>NC_040080.1:1952998-2265498 GCF_003369695.1 Bos indicus x Bos taurus | reverse complement strand
GATCACCTTCACCACCATCACCACCATCATCATCATCACCTTCGCCACCATCACCACCATCATCACCACCACCATCACCATCACCATCACCATTACCATCATCACCTTCACCACCATCACCACCATCAACACCACCATCATCACCATCATAAACACCACCATCAACACCACCGTCATCACCATCATCACCATCACCACCATCAACACCATCAACACCACCATCATCACTATCAGCACCACCATTACCACCATCATCACCTTCACCACCATCACCACCATCATCATCATCACCTTCGCCACCATCACCACCATCACCACCACCACCACCACCATCACCACCACCATTACCATCATCACCTTCACCACCATCACCACCATCAACACCACCGTCATCACCATCACCACCATCACCACCATCAACACCATCAACACCACCATCATCACTATCAGCACCACCATTACCACCATCATCACCTTCACCACCATCACCACCATCATCATCATCACCTTCGCCACCATCACCACCATCATCACCACCACCATCACCATCACCACCACCATTACCATCATCACCTTCACCACCATCACCACCATCAACACCACCATCATCACCATCATAAACACCACCATCAACACCACCGTCATCACCATCACCACCATCAACACCATCAACACCACCATCATCACTATCAGCACCACCATTACCACCATCATCACCTTCACCACCATCACCACCATCATCATCATCACCTTCGCCACCATCACCACCATCACCACCACCACCACCACCATCACCACCACCATTACCATCATCACCTTCACCACCATCACCACCATCAACACCACCGTCATCACCATCACCACCATCACCACCATCAACACCATCAACACCACCATCATCACTATCAGCACCACCATTACCACCATCATCACCTTCGCCACCATCACCACCATCATCATCACCATCACCACCACCACCATCACCATCACCACCACCATCGCCATCAACACCACCATCAACACCACTATCATCACCATCACCACAACCAACACCACCATCACCACCACCATCACCATTAACACCATCACACCACCATCACCACCAACATCATTACCATCACCACCATCATCACCATTATCACTTTTCTGAAAGTGAAAAATGCCGTGGAGGAGTTTCCTGCCTGCCCTCCTGGATTTCCATCTCATCTCTTCTTGATGTTGTGTCAGAGTCACTGTCTGTCCCTGATACTCCTGATCATGCAGCTTAAGTGTGAAGCCAGTTGTCAGTCCAGCATTTTGCTTTTGCAGACATCACATCTCCAGAATTATATGCACAGTGGGATGGGGGGCAATGCGGGGAAGGTTCCCATGTTCCCATCACTTGACTGCAAACATAATGGGCAACAAGGAGCAGTAGAGACGAAGGGGCTGGCAGTTTAAAGCAACAGAGAGGAGGCTGAGTGACTGAGCAAGATGCCAGGGAACAAGGGAGCGGGGAGGCCCGGGAGGTGGGCACATCGTCCCCTGCCTTCTTACTCACATCCTGGTTACTCTGGGCTTTATGCTAAGTGCCCTGGGAAGCATCTGGGTGTGGTAACAGTGGTACGACTCCATCCTGCTGGGCCCGCAGTGGTGTCCACCGAGGTGTCAATGTTGTCCCCACCAAATGGAGACTGGTGCACTTGCTTCATCGACCTTTATGTTTCTGGAACTGCACGCACCAACCCAGGCCTGGAGAGTATCAGTTTCTCAGGAGGGAGCAAGCTCCTTGAGGGCAGGGTTGTCATCTGTTCTTAGAAGCTTGAGTCCCCAGGACCCAAGGAAGCTGCAGCTCCTCTGTGGTGATTAACCCACCAAACCCCTGGCTGCTTCTCCCCTCTGTGCTGACTCCCCATCAGGGCCCTCCGGAACTCAGCGAGGATGCGTGTCCTGCAGTCCCACCAGGGTCTGAGGCACAGGGTGCATCTGTGCTGGTCCAGGACTGTCTCCCTCCTTCCAGCCTGCAGCACTACGGACATACAGGGGCTCAGTCGATATAACTAAGAGGAAAGATAATTTACAGCTTCTTAAAATGGTTTGAAGTTCAGAAACAGAGAGAGACAAAAAAAAAAAGGAAGCAGCGCTAACTTTCCTAGACCCTGCACAGCCTGAAATTTTTAAACTTGCATTTCAAAGGCATTGGAACTTCTTCCCGATTCGTTGAGCTGCTCCTTTGCAAACTCCGCTTGATTTCTGAGCTCATCATGAATTTTATGAATTTTGTATTTTTACAGCAGGGCTCTTTGAAGTTTTATCCTTAAAAAGCAAAAACAAAACCTAAGTGTGACTTTTTTTTAATAGAAAAGCACATGCAGCTGCTACAAAGTTCACGTTCGACAACAGCCACGTTCACATGGAAGAGCTGAAACATGAACTTGAAAGTAAATAGCTTTGTGGAGATTCACAGTGTGGAGGGGACGCAGCCACTCAGGAAAGCAAAGCTGAGCTCTGCCAGGTGATGCAGGGATGGACAAGATGGGACAAGACATGACCCAGCTTGAAGGCAAGGTGCTGAAGGGGTGTTTAGTAAAATTCATCATTGCAAAATGCGAACACAATACAAAGTCTGCCCATTAAGTATAGGGTCCTCATGCAGACGTGTATTTACATGTACACGCACTGTGCATTTTTGCATGTGACAGATGTGATGTGCATGCATGCATGTCTGTGTAGAAATATATACATATAATACACATTTAGATATAATTATATACATACATGTGTGTTATATATATGTGTGCTATACAAGTATATATTATACTTATATATAATATATATTATACATCTATATATAAAATACATATATATATGAATATATATATATCTACATATATATATACATCTGAATTCAGAAGTTTAGATGGTATGAGTTTTCCCAGTGCTGAAGTTCAGGGAGACAGTGGATATTGTGGGTTTGAGGAGGAGAGTGAAAGGGAAGGCTAATATAAAAAGAAATAAAAAATTAAGAATGTAGATAAATAAATGATGTGCTTTTATGCATTTTTGTAAAGCATGGACATGACTACGTATCCAAGCATACTAAGTCGCTTCATCTGTGTCCGACTTTGTGACCCTATGGACAGTAGCCCACCAGGCTCCTCTGTTCATGGGATTCTCTAGGCAAGAATACTGGAGTGGGTTGTCATGCCCTTCTCCAGGGGCTCTTCCTGACCCAGGGGTCAAACTCACATCTCTTACATCTCCTGCATTGGCAGGCGGGTTCTTTACCACTAGCGCCATGTCGGAAGCCATGAATATGTATACTACTGCTAAGTCACTTCAGTCGTGTCCGACTCTGTGCGACCCCATAGACGGCAGCCCACCAGGCTCCCCCGTCCCTGGGATTCTCCAGGCAAGAACACTGGAGTGGGTTGCCATTTCCTTCTCCAATGCATGAAAGTGAAAAGTGAAAGTGAAGTCGCTCATTCGTGTCCGACTCTTAGCGACCCCATGGACTGCAGCCCACCAGACTCCTCCATCCACAGGATTCTCCAGGCAAGAGTACTGGAGTGGGGTGCCATTACCTTCTCCGATGAACATGTATATAATAAATCAAATTTAGAATAAAAAGAAAGTGAGGGCTGGGTAACCCTCAGAGGGTGAAATGAAACAGTGTCTAAGAAAGTGCCTCCTGAGTGGGAAGTGAAGTTTGGCTGAAATTATTACAACTGCTGTCAAAGTTGCTATTACTATTACTATTGCTATTGCTATTACTAGAGACTGAGGTCAGCCAGGATGTGGGCTGTCCTGGCCCCTGTTCCCCCTTTCACCAAACATCACCCTAAGTGTCTCTGTGTACTGATTCTAGCTGGATGTGGCTTCTGAGCCTGGCCAGGCTTCAGGAGCGTGTTCTCCTTGGGGGTTGGTTTGACCCCAGGCATGCATTCTGCTATCTGTGTTCTGGGGTGCCCCCACCCCATCAAAGTACCCACTCAGCATACAGTCCACCATCTCCTCCCTGAAAACCTCTTCTAGAATGACCCTGGGTTAGCCATTGACCCCCAGCTGTGACCAAAGGCTCAGAGCTCCCTGTCTCAAAGGAAAGCTGGCTCTCACCTGCAGGGCTGCTGGTCATTGGTGAGCTGTGGGTGAGATGCTCCAGGGACTGCCCATGGAGATAACTCTTCATCTTACCCTGAGCTCCCAGGCACCAACTGCACCCTCACTCAAGCCAGCAGCATGTCCATCACCAACTGGATGTAAGTCTGTGCGCCACACCCACCCCAACCAGCCAGGTATTTACCCTAAGTTGCCAAGCATGGAGGACTTCCCAGGTGGTGATAGTGGTTATGCAGTAAGAGATGCAGGTTCGATCCCTGGATCTGAAAGACCCTCTGGAGATGGCATGGCAACCCACTCCGGTCTTGCCTGGAGAATATCATGGACTGAGGAGCCTGGCAGGCTACAGTCCATATAGCTGCAAACAGCTGGACATGACTGAAGCAATGAGCACACACACACACACACACACACATCAAGTGTGTGGAGAGCTGGAGGAGCCCTGGGAGTCACTGTGTGGTAACGGTGAAGCATTCCATGGAGCCATCCTAAGTGGCAAGGAGGATGGATGAGAAAATTATCCATGTTTTCCCTGAGGACAATATTAAAGAAGTTTCAAGAGAGCTGAGGAAAGCATTAGGAGGTGATGATGCGAAGGCAGACTGAGAAAGCCATTAAAGGACAAAATTAAGATTGGGTTTATGTTTGGGGACAAGAAGAGCCACCAAATATTTTAGAGCAGGGAGTGAGCAAAGATCTCCTACTCTCACGGCCGTGGAGAAGTTGGCTTGGAAGCGTCGAAGCTGCAGAAGACAAGGAGACACCAGGTCTCAATCACCCCCTCACAGGCTGTCTGTCGCATCCAGTGTTCTCGTCATTTTGGGAACAGGATTTCCCTGGCAAAACGACCCTGGTGTTAGCGTGATTGCTCCTTGTTTCGTTGTTCAGTCCCTAAGTCGTGCCTGACTTTTTGCAACTCCATGCAAGGCAACACGCCGGGCTTCCTTGTCCTTCACTATCTCCCAGAGCTTGCTCAAGCTCATGCCCATCCAACCACTGAGTCAGTGATGCCATCTCATCCTCTGCCGTCCCCTTCTCCTCCTGCCTTCAATCTTTCCCAGCATCAGAGTCTTTCCCAATGAGTCAGCTCTTCACATAAGGTGGCCAAAGTATTGGAGCTTCAGCTTCAGACAGGGAGTAGACATAATTGTTCATATTCCTCCTGCTGAGAACACACACATATCATAGTGATTATATATAAAACAAACATGATGTAGTTCCGAACGGTGGAGAGAAGACAGGCTGGCTAGGGGTCTTGGGACTGAGAAAACAGAACCACCATGTGTCCCTGGGTTTTGTCTTGGTTCATATGTCCCATTCTGGTGAAGCTTGAAAACCAGAAGCACCAACAGGCTTGGACAAAAAGCCCCAAGAACCAGGAGGGAATAGCCTCTGTTCCAACCAATGCCATAGAAAAAGCTGTGGCCCCCGCCTCAGCGTGCCAGCAAAGAACAAGCGCAGACTGGGGACTTCCTCTCGCCAGGTTATAAGAAAGCATTCCAAGGTCACTTCCTGACCCCCAAGAGGCTGAGTAGGGGAAACCCTGCCCCCACCTCCCAGTGTCAGTGGGGAGCCCCACACCCACCCAGTGGTAGTGAGACAGCTCTCCCCCTCCCCAGAGAGGTGGTTTCATGGAAGGCCTGGTGAGCGGTCAGGACCTTCACCATCACCAGTGGAGTAGAGGCCACATCCCACGCCCAGCAGTTGAGAAGCTCCCTCCTGGGGTGGAGGTCGAATTAGTTCCCAGACTTCTGCCCGGCGGTGATGGAGTGGTCCATCTGCTCCCACAGAGAGGCCTAATAAAGCACAAGATTTAAATAAGAACCAGAATCTCATAAAATAACTTTCAAAGTGCCCAGTTTTCAACTGAGCTTCGCGCATCTTACCAAGAACCATTAAGATCTCAACTTGAATGAGAAAAGACAATCATGGCCAACATTAAGAAGACACAGATGTTAGAATTGTCTGAAAAGGATATTCAAAAAGTCATCTCAAAAATACTTTGAAGAGCAATTTCAATCATTTAAGACAAACTAAAAAAATATAAAGTCTCCGCAAAGAAATGAAAAAGTTCAGAACTGAAAATTTTAGAACAGAAAATGGAAGTTACAGAACTGAAAAATAAATGACGGAAATAAAAATCCTCAATGAGCTCAGCTCTGAATGAAAAAGACAGAGGAAAGGATCAGGGAGCTGGACATAGAACAACAGGGATCACGCAGTGGGGACAGCAGAGAAAATAACAAAAGAACGGATTAATTAACCAAAAATCAGCTGCATCGCAGAGGTATGGAGGAGCATAACAGAGAATTTAACACTTGTGTCAGGGGAGTCCCAGGAGAGAGGAGAAAAAGGGTGGGACTGAAAAGTATTAAAAAAAGAATAATGGTTAAACAACTTCAAGATTTGATGAAACAAGTAAACACTCGATTTCAATTGAGTTGAACAAAGCACAGTAAGATAGACCAAAACTGATACCTCTAGGTCTAAGTTTTTTACTGGAGAATTTCCCAAGCATTTAAAGAGTTAGTGATTTTGATAATCACTTCCAGAAAATGGAAAAGTATAGAATATTTTTCAACTCAATATCAGAAGCCAGTGTTATTGATACCAGAGCCAAAGCCAGAAAAATTTGGAAACAAAGTATTTCAGATTAATATTCAAATATGACTTTGGATGCAAAAATTGTTACCAAAATACCATCAAGAATTCTTAACAAAACACACTGATGTACCGGTGAAGTATATACTGTGACCAAGTGAGATTTAGTTCAGGGATCAAGACCAGATCAGTATTTAAATATCAAAAAACGAGGCACACCAAGTGCATGCGTGTTGAATTGCTTCAGTCGTGTCCAGCTCTTTGTGACCCTATGGATTATAGCCCGCCAGGCTCCTCTGTCCCTGGGATTCTCCAGGCGAGAAAGCTGGAGTGGGTTGCCATGCCCTCCTTCAGGGGATCTTCCTAAACCGTGGATCAAACTCACGTCTTTTATGTCTCCTGCATTGGCAGACAGATTCTTTACCACTGAGTCACCTGAGAAGCCCCTGCGAAACATCAGTGATAGGCTAAAGAAAGAAATTTACAGTCGTACAAAAAGCATCTGACAAAATTCTCCCTCCATTGAATATAGATATATTAAAGAAAAACCACTCTTGGAAAACTAGGAATAGAGAACTTCCTTAGCTTGATAAAGAACACTACAAAACTCCTCTTTAAATGAGGTCCCACCTAACGGCTAGGGACTGACTGAGCTTCTTCCAAGTGGGAACAAGGCCAGGGCATTTTTTCTCCTCACTGCTATTCAACACAGAGCTGGAAGTGCTAGCCAGTGAAAAATAAGGCTGTGAAAGGAACTAAAGACTGTACAAGTTGGAAAGAAATAAACAGAATGGCTGCTATTTACAGATGACAAGATCGTCTACCTAGAAACTCCATAGGAATGTATATACAAAAAATAATCACCTACTTCTAATAACTGAATCTATCAGTGTCACAGAATACAGAGTCAACATGCAAATGTTAATTGCATTACCATACACTAGCAATGCCCATGAAAACTGATGCTTAAAAATATACAATACCATTTCTAATTGGTTGAAATTAGGCATATTTGTACATCTAAGCATTTGTAAATGTAACAAAATATGTGAGGGACTTGAATGTTGAAATGATCAAGTGCTGGTGAAGGAAATAAAAAATCTAAATAAATAGAAAGACATGTATTAGCATGGATTGAAGATCCCACATTGTGAAGGTGGCGATTCTCCCTTGAACTGATATGCTAGTTTAATTTAATTCCATAAGAATTCCAGCAAGATAGTTTTGTAGATGTACACAGGTTTCTTCAAAAATTTATATGAAGGTGCAAAGAAATCAGAAAACAAAACAACCTTGGAAAAGAAAAATAAAATGTGTGAATCGCTCTCCTTGATTTCGAGAGTTGTCACATAACACCAGTAGTCAAGACTGCATGGCATTGGCAGAAGGACAGACACACAGAGGAAAGGGATGGAACCTGGAAGCAGTTGCTCACAAGTACAGTCAGCAGACAGAGGACAGGGGCGTGGCCCCAGAGCAGTTGGAGATCCACACGCAAAAGGGAAAGAAGGAAAACAGCCTCAGCCTAAACCTTACAGCTTACACAAAATTAATTCAAAATGTATCCTCATTTACATGTGAGATGCAGAACATTTGACGTTTGGAAGACTATGTAGGAGAAAATATACAGAACCTAAGGCATGGTAAGTAGTTCTTAGCAATGACATCAAACACATGATTCAAAAAGGAAAAATATGGTCAATTGATTGTCATCAAAAGGAAAACATTTGCTCGCAAAAGACTATGTGACGAGGGTGAGAGTGCGAGAAGCAGATGGGGGGAAGTATTTGCAAACTGCAGACCTGATTTAAAAAACAGGTTTCTGGAAACTATAAAGAACTCTCAAAACACAACATTAATAAGTTAAATAACTAAAAAGTACTATCCCCGACTTAAAAATCCAATAGAAAATGGGCAAAAAGCATGAAGGCATTTCACTGAATAGGATGTGCAGATGGCAAGTAAACACACAAAAGATACTTAACATCACTACCATTAGGGAAATAACAGATTAAAACCAGGACAAGATTTCACCCACACTCATTAGAACAGTTAAAGCGAAAACAGTTAAAGCAAAAAATAACTATAATATCATAAACTGGCAAGGATGAGAGAAACTCCATCTCTCATTCATTGCTGGTGGGATGAAAAATGGTATAGCCATTATGGAAAATATGTCAGTGCTTTATGCATTAAACATACCATTTGATCCAGAAATTACACTCCTATATATTTACTCTAGAAAAATAAAACCTTAAATCTGCAAAAAAAAAATCTGTAAACAATTTTTCATAACAATTGCATTTATGATATCCAAAACCTTAGTTCAGTTCAGTTCAGTCACTCAATCGTGTCCAACTCTTTGCGACCCCATGAATCGCAGCAGTTCAGGCCTCCCTGTCCATCACCAACTCCTGGAGTTCACTCAGACTCACATCCATCGAGTCAGTGATGCCCTCCAGCCATCTCATCCTCTGTCGTCCCCTTCTCCTCCCGCCCCCAATCCCTCCCAGCATCAGAGTCTTTTCCAATGAGTCAGCTCTTCGCATGAGGTGGCCAAAGTACTGGAGTTTCAGCTTTAGCATCATTCCTTCCAAAGAAATCCCAGGGCTGATCTCCTTCAGGATGGACTGATTGGATCTCCTTGCAGTCCAAGGGACTCTCAAGAGTCTTCTCCAGCACCACAGTTCAAAAGCATCAATTCTTCAGTGCTCAGGTTTCTTCACAGTCCAACTCTCACATCCATACATGACCACTGGAAAAACCATAGCCTTGACTAGACGGACGTTTGTTGGCAAAGTAATGTCTCTGCTTTTGAATATACTATCTAGGTTGGTCATAACTTTCCTTCCAAGGAGTAAGCGTCTTTTAATTTCATGGCTGCAGTCACCATCTGCAGTGATTTTGGAGCCCCAAAAAATGGTCTGACACTGTTTCCATTGTTTCCCCATCAATTTCCCATGAAGTGATGGGACTGGATGCCATGATTTTTGTTTTCTGAATGTTGAGCTTTAAGCCAACTTTTTCACTCTCCACTTTCACTTTCATCAAGAGGCTTTTTAGTTCCTCTTCACTTTCTGCCATAAGGGTGGTGTCATCTGCATCCAAAACCTAGAAACAACCAAATGTTTCTCGGCAGGTGAATGTTTAAAAGCACTGTGATCCATTCATACCATGGAATGCTACTCAATAAAAAACAAGGATGAGACTTTTAAAGATACAAATCTTGTATGAATCTGAAATCTCAAGGACAGTGTGATGAATGAAAAAGCTGGGTCAAAAAGGAACATGCTGTGTGATCCCATATAGATTAAAAAAAAAAAAGAGATGAGTGATTGTCAGGGACTGGGGACGGGGTGAGACAGGAAGGTGGGTGTGATAACAAACGTGAAGCATGAGGGGCGTCTTCACGGTGATGGAATAGTTCTGTGTCTCGATTTGGTGGTGGCTGCAGTAATCCAGACCCATCGTAAAGCGAGATAAAACTATGCACATACACTGTACGGAGTTCAGTCCAGACTTTCACCTTGTACTAAAATTAGGTGAGATGTAACCCCTGGGGGATTCTGAGTACCTGTCGCCTCTGTAATATTTTCAAAACTTCTTGTGAAGCTATAATTATTTCAAAATAAAAGGTTTGAAAGCAATAGCCAGATTAAAGTAACGCAGTACATATAGAAAGACAAAGGTAAGAATAACAGAAGACTTCAGTTCAGGAACAACACACGTCAGACAACAGTTAAGTATCATCTTCAATCCACTGAAAGAAAAAAAATCCGTCAATTTTTAGCCAATTAAATATCTTCAAGAAACCGACTTTTTAGGCACGAAAAGCTGAATGGATTCAGCACCAACAAATCCATCCTACAAGAAATGTTAAAGGAAGTTCTTCAGCAGATGGGAAGCAATACAGATGGAAAGCTGTCTCTACATAAAGGATTCCATGATGCTGGAAACAGAAACTGCACGGAAATATTAAAGAAAGGTTTTTCTTATTATTTGAGTATCTTTAAAAAATCTTTACTGTTGGGAGCAAAAATAGTACCACAGTAGTATGAGGTTTATAACATCTGTAGAAGTGAAGTAAAGGACAACGAAAGGGAAGTCTGGAAAGGACAGGACGAAAGCACGTTGACTCTTGACCTACGCAGGGGTTATGCGAACTAGTCCTCCGTGAAGCTGAAAATCCACCTGCAGCTTCACGGCTGACCCTCTGTGTCTATGGATCTGCATCCTTGGATACAGCCAACGGCGCATCGTGTAGCAACACAGGAGGCATTTACTGAGAAAAGTCTGCGTGCAAGTGGAGCTGCAGAGTCCAGATCTCTGTTGTTCAAGAGTCAGCTGTATGTTGTTATAAGGTTCTTAGGGGAATACTGGAAGACTGTTGCTGTCGTCCGGTCGCTAAATTGTGTCCAGCTCTTTGTGACCCCACGGACTGCTGCATGCCAGGGTCCCCTGACCTCCACTGCCTCCCAGAGTTTGCTCAAGTTCAGGTCCATTTGAGTCGGTGATACTATCTGTCATAACCTATAATTATATGTCACATTATAATAATTATAAAAATATAATTATATTATAAAATTATATATCATATGATTATAATTGTAACATATAATTATATCTATAATTATATATCATAGATACATACTGTCTGTGATAACTGTCTCATCCTCTGCCACCCCCTTCTCCTTTTGTCTTCAGCTGAGGTAGACTATGCAAAGTTGACGGTAGAATACAAAGATCTGCAGTATAATGTTAAGATAAGTACTAAAGCAACATGGCTGTAAAATATAGGGAAGAAGTCAACAGCAGAGATAAATGAACTCATAAAAATAATCAATTAATCCAGATAAAGGTAGTAAAACAGGAAGGAAAGGAATCTGCAAATACGGCAAATAGAAAACAGATAGCCCAATGGTAGGTCAAATCCAAACCATATCACAATTTCACTAAATGCGAATGACCTAAACACCCAATTAAAAGGCTTCCCTGGTGGCCCAGACTGTAAAGGATCTGCTTGTAATGCAGGAGACCTACTTTCGATCCCTGGATCAGAAAGATCCTCTGGAGAAAAGATGGCCACCCACTCCAGTATTCTTGCCTGAAGAATCCCATGGACAGAGGAGGCTGGAGGGTCAGAGCCCATCGGGTTGCGAAGAGTCGCAGGTGACTGAGCGACCAGCACTTTCACTTTTTCACTTAGCAGAGCAGGTGAAAAAGTGAATCATAACTTCATTTTGCTGTGCTTCCCCTGTTCTGCGCGTCCTTCCCACCCTCCCCTAGCACTCAGATCCCCAGGGCAGAGGGGTTCACAAGGCTTTGCTGCCGCGAACAGTACAACAGGCCTGGGTTCTACTGCCCTGTGCCTCCAGGGGGTCAGGCAGCCACTGTAGGAATCAGATTCCTCAGCATCTCATCTTTAAACATGTTAGAAACAGTGCTTTCTCTGCTGGTTCCGCCCTGAGAGAAATACTAGCGGACCATGGCCGTAGCCCTCCAGGCATCAGGAACAGGACAAAGCCTGGATCCTGGCCTCAGAGGCGGAGGAGCCCTCCTGATGGCTGGCCTTGGAGCAGGGTCCTGGGGGAGTGAGGGTGGCGGAAGACGTCAGGAGAGGCTTTTCTGCAGAGGGTCCAGCCACACCTCTGAACGGAGGGAATTGCTGGCTCAGAGGAAGCCGGAGGTCAAGGAAGGGAGGGAAGGGGGTTAGAGGGACTGGGCCCATGCTGAACTCTGCAGCCCCCTCGTAGCTGGAAGGGGGTCTTCCTCTACCCCCAGACCAGGATGAGCCCCCCAGGGAACACTTCCCCTATGCCCAGCGCTGCTCCTCACACACAGGAGGTCTGGTTCAGAAACTCTTTCTTCCTTAGTGATTATCCATTTCTTTCTTATAAGAAATTGAATTTGGAGCAATTATTTCTATTTCTAGTTGTTTCTAATTACAGTTCCCTATCTGGAAATCAATGTATAGCTTCTGTGCTTTGCACTGGGCTCTGAATCCAGCCCACGCTGGGCCTGAATTTCCATTTGGCACTAAATGAAACTAATCAAGGGTGAGGACGACCAGTGTGAGTGTGTGTGTGTGTGCATGCACGTGCACAGTGCCTGCAGACAAGTGTGTGTGTGTGCGCAATGCCTACAGACAAGAATGTGTATGTGTGCATTGCCTGCAGACAAGAGTGTGTGTGTGTGCGTGCACATGTGTGCAATGCCTGCAGATGTGTGTGTGTGTGCGCAGTGCCTGCAGACAAGTGTGTGTGTGTGCACAGTGCCTACAGACAAGAATGTGTGTGTGCGATGCCTGCAGACAAGAGTGTGTGTGTGTGTGCACGCACAATGCCATCAGGTAGGCGTGTGCCATGCGCCATGTATGTGTGTGTGCACAATGCCTGCAGACAAGAGTGTGTGTGGTGTGTGCGTGTGCATGGTAAATGTGTGTGCTGAGTGTGTATATGTCATGTGTGTCCGGGGAATTTGACGTGGCTGCATAGTTTTGCTCCCAGGGGTCGTGGCGCAGGTTGCTAAGAAAGTCCACCCTGGGACATTTTGACTTCAGGAGAGCTATTTTATTTTCCAGAATTTATGCTTCTCCATGAAAACCCGGAGGATGTCAGAGCCAGCACCTCTTCCTGTGAGCCGGAGGGAGACCCTTGCGTGGTCAAGAAGACAAGCATTCTGTCTCTGAGCATCTCCACGGACAGCCCAGCCCCGGGCTTGCGGTTACCTCCACCACACTGCCTCTACTTGCTGCCCGTCAGCCCTGACGCTCTGGGTCTCACCACCTCGAAGCTAGTAGCAGCGGATCCAATTCGATGATCAGGCTGATGTTATTCTCTGCGCTCTAATGAAGAGCCCATATTATGCAAATATGGGTGATTATGACAGTGAGTTTTTCATTGCAAATTCATTCTCCAAGCCCAAAATAAACTTTCGCCATGCCAGGGGGCTGCTCTAACACACGGAAGATAGGAAAACTCATTTCAGGAAGACTGCGTCCCAGGAAAAAAAAAATAATTAAGCTCTTTGGAATTAGTTTGAGGCCTTTCATATTTATCTTTTCTGACTCCTTATTGAAAGTTAGAGGAACCGATCAACACTATTTCGTTTTTTCTAGTAAATTATGGAAAGAAAGAAAGAAACAGTAGCCTCCACGGGATGAAATACCATCAGTATTCAGGCTTCTCTGGAAACAGCAGACCCAAGCACACGCTGACGCCACCTCCTACTTTAACCTGCCCTCGTCCACCAGGCGCAGCTGGACGCCAGGGTGGTCACCCCCCCGCAGTGGGAGAGCAGCCTCCTGAGGGGGCTTCCCCTCCTGGGAAGCACACAGCCTGGGGGAAGACCCCGCTCCGCATCCATGACGCACAACCAACTCAGGTTGTCACTCGTGAGACCCCCTGTCAAGTCCATGATCACTCTGGGCATCTTTCCTCCTTTTCTCTGCAGAAGAACGGATGGCGAGGCCGGAGACCAGGAAGCCACTGGCTGTCCTGCCCTGGGCGGACTGGAGGCCCTGGGCCGCGGGTCCAGAGAAGCGGTGGAACCCGGTGGGCGCCCGTGGGATGCTGTGCAGTCGTCCGCTTCCTCCCTGGCACCTGAGCACCACCCACCTGCTGTCCAGCTGTCACCAGATTGTGGAAAGTTCTCCCTTTGGGGACCGGACTTTACCTGGGTTTCGGGAGCACTGTGGCCTCGGGGCCCCAGGTCTGTGCTGAGTCCACCCTTGGAGGCAGTTCTTCATACAGACGCACCTGGAGCCTCTTCAGTCCACCTGCCTGCATGTGGGCTCACCTGGCTCACGGGCCTCTGTGGCCCGGGACCCCTGTCTTCGAAAAGGCAGGAACCCGACCTGGACTGGCCACACCCTCGGGGAGAAAGGAGTTTGTTGATTGGCTGCAGAAACATCCCATGGTCACTGTGGGTCTAAGCCTGAAGGCGGTGCAGAGTGGGGCTCTCACGTGGACCTGCAGTCAGGAGGGCAGGGTGAGCGGCTGGGGAGAAATTCCTCCCTCTGCCCACCCGGCCGCTGCTCAGCGAGGCTCCCAGGGTCTTGACCCGAGTCCAAGGCCATTGCCCTTGGCCTGACCTTGGTGAGTGTAGACTCACCGTGACTCTGGGGGACCCTCGCACCTCCCCCAGCTCTGCAGGTGCCTGACGTCTCTCAGCTTCTCCCCGTGGTGCCCCCAGCTGGTCTCCCCCCATCTCAGCCCACTGCTCAGCTCGCTTCAGGGGGGGCTTTGGGGTGGCTCCTAGATAGCTCATTCTCTCTCCATCTCTCCCGAAGCTTCCTCTAAGGACCAGCAGCCTCGCTGGGGTGTCTTAAAGCACCCGTCTCCTCCCACGGGTAAGTTTCTCCTCCGCCTTCTCCTCTGAGCAGCTGGAGTCAGAAGCCAGGCTGACGTGTCATCTGTCTCCTCCTGCTCGTTTTCTGTCAGACCCTGAGATTCAGCTTCTCAACACGTGGTGTCTACCTGCTGCTGCTGTTCTTTCTTCATGCGTTTGGTAGTTAATGAGCACTTTTGATATGCAGATTCAGACATTCTCAAGCTCTGGAGCGTGTTCTGTTTGTGTCTTTGAAGGAGGTTTATGTCCCACTGAAACCAGTGGCCCCACGTGCCACCAGAATGGAATCCACCATCCCCTCCAGGTGCTTCACTGAGCCCGGCCGGGCGCTCAGACTGGGCCCTCCTGCCCTCCAGGACTGGGCTCCCCTGCTCCAGCCCCGGGACCCCTCACCTCTCCCCAGAGACCTCCAGGCCGGCCCGTCCGTCCAGGAGGCCAAGGCCCCAGGCTTCTCTGATCCAGTGGAGCTCATCCACTTCCACAGCTGCCCTGGAACTTCTGGAGCGTCCCAGCCGAAGGGGTGCTCACCTCACCCCCAGCTCCAGCTGCCCTGCTTCCCCTTATCTTCCCAGCCCAGGTCAGTCCAGTAGCCAATGCAATCTTGTTCTTTGTTCCTCAGATTTTAGCATCGTCCCTCCCGCTGTCTCCCTGACCCCCCATCTTGGACACGGGGCTTTGTCTCCCTGGGCCCAGAGCTCAGTGGAGCTGAGACCTGGCAGGTGGCTGACCTCCCTGTGATCTGCAGAGGCTGCTTTACCTGAGCTGGGCTGCAGATAGGACTGCAGCTTTCCCTGGTGAGGGGGAGCCTCTGGGGGCCTTCCAAGCCCTCATTTGCACGTGTTGTAATTGTGGATTCTTCTGAAGCGTGCATCTGTGTATATGCTCACGGGGCTCTTCTGAAGGTTTGCGATTCATGGGGTTGCAAAGAGTTGGAAATGACTGAGCAACTGACCACCAGCAATGGCTGTTTCGTGGCCTGTTCCAATCCCGACAGCCCTGGGTTGGTTTTGCAGTGCAGCTCCGTCTTCTCTGGGGTTCCCGCACGTTTTCCTGCCTCCGCACCTATTCCGAATCGACAAGGGCACCGCGGCAGGCAGCGGCCGTCCTGCTTCCAGCGGTCAGTCTGCTAACAAAGCCTGGCTTGGCCACCTGCCTCAGGAGACGCTGCTATCAAGGCCGCTGTGTGGGGTCATCAGTGGGTTTCCAGCTTCGCCAACTTAAGGACCCGTTGCTGCTCATCTGAGGGCTCCTTCAGAGGACTCATCCCCACTGACATTAAACTGTCCCTGTGTCTCCTGATGTGTCAGTTCCCTGACCCCGCCCACCCCAGCTCTCTGCTGTGACTGCCTCCGTTCAGGAGTCTGGTGGGTACACAGTTTTTGCTGAATGAGTCAGTGCATACGTGAGTGAGTGCATGGACGGTGGGTAGCACCTGCCCAGATGTCCAGGAGGTTTCCCTGAGGTCCTGGGACCGTTGTCCCCAACATGGGCAAGGGACTGTCCTTCTCAAGCAGCCAGAGTGGTCATTCCAGGCAGCCTCTCCTGGAGGCTGGAGGGGGATAGGGAAAGTTGGTGGCGGGGAGAGAGATGGAAGCAGGGGTTATAAATTAGCTATTACAAAAAATTAGCTATTAATAGGGAAGAGCACCCTCGACACCTTGCCTCCTGCTGGGACGCAGTCTCAGGCCCTCAGCGGATGCTCAGATGATTGCAGGCTTGGTGTGTGAGGTGGGCACGCTCTCCAGGGGCCCCTGTGGTTTCCCTTCCCACTATGGCGCCCCCTGCCCCTGAGTGTGGGCCAGCCTCTGACTGGCTTTTAAGCCGTAGAAACAGCAGAGGTGCTGGCCGCCACCCCTGTGACGATGCTGTTGAAGATCGTGGGGGCCTTCCTCACTAGCCTGGAAGTAGCCACGTGTGAGTTGTTCTGAGGGGAGGGCCACGTGGCAGGACGGGGGATGACGGCCTCTGGGTGATGGACAATGGGAAACCCAGGCCAGGAGGACAGCCTGGAAGGGGCGCAAAGCTGCCCACAGGCAGGTGAGTCTGGGAGCACAGCCACCCACAGCTGAGCCTCAGATGGGGTCTCACCTCTGCCCGAGACCACCTCGCAGCAGGTGAGGACCAGCTGGACTGTGCCCTGGGCCACAGTGTCCATGCAGAGCCTGGGACTGTCCCGCCTGCCTGTCCAGCCCCAGGACCCAGAGAGGAGCTTCCTCTAAAGCACCCTCCCGCGAGCCCCTTGCCCCCGTGGGCCTGGGGTGTCTGGGGATCAGGCTCTCCTCTGCACATTCACACCCTAAAAAGACCACCTGACCATCTGGCCTGTGCTCAGCAAAAAACTGCCTCAGTGTTTCAGCCATTGAGATCACGCAGGTTTTCACACGCCTGCGTTTTCTGGGTTACATTTTCCCCCCCACAATTGGTTGGAGGAGAAAAGGATCAAATATGTCTACAAGCATTTTCCCAGAACTTTAGAAAATCTATACAGTGTCTCATCTGGAAACAGAGAGATAAATCTGAAATTAAATACCTAAAGAGTCAGGCCCTGAAGACAACCACCCAGAGTGGGCGAAACCAAACCTTTTATTATTGATTTTATCTTTATTTGCATATTCTTGTTGGGAAGACAGCTACGAAGATGATGATAGTAACAATTATCATAATTGTGATTTTATACAGCGTTTATTGATCATTTCCTCTACGATGGACTCTCTGAGGATAGACAGATCAGAGGATTGATTTTTTTTAATCCCTCCAACAATTTGGCACAAATCTGTAAATACACACTTCATAGACTTCCTGAAACTGCTTGACCCCCGGTGGATTTATCGCTTACCACTGAATATGTCCTGCCTGGTGGGAAATCATGCCTGCGATTCAGCTGACTCAGAGCAAAGGGCCCCATGCTGCAGCCCAGCTGCTAGAATAGAGGCCTTAACTCAGAGCAGCCCCAGCCTTATTGATCTTAGAACCAAATGTCAAATACCCCACTTTCCACAATAAATGTCTCTCTTGAAAGTCCTGTGTAAATTGAATTTTTATAAATCAAATTGTATTGTAAAGTCAGTAAGGAGAAGCACTGTTTATGGGAAATTTGTTTGCCTTCCTTTACAAATGGAGGAAAACCACGCGTGGATAAGGGACTTTGGTTGACACTACTTGTAGACACTTTTTAATCATTTTCACAAGGTCAGGTTTATTTGTTTGCTTTTAAGGGGTTTACGAGTTCTCTGATTGTACGTTGGGAACATTTATGCGGCCGTGAGCTTGTTTACATCCCAGGGAAAGGTCTGCAATCCTGGAGACTCATCGCACATCCATCAAGCGCAGACGGACTCTGAGGCCCCGGCTCCAGACCCCACCTGGAGAAGCACTGCAAGGAGAAATAAGTCAAAGCCCTTCCCTTCCTGGCAGTGTTTACGTTCTCCCTAGAGCTGCACGTTCCTCCTCTGGCGCGCCTGCTCCGACTGTGCGCCGACTTCCTCCTCCAAGGGATCCTCCCCACCCAGGGATCCAGCCCAGGTCGCCTGCATCGCAGGCGGATTCTTTACCATCTGAACCACCAGGGAAGCCTATAGACAAGGGACAGCATTGCTTTCTGACTGGATCTAGGGGGTTTGGTGATCAGCATGCCAAGTTTTCTCAGTGGGAAGTGATTTAGTTACTGGTTTTATATTATAAAAGATGGGCGGCAGAGGCGCCATCTGATCTGCTGGAAGAACAGAGTAGAGAGTCTGTGAAGGTGTCCCGAGCGCTGAGGCCGCTGTATCTGCCAGTCTGAGTCAGCACTTCCCTGCTCGGACACTCATTCCCTCTCCTGTGAAATTCATCTATCTACTCTCTCATTTCCACAGGTAGCAGTGAGCACTCGCCACGGACTCTGCGAGCTACTGGGAACAGAGACGTGAACATTGCCCCCGGCGTCCCTGTTTCAAGGAATGAGAATGTAGCTGAGGCAAAGAATCAGATGATCAATGTTACTGGCCGTCAGTGCCGGGGGAGACAACTCCCTAGCGGCGTGACTCCGTGCAGGGGTCAATTCACAACTTACCGTGTGTCCTCACTGTCCCTTTGATCATCAGGGGGGGCAAATGCTGCTGTCTCTCCCTCCCCCAACACGACTCAGATCCCCTGACTTCCCTGCTCAGTAGAGATGGCTGTATCCTCTAAGTCACAAAACACGGTCTTGATTTAGAAAATGACAGGCCTATTCTGCACACTGCTAAACACTTTATTCCAACCTATATTCCCCCAGCCCCTGCACCTCCCCCCGTGCTAAGCTGGCTAGTGGTTGGGCTCTTTGGCCAGAAGGTGCTCATCCCAGTCCGGTCTAAACTGGAAGCCATTCCAGGTTCCTCAGCCATGGAGTTCCGAGTCTGGGCACAGGGTCCAGTGTGGAAGCTGGATGAGAAAGCTTGCCTTGCCTTGAGGTCTCTAACGTCAGCTTTCTGCCCACCAGAATGTGGAGTTTGTCTATATTTTTTTTGGTGTCAAATAGTATTTAGTGAGCTTTCCATGTGTTGAGTCCTGGAGACATCATGACGAATAGTCACCCCTAGAGATGCCTGTGATAAAAAGCGGTCTGCACGTTGTCCCTCCCGCCTGTGGTGACAGTGTCTCTGCCCCTAGGGTGTTACCTTCTGGTGTCTCCTCAGGAGCCCATCAGCCCTACTCTAACTCCCCTTGGCCCCCACTGGCCCCTCAAGCTGACCGAGAGCTTTTCAAGAGCACCATTGCCCTTCCAACACATGCATTTCTTGGTGAGTGTCTTCCAAGCCCTCTGGGGAGAGCCGTGGAGAAGTGCACACACACACATAACAGACGTCTCCAGCATCCTTGGTGCTCTCAGCCATCGACTTCTTCCCTCTACTTTATGCCAGGGAAGGTTTGGCATCTCCAATGAGGTCATCAGTGGACTGAGTTTTAATCGAGCAATCAATCAAGAGAATTGGTAGAAACTCCTTCAGCTTCTGGAGCTCATGTATTTGATCTAGAATCTCTGGTAAGCACACCTGCTACTGGTAAATTTGGTCTCATCCCAATTTATCTTCCTTCCTCTTTGGTCTGACACCCTTCAAATTCATTTCCACACAATCCCTCATATTTTTGCTGCTGAAAATTAGCAAGCTTTTATCATTCTTTCAGACTACAAACTCCCTCCTCCAAGTCAGACTTATACTAGCCTCCGGCTGAAACCCGGAGAGATCCAATTCTAGTTGCAGATGGAACGGGTGAGGAGGGTGGGGAGGACAGACATCTCCTTACGAGTCAGCTCCCTCAGCCGAGCACATGCGAGGTCTGTACTCGGAGCTGAGATGCTGCACTCCTCGGAGTCAGGGGGAGGGACCGCTTCTGCTGGAAAGGGGCCCTCAGAGATGCTCAGCCTCTCAACTCTGTGCAAGTCCATCCAGATGCACCCACCGCAATGCTCAAAACCCCATTTCTCCCCAGTCAATTCTTTAACTTACACAAAACAGTTAGTAGGAAGGAAATGGCACCCCACTCCAGTATTCTTGCCCGGGAAATCCCGTAGACAACCGAGCCTGGTGGGCTACGGTCCATGGGGTCGCAAAGAGTCAGACACGACTTGGTGACTAAATACCAACAACAGAATTCAACGTAAAGTCTGCAACTTGTGCGATTATGTTTTGCTCCTGATTTTTAACCAGCTCCTCACTGCAGCTACAAGAAGCAAGAGATCATTTTAGGGCTGTCCTGGAATGTCTCTGGTTCTCTGACCATGGCTTAAATTGAGCCTTTATAACCCTGAGTTTGAGTTTCATTTTTCCCTAGAAGTTCTGCAATTAAAGGAAAATTCTCACCCTGTAATCCTGTGGCATCTTTAACGTGAGGATGGCCAGGTGAAGCCACCACGTGCCCACAGCCCTGGGTTCTACAGGCACCACGCCGTGACCAACAGGGGGCTCTCCTTGTGATGCCACCACTCGCCATGGACTTGATCGTTCCCAACTGCCCAGCGCTAATCAGCTCAGAATTTCATTCAAGACCAAGGGTATGGCCAAGCCAATTCCAGAATCCCATCTCTGAGGGTCTATTTCTTGGGCTGGCACTACTTCTGGTACTAAATGTTTAAACAGCCAGCATTCGATCAGGGTAATACAGACTGCACAGACATTTCACACGCGGAATTTAATACAAGGAACTGGCTACACAAGTTTTAGAGGGCTTGAAAGAGCAAAGAGAAACACTGTTGAAAGCTCTAAATAATAATCAAGGTTTTAAAAAAAGTACAACACATCTCCTAAAACTGCGGGACCAGCGAGGCAGAGGCTGGGTTATCAGACCCTCAGAGCACTGAGAACCGAAGAATTGGTACTTTTGAAATGTGCTGCTAGAGAAGACTCTTGAGGGTCCCTTGGACTACCAGGAGATCAAACCAGTCAACCCTAAAGAAAATCAACCATATTCACTGAAGGACTAATGCTGAAGCTAAAGCTTTAATACTTTGGCCACCTGATGCGAAGAACTGACTCATTGGAAAAGACCCTGATGCTGAAAAAGACTGAGGGTGGTGGGTAACGGGGATGACAGAGGATGAGATGGTTGGATACATCACCGACTCAATGGACATGAGTTTGAGCAAGATCCTCCGGGAGATGGTGGAGGACAGAGGAGCCTGGGGAAGTGCAGTCCATGTGCTCACAGACGTGACTTAGTGACTGGACAACAAGATCACCGAGGAGCCCCGTGGAGCTGGGGATCAAACTTGGAGCCCCAGGTGCTTTCCAGCAGCTGCTGCTCCTCTGAGATCCCGAACTCCTCTCTGGCTGTGCCCCTCACCCCCGGAGCATAATGCAGCAGTTGCTGGATCCATGTGTGTAGCATCTGGTGACTCAGATGGCAAAGAATCCACCTGCAGTGTGGGAGACCTGGGTTTGATCCCTGGGTTGCGAAGATCCCCTGGAGAAGGGAATGCTTACTTACCCCAGTATTCTTCCCTGGAGAATGTCATGGACAGAGGAGCCTGGTGGGCTACATTCAAAGAGTCAGACACGACTGAGCGACTATTGCTTTCACTTTTACTAGAGAGGACATAACTGGAGAAGCAAGAATTGGTGGTTGGCCAAGGAGGTGAGTGAAATCTGCTCTCCAAAGAGAAGAAAAACAAGAGCTCAGAGAATCGGAGTGAGTTTGGAATTGGAAGGTGAGGATGAAGGAAGAAGCTGCCGCTGCTGCTGCTAACTCGCTTCAGTCGTGTCTGACTCTGTGCGACCCCATAGATGGCAGTCCACCAGGCTCCCCCGTCACTGGGATTCTCCAGGCAAGAACACTGGAGTGGGTTGCCATTTCCTTCTCCAGACAGAAGAAGAGGGTTGTTGAAATTAATAGCCTATTATGGCAAGAATGTTGAGGGCAAAAGGGAAGAGGACATTCTGAAGGCATTTTGCAGAAAGTGAAGAGGAACTAAAAAGCCTCTTGATGAAAGTGAAAGAGGAGAGTGAAAAAGTTGGCTTAAAGCTCAACATTCATAAAACGAAGATCATGGCATCTGGTTCCATCACTTCATGGGAAATAGATGGGGAAACAGTGGAAACAGTGTCAGGCTTTATTTTGGGGGGCTCCAAAATCACTGCAGATGGAGATTGCAGCCATGAAATTAAAAGATGCTTACTCCTTGGAAGGAAAGTTATGACCAACCTAGATAGCATATTCAAAAGCAGAGACATTATTTTGCCAACAAAGGTCTGTCTAGTCAAGGCTATGGTTTTTCCAGTGGTCATGAATGGATGTGAGAGTTGGACTGTGAAGAAGGCTGAGCACCGAAGAATTGATGCTTTTGAACTGTGGTGTTGGAGAAGACTCTTGAGAGTCCCTTGGACTGCAAGGAGATCCAACCAGTCCATCCTGAAGGAGATCAGCCCTGGGATTTCTTTGGAAGGAATGATGCTAAAGCTGAAACTCCAGTACTTTGGCCACCTCATGTGAAGAACTGACTCATTGGAAAAGACTCTGATGCTGGGAGAGATTGGGGGCAGGAGGAGAAGGGGACGACAGAGGATGAGATGGCTGGATGGCATCACCAACTTGATGGACATGAGTTTGAGTGAACTCTGGGAGATGGTGATGGACAGGGAGGCCTGAACTGCTGCGATTCATGGGGTCACAAAGAGTTGGACACGACTGAGCGACTGAACTGAACTGAAGAATATGCTTCCATCTCTCTGATTTTCTTTGAGAGAAATAACTCCCAGGGTTTGAATAAAATTGAGATTGTTGTTCATTCCTTTCTTTTGGACCTCCAGTGCAGAGGGTTCCTCGGGCCTTGGTTCAGAGTGGCTCGTTGCCATCCTGGGTTCAAGCAGGACTCCCCTCTTCATTTTTATTCAGTTGCTTTTATCTCCATGGCTGGGTGTCCTCACCGTCCTTGCCTCTTGTCCAGGCATCCGCATGATGTGCTTAATATGCAGTTATATGGCTGTGCAACTTTGAAAAATAGTGTGTATATGTATGCACATACAAAAATATGCTAAAATTTATGTAAATGGGGTGCTGTAAACCTCATTTGGTCTTGTACATCTTACACAAAGCACTGTATGTTTAGGCTTTTGCTTTGCTGCTCTGTAGCTCATAATCATGGGCTCGGGCTGCTGAATAGAATGTTGATATATTTCTTGAATGTTAGTTAGTCAAGCCCCAGAAATAGACATGCAGGCTTCCTAGAAACCCCTGAGACTTCCAAGGACCCAAATCTCCGTGTAAATTTCTCTAGGATTTGTATACAGGAGGGTAATAGAACATGTGTATGATCTCTTTTTCTTAAACTGAGATATAATTTACATGCCATAAAGTCTACCCTTATAAAATGCACAGTTCAGTGGTTTTTAGTGTGTTCACGAGTACGTGCACATCCTTACAGTCTAATTCCAGGGCATCTTTATTCCCCATAAAGGGACCCCACACCCGTTAGCAGTCATTTCCCAGCTCCCCCACCAGTCACACACCTGCTTTCTGATTGGATTGGCCTGTATTTCTTTCCTTTTGAAATTTTTTCCTGTTAACTTATTGACTTTCAGGTGACAGAAGTTAAATTAATCAATATCTCAGTTCATAAAACATGAAACTATTCTTTTCTTTCTCTCTTCCTTTTTTTTTTCCCCTTAAATAATCCACTTCCTTTCAGATCCTATCCCTTCTTTGACACTCACTCAGATGTTTCATGTTAGCTAGGCTTGCTATTAACTATGATACATGATCATATTTAAGAAATACAGAATATTATCTTTTGCACAGTTTTGAATGCACACGATGGTGGTGTTCTATGGTTTCTGAAGTTCTTGTTCAGCTCTACTGTTTGGGAATGAGAGAGTTGGTGTAGGGCAGTGGTTGAGATGAGCTCTGTCTAAATCTCCTTCCCTGTGGAGAGGAACCAGAGCCCACTGGGGAAACTGCTGATTTTCTGGTCTGGGGCAGAAAATGTTTACAATGTTATCTCTTCATACCTGACGGCAGGTAAGCTATCAAAGGCAACCAGGGTCATAGGAGACCTACTTAGAAAACACGTTTGAGGTCAGAGAAGATATTAACTGCCATGCATTGGAAAACATCACATAGGCTTAAATTTGTGAGTTCATAATAAGTAAATAAATGCATTTAACTTGACGAGTGGGAAGTACTGAGAAAGTACCCATGTTTGCTTTGCCTAACTTGTTGGACTTTTCCTCAAAGTCACCAAGTGGTTTACGAAGGGAAGTCTCTATAAAATGGTTGAAAGCGAAAATGAAAGGCGCTCAGTAGTGTCCAACTCTTTGTGACCCCATGGACTATACAGTTCATGGATGTCTCCAGGCCGGAATACTGGAGTGGGTAGCCTTTCCCTTCTCCAGTGGATCTTCCCAACCCAGGGATCGAACATAGGTCTCCCGCAATGCAGGCAGATTGTTTACCAGCTGAGCCACCAGGGAAGCCCATAAAATTGTTCCACTTTAATAAATAACTGAGTAATTATAGACATCCTGGAATGTGAAGTCAAGTGGGCCTTAGAAAGCATCACTACGAACAAAGCTAGGGGAGGTGATGGAACTCCAGTTGAGCTATTTCAAATCCTGAAAGATGATGCTGTGAAAGTGCTGCACTCAATATGCCAGCAAATTGTAAAAGGTCTGGAAAAGGTCAGTTTTCATTCCAATCCCAGACAAAGGCAATGCCAAAGAATGCTCAAACTACCACACAATTGCACTCATCTCACATGCTAGTAAAGTAATGCTCAAAATCCTCCAAGCCAGGCCTTAGCAATACGTGAACTGTGAACTTCCAGATGTTCAAGCTGGTTTTACAAAAGGCAGAGGAACCAGAGATCAAATTGCCAACATCTGTTGGATCATGGAAAAAGCAAGAGAGTTCCAGAAAAACCTCTATTTCTGTTTAATTGACTATGCCAAAGCCTTTGACTGCATGGATCACAATAAACTGTGGAAAATTCTGAAAGAGATGGGAATACCAGACCACCTGACCTGCCTCCTGAGAAATCTGTATGCAGGTCAGGAAGCAACAGTTAGAACTGGACATGGAACAACAGACTGGTTCCAAATAGGATAAGGAGTTCGTCAAGGCTGTATATTGTCACCCTGCTTATTTAACTTATATGCAGAGTATATCATGAGAAACGCTGGGCTGGAAGAAGCACAAGCTGGAATCAAGATTGCCGGGAGAAATATTAACCTCAGATATGCAGATGACACCACCCTTATGGCACAAAGTGAAGAGGAACTAAAAAGCCTCTTGCTGAAAGTGAAAGAGGAGAGTGAAAAGGTTGGCTTAAAGCTCAACATTCAGAAAACGAAGATCATGGCATCTGGTCCCATCACTTCATGGGAAATTGATGGGGAAACAGTGGAAACTGTGTCAGACTTTATTTTTCTGGGCTCCAAAATCACTGCAGATAGTGACTGCAGCCATGAAATTAAAAGACGCTTACTCCTTGGAAGGAAAGTTATGACTAACCTAGATAGCATATTCAAAAGCAGAGACATTACTTTGCCAACAAACGTCCGTCTAGTCAAGGCTATGGTTTTTCCAGTGGTCATGTATGGATGTGAGAGTTGGACTGTGAAGAAAGCTGAGCGCCAAAGAATTGATGCTTTTGAACTGTGGTGTTGGAGAAGACTCTTGAGAGTCCCTTGGACTGCAAGGAGATCCAACCAGTCCATTCTTAAGGAGATCAGTCCTGAGTGTTCGTTGGAAGGACTAATGCTGAAGAAACTCCAATTCTTTGGCCACCTCATGCGAAGAGTTGACTCATTGGAAAAGACTCTGATGCTGGGAGGGATTGAGGGTGGGAGAAGAAGGAGATGACAGAGGATGAGATGGCTGGATGGCATCACTGACTTGATGGATGTGAGTTTGAGTGAACTCCGGGAGTTGGTGATGGACAGGGAGGCCTGGTGTGCTGTGATTCATGGGGTCTCAAAGAGTCGGACACAACTGAGTGACTGAACTGAACTGATGGAATCTGAATATCACATTTTGAAATCAACAGTTCAGTGGATATAAGCGATGATCATCAATTGCTGCTGATGTCACAGCAAAGAGGCAACCAGACACTTTGCTGCTCTTGTTCAGTTGTTCAGTCGTGTCCGATCTTCATGACCTCAGGACTGCCACATGCCAGGCTCCTCTGTCCTGCACTATCTCCCAGAGTTTGCTCAAATTAAATACAAAATATCATCTATGAAACACTCCCATAAAAAACAAAAAAACTGAATCTGATCAAGCTTCTAGATCTGTCAGTTTCCAGTAAATCCAGGGGCCATCTGAACATCCTAGATGTTTCATCAGGATGAGAGCAGCAAAACCCAGATTATGGGGAACGCTACAGAACACACATCCTGGTTTCTTCAACAGGTCACACACAGAGGTCAAACAGTCGTGAGGGAGAACCCATGCCAGTATTAAGAGGTTGCAGGGAAGCCAGTTACAATATAAGGCTGTGTATACGTGTGTGCAAGTGTGCATGCGAGCGTGCGTGCTAAGTCGCTTCTGTTGTGTCTGACTCTTTGAGAGACTGTAGCCCACCAGGCTCCTCTGTCCGTGGGATTCTCCAGGCAAGAATACTGGAGCGGGTTGCTGTGCCGTCCTCCAGGGAATCTTCCTGACCCAGAGATCAAACAGCACGTGTCTTAACTCTCCTGCATTGAAATGCGGTTCTTTTGTCTAGCAGCACCTGGGAAACCTGGGAGTATATACATATACACACAGATCTTACAGCCACACAAATGGCTACAAATCCTTTCTAGAACAACCAGGGAAATGTGAACACCAGCAGCATATTTGATGATAGTAAAAATTGATTGTTGAAATTGTGGAGTAGGATTGTAATATTGTGATATTTTCAGGAAGGGAAAACATATTTCTAAATTGTACACCATAATACTTAAAGATGAAATGAAGTAATTTGCTTCAAAAATAATATGAAACAGGATAAGGGTGAGGCCACAGAGGTGAGAAGAGACGTGGTCAGCTGTGAACTTGCTATCGTCTGGGGGTGTACAGAGTGCAGTTCATTACGCTGTTCTCTCTTCTGCAATAAAATTAAACATGAGTGATGAACTGTAATGAGTACAACTGCTGGAGAAAATCCCGATCTCCATGCAGAGCAGCTTTTCCCTCAGTGTGTGAGATGGCACTTAAATTCTCAAACCCCAGTTTCTCCATCTCGGAAGGGGACTGTGATGATGAATATCATAGATCTGCTTGAGAGTATTTAATCCATGTACGCAAAGCACATCAAGTATTGCCTGTCCTTTGCTCCTGTATATTCACTTCATTGCTCCTGACTCTGCCAAGTGGTTCATTCAGTGTCTTCGTGAATTTTATTTGTCCATGCCACCACAACCATAATCAATAAACATCCTGTTTCTGGCCTCATGAATGGGAGAGTCATCAGAGATGA
This sequence comes from Bos indicus x Bos taurus, assembly GCF_003369695.1. Taxonomy (NCBI): domain Eukaryota; kingdom Metazoa; phylum Chordata; class Mammalia; order Artiodactyla; family Bovidae; genus Bos; species Bos indicus x Bos taurus. The sequence continues at coordinate 2,237,540 of NC_040080.1, read as the reverse complement.
ACATGAATTAAGAGCTTTCTGGATCATGGGGCATTTGTAACCACATTTCCCTGATAACTGCCAAACGCTTGTTACAACGACTGGGTCTCCCCACAAAGTCCTGTTCCCCCTATCCTCGCTATCAGCTGGAATCATCTTCCTTTTTCTGAGGTCTTGCTTTCAGGTAGTTTCAGTATCTCTTCACCTACTTCTTGGCCATTCACTTTTGCCTCTGTGGGAATTGTCTGCCACATTCGTTACCAATATTTCTATTACTTCTTTTAGTTTCCTTGGCTTTTTCACTGTGGATATTCAGAGGAACCTGGAGGCTCAGATGGTAAAGAATCTGCCTGCAATGCAGGAGACCCAAGTTCAATCCCTGAGTCAGGAAGATCCCCTGGAGAAGGGAACGGCTATCCACTCTAGCATTCTTGCCTGGAGAAGCCCATGGACAGAGGAGCCGAACAGGCTACAGTCCATGGGGTCACAAAGACTCGGACATGATCGAGTGACTCACATTCTCACTTATAGAGGAACCTTGCACTCAACTTATAATTCCAGTGTCAGTTTCAGATACTATCAATAACTGTTCTCAGTGTTCTAACTGTCCTCATTCCTTGTCTCAGGCAGCATTTTTGAATGAAAATATAACGTTGGTGTCCCCTCAATCTGTCACTTTTTATCTGGAGACTTGGGCTTTTCAGATGTTCAATAAGGCTCCATCTATTTCAAAAGATAACAAAGGTAGTTCCACCATTTCCCCTAGTTATGCATTTTACATTTAGTGTTTTTTTTTAATCTGTGTTGTATTCACTTGTGAACATGACACAAAGTAGATATCCAGCTGTGCTTTCAGTTCAGTCGTGTCTGACTATTTGCCACCCCATGAAGAGCAGCATGCCAGGCCTCCCTGTCCATGACCAACCCCCAGAGCATGCTCAAACTCATGTCCATTGAGTCAGTGATGCTATCCAACCATCTCACCCCCTGTTATCCCCTTCTCCTCCTGCCTTCAATCTTTCCCAGCATCAGGGTCTTTTCTAGTGAGTCAGTTCTTTGCATCAGGTGGCCAAAGTACTGGCGCTTCAGCTTCTGTATCAGTCCTTCCAATGAATATTCAGGACTGATTTCCTTTGGGATTGACTAGTTGGAACTCCTTGCAGTCCAAGAGACTCTCAAGAGTCTTCTCCAACACCACAGTTCAAAAGCATCAATTCTTCTTCGCTCAGCTTTCTTTATAGTCCAACTCTCACATCCGTACATGACTACTGGAAAAACCATAGCTTTGACTAGATGAAACTTTGTCTGCAAAGTGATATCTCTGCTTTTTAATATCCTTTCTAGGTTGGTCATAGCTTCCTTCCAAGGAGTAACTGTCTTTTCGTTTCTTGGCTGTAGTCACAATATGCAGTGATTTTGGAGCCCCCCAAAATAAAGTCTGTCACTGTTTCCATTGTTTCTCCATCTATTTGCCATGAAGTGATGGGACTGGATACCATGATCTTCATTTTTTGAATGCTGAGTTTTAAGCCAACTTTTTCACTCTCCTCTTTCACTTTCATCAAGAGGCTTTTTAGTTCTTCTTCACTTTAAGCATGGTGTCATCTGCATATCTGAGGTTATTGCTATTTCTCCCGGCAATCTTGATTCCAGCTTGTGCTTCTTCCAGCCCAGCATTTCTCATGAGGAACTCTGCATAGAAGTTAAATAAGCAAGGTGATATTATAGGAGCCTTGACGTACTCCTTTCCCAATTTGGAACCAGTCTGTTGTTCCATGTCCAGTTCTAACTGTTGCTTCTTGACCTGCATATAGGTTTCTCAAGAGGCAGGTCATGTGGTCTGGTATTCCCATCTCTTTCAGAATTTTCCACAGATTGTTGTGGTCCACACAGTCAAAGGGTTTAGTGTAGTCAATGAAGCAGAAGTAGATGATTTTATGGAATTCTCTTTGCTTTTTCTATGATCCAGTGAATGCTGGCAGTTTGATCTCTGGTGCCTCTGCCTTTTATAAATCCAGCTTAAACATCTGAAGTCCTTGGTTCATGTACTGTTGAAGCCTTGCTTGGAGAATTTTGAGCATTACTTTGCTAGCTTGTGAGATGAGTGCAATTATGTGGTAGTTTGAACATTCTTTGGCATTGCCTTTGAGAATGGAATGAAAACTGAACTTTTCCAGTCCTGTGGCCACTGCTGAGCTTTCCAAACTTGCTGGTATATTGAGCACAGCACTTCCGCAGCATCATCTTTTAGGATTTGAAATAGCTCAAGTGGAATTCCATCACCTCATGGACTTCCCTGGTGGCTCAGATAGTAAAGTGTCTGCCTACAATAAGGAAGACCCGGATTCAATCCCTGGCTTGGGAAAATCTCCTGGAGAAGGAAATGGCAACTCACTCCAGTATTTTTGCCTGGAAGATCCTGTGGATGGAGGAGCCTGGTAGGCTACAGTCCATGGGGTTGCAAAGAGTCAGACACAACTTCACTTTCTTTTCTTTCTTTCAACTGGAATTCCATCACCTCCATTAGCTTTGTTCATAGTGGTGCTTCCTAAGGCCCAGTTGGCTTCGCATTCCAGGATGTCTGGCTCTAGGTGAGTGATCACACCATCATGGTTATCTGGGTCATGAAGATCTTTTTTTGTACAGTTCTTCTGTGTATTCTTGCCACCTTTTGTTAATATCTTCTTCTGTTAGATCCACACCGTTTCTGTCCTTTATTGAGCCCATCTTTGCATGAAATGTTCCCTTGGTATCTCTAATTTTCTTGAGGAGATTTATAGTCTTTCCCATTCTTTTGTTTTCCTCTATTTCTCTGCATTGATCACTGAGAAAGGCTTTCTTATCTCTCTTTGCTGTTCTTTGGAGCTCTGAATTCAGATGGATGTATGTTTCCTTTCCTCCTTTGCCTTTTAATTCTCTTCTTTTCTCAGCTATTTGTAAGCCTCCTCAGACAACTATTTTGCCTTTGTGCATTTCTTCTTACTGGGGATGGTTTTGATCCCTGCCTCCTGTACAATGTCACGAACCTCTGTCCATAGTTCTTCAGGCACTCTATCTATCAGATCTAATCATTGGAATCTATTTGTCATTTCCATTGTGTAATTGTAAGGGATTTGATTTAGGTCATGTCTGAATGGTCTAGCAGTTTTCCCTACTTTCTTCAGTTGAAGTCTGAATTTTGCAATAAGGAGTTTCTGAGCCACAGTCAGCTCCCAGTCTTGGTTTTGCTGACTGTATAGAGCTTCTCCAGTTTTGGCTGCAAAGAATATAATCAATCTGATTTCAGTGTTGACCATCTGGTGATGTCCATGTGTAGAGTCTCCTCTTGTGTTGTTGAAAGAGGATGTTTGCTATGACCAGTGCATTCTCTTGGCAAAACTCTGTTAGCCTTTGCCCTGCTTCATTTTGTACTCCAAGGCCAAACTTGCCTATTACTCCAGGTGTTTCTTGACTTCCTACTTTTGCATTTCAGTCCCCTATAATGAAAAGGGCATCTTTTATTTTTTTTGGTGTCAGTTCTAGAAAGTCTTGTAGGTCTTCCTGGAACCATTCAACTTCAGCTTCTTTAGCATTAGTTGTTGGGATATAGACTTGGATTACTGTGATATTGAATAGTTTGCCTTGGTGATGAAGAGATCATTCTGTCATTTAGAGACTGCACTCAAGTACTGCATTTTGGAATCTTTTGCTAACTATGAGGGCTGCTCCATTTATTCTATAGGATTCTTGCCCACAGTAGTAGATATTATGGTCATCTGAGTTAAATTCGCCCATTCTGGTCCATTTTAGTTCACTGATTCCTAAAATGTCGATGTTTACTCTTACCCCCTCCTGTTTGACCAGTTCCAATTTACCTTGATTCATGGTCCTAACATTCCACGTTCCTGTGCAGTATTGTTCTGTACAGCTGTACTTTACTCCATACTATTTCTTTTCCAATGTGATCTGTAAGACAACCCATCCCTTCCTCATGGGTGATGTGATCGTGGACACATGCATGCGTTTGTGAGGACTGTGTCATTGCTGTGGAAGTCTCCAGACACACAAAGCAGCAGAGTTCACAGCTTCACCGCATTCCCATATCACGCCCGTGCCCACGCTGTGTCTGCGCTCCATGGCCCTCTTCACCCATCTCCATGTTCACGCCATGGGCACCGCGCTGTTGGTGTCCATCTTTCACACAGCCTCACACAGTGAGCTGTATGTTCTGCTGTGGGAGGCAGAACCTCGAGGACTTTGTGATGGGTTGGGGACATGATCGCTGCATAATGTGTAAAATCAGAATGTGAAGGCTACAGAACTGTGTACAGGAGATCCCAATACTCTTGACTTTAAATTAAGTACCTTGTTATTCAGTTGCTAAGTTTTGTCCCACTCTTTGCAACTGCAGCACACCAGGCTTCCCTGTCCTTCACTATCTCCCAGAGCTTGCTCAAATTCATGTCCATTGAGTCAGTGATGCCAACCAACCATCTCATACTCTGTCATCCCCTTCTCCTCCTGCATTCAATCTTTCCCAGCATCAGGGTCTTTTCCAATGAGTCAGCTGTTCACATCAGGTGGCCAAAGTATTGGAGTTCCAGCTTCAGCATCCATCCTTCCAATGATTATTCAGGACTGATTTCCTTTAGGATGGACTGGTTGGATCTCTTTGCAGTCCAAGGGACTCTCAAGAGTGTTCTCTACCACCACAATTGGAAAGCATCAGTTCTTCTGTGCTCAGCCTTCTTTATGGTCCAACTCTCACATCTGTACATGACTTCTGGAAATACTGTAGCTTTGACTATACAGACCTTTGTTGGCAAAGTGATATCTTTTCTTTTTAACATGCTTTCTAGGTTTGTCATAGCTGTTCTTCCAAGGAGCAAGTGTCTTTTAATTTCATAGCTGCAGTCACCATCTGCAGTGATTTTGAGGCCCAAGAAAATAAAATCTGCCATTGTTTCCACTTTTTCCCCATCTATTTGCCATGCAGTCATGGGACTGGATGCCATGATCTTTGTTTTTTGAATGCTGACTTTCAGGCCAGCTTTTTCCCTCTCTTCTTTCACCTTCATCAAGATTTTCTTTAGTTTTTCCTCATTTTCTGTCATTAGAGTGATATCATCTGTTTATCTGAGGTTATTGATATGTCTCCTGGCAATCTGGATTCTAGCTTGTGCTTCCTCCAGCCCAGCATTTCTCATGATGTACTCTGCATATAAGTTAAATAAGCAGAGTGACAATATACAGCCTTGATGTATTCCTTTCCCAATTTTGAGCCAGTCCATTATTTCATGTCTGGTTACAGACAATAAAGTTTAGGAAAATACAGAGTTGTAGTCATTAAACATATTTTTAAATGTTTTCAGTTTTTACATTTTTCTTCAATGCATGGATATTATGTTTCAGGAAAAGGATTGATACTATTAATAATTTAAAAAATGCTTGGATGCTCTCTGATGACTAAAATTAAAATGACAGACAACACCAAGTGTTGCCAAGGATGTGGAACAAACAGAACTCTCACGTAGTGCTGGTGAGTTAAGTTAGCACAAATATTTTGAGCCATTTAGAGCTATGCACTAAACCACACATACACTCTGTGAGCCAGAAAGTATATTTCTAGAAAAACATTCAAAAGCAAAGAGACATGAAGCTGTGTCTTCATGATATCCCCCAAAGCTAGCCACCCCAAGCCCCATGAGCAGGAGTGTGGACCAAAAGCTTATGGTGCATCCATGCGATGGACACGCACAGAACAGGGGAGGTGAGGCTCACCAACATGCAGACACGAGAGTCCAGACACGAGGAACACACCTGAGGCATGGGTCATTGCTGTTGCTGTGGTTTAGTCGCTCAGCTGTGCCAAACTCTTCTGTGACCTCATGGACTGTAACCCACCAGGCTCCTCCATCCATGGAATTTTCCAGGCAAGAATACAGGAGTAGGTTTTCCTTTGCCAGAGGATCTTCCATACCCAGGGATCGAATCTGAGTCTTTTGCGTTGGCAGGTGGATTATTTACTGCTGGGCCACCAAGGAAGCCCATAGAGAGAGAGAGAGAGAGAAAGAGAGAGAGAAAGTACAGGTCAGGACAAAACAGTTCCATGTTTGAAGTCAGGGTCGTGGTTACTGTGGGTGACCGGAATCATGCGTGGGGAGTCTGTGAGGGGCTGATTGTGTTTCATGCATAACCAGAACCAAGCCTAGGGATGGCAAAAACAAAGTGCTTAACAAACATTCACTAAATAAGGGATAGATGGGTGGGTGGGTGGATGGATGGTGGATAGACGACTCGACTTCGTTGCTCAAAACTGTGGCTTTCTGTCTCTCTGATTTATTCTCTCTGCCTTCACCATCTACCGCTGAGATAATATCAGGATTTTCATCTCTCTGGAGCTTTACTGAAATAACTGTATTACAGTCAAATCCAATCTGATACAGCCATGCTCCCAACATTTGCACCAGCCTGGACTTTGGAACAGGTTCCTAAAATAACTTCAGTAAAAGTCATCTCCTCTGTGCTCAAGGTTTTACTGTTTAACTATGTCTTCCACTTTTATGCAAAACATGCCAGGATCACCGAACAAATGAGTCACCATGGAAGGGAACTCAGAAGACAATCGTTTTTTTTCTACATTTTTTTTTCTATAATGGTATGCAAAAATGTAGGAAAAGATGAGCTACACGCCCAATCAGTGTTAGCTTGTACTCACCAAGACAGAGATACTGTTGCTTAAAAGTGCTCAGTGAGGAAAACCCAGTGTGGTTGTGGGCGATCACGGGAGGCTGTCTGGAGAAACTGGCACGAGGCAGGTCTGTATGTTCAGGGGCAGATTGCTTCCTCAGAGAGGCGAGGGGTTGTGTTTAAGTGGGATTGTGAAAAGCTTTCAGGGTAGCATCAAAGCAGACAGACGAGGGCGGTGGCTGGGGCGTGAGTCATCCGCTCGAGGAGGACCACATCTGGGAGTTGATAGCCGTGGAGGTGGGGGACAGGGGTGAGGATGCCAGTTGTTTTTCTCCTAAGAAGAACTTGTGTCGAAAAATAAAAGAAAACAAGGGGAGTCCTGGAAAAGGAAATGGCAATCCGCCCCAGTTTTCTTGCTGGGAAAACCTCACGGACGGAGGAGCCTGGCGGGCAACACCCCATGGGGTTGCAGGGAGTCTGACATGACTGAGCGAGTAACACACAAGAGGAGCAGGATCACAGGATGATGGATCTGGAAAGCCTCCTCCCTGGTCTTGCTGCCGTGTTACAGGAAGGGAAACTGCAGTTTGGTGTTTTGGGGAGTTTGCCCCACGTCCGTGGTAAATGGCTGCAAGGCTCACGTTTTAACTCAGGGGTCCTGCCCCAGGCCAGTGTTGCTGCCCGCATGCTGAAATGGGGAGACTTTCTGAGCTCTCACACTGTGTAAGAGTGGGTCGTCTTCCATACCAAGACCCGGGGGAGGTCGGCTTCACTGCACTCTGCCTAGTCCACCGCCTTCTCTCTAGAAGCTTAGTCCTCGTCGATTTCAGAGGGTAACGCGAAAGGGGAGCAATTCTGTCGTTCTCCTTGGAGTCGCGAATGGCCCATCTGCTTCTGGTACAGACGCGCTTCCCTGGTCATGTTCCTACAGACATGAGGATACTCCTGGGAGGCTGGCTGGCCAATGGCATCGGGGTTGGAGGGGACACAGAGCCGGAGTCAGGGCGCCTTGGTCCTCTGCCTGTGTGACCCCTGCCTTGTCCCTCCCACTCTCCATTGCTTTTGCCTCCAGATGAAGCCTCGGACAGCCTGACACTCATCTCTTTCCTTGCCTCGTCGGCTCATCTTTGGGTCTTTAGAATCCCCTCCACCGCTCACTTGCAGACGTCCAGAGTCAGCTGGAACTTTCTGAGTGATATGCTTGGATCCTGGCAGAGAAGGAGAAACGTCAGATGGAAAACAGGCAATTAAGTTCCAAGACAACTTCAATGATTTGTGTTTTAAACTTTCGATTTATCTACACCTCAATTTGAGTTCATTTCCACGGACTCCAACAATTGCCTAATACAAAGCCGCTGAAGAAAAGCCTTCGGGAGCCTGAGATGGAAACAGATGGCCAGTGCGGGCGAGGACAGCCTCCATTTGTTCCAGCCAATTGTTCCCAACAATGGCAAAAAGTCATTAAAAACCCACTTAAGAGTCTAGCTTTGTATCGGTCAACGGCAGGGCTATGGGGGATGTTGAACTTAGTGAGCATCAGAACTCAAGACGAACCAAGCGATTTTTTTCCTGATGGATTATTAGGAAAAGCACTGCCATAATGTAATTTTCCGGACAGTTGGATCAATGATGTCAACTCTTACCCCAAGTTTTGAATGATGACTCAGATCTGGAAGTCTGGATTAATGGACGAGGGCGCACAGTCACACCCCCTCTAATGGATCACATGGGAACACTCGAAGTGACCCAAAGCAAATTATTTACCATACAATTCCTGAACACAAAAGCCACAGTCCACTTTCCCTGACTTCGAATTTCACTTTTATTAAGAGTCAGTGCAGCATCAGAAATTTGTTTTACCCAATGAAAGGCAGCCTACTGAGGCCATCTGAGAAATGCTTTTCTGTCCAAGGATCTGGCAGCGATGGAGAGACCTGGAGGAAGCTGGGAGACGTTGGCGCATCAGAAGGCTCCCCAAGGAGGAGGCTAGCCTGATGGAGGGTTTTGTTCGCCCCTCTCTCATGTCCAGCCCAAAGGGCACATCCCTCTGCTCTGACTTCGCCCCCTGCCCTGGTGCCCAGTTCATCTTCTTGCCTGGGGGGCTGCCCCTGCCGGCCTCCCCGACACCAGTGACAGAAAGCCTTCTGCCACAGAAGCCTGACCCTTCACCTCTGCCTGCATCCCTTTCAGGACCCTCCACTTCTAACACTGGCCTGGTTCCTGGTTGGTGCTCAAGGTGTACTGATCAGTCACATGAACAGATCTGCATTTTCTAAAGGACAGAGCATGAGCTCCTTTGCAAGGCAGCCTGCAAGCTCTCCCCGGCCGCTGCCCTCCACACTTCCTGGGTCCTCCCCGCTGACGGTCTCTCTCTGATGAGCCACACACGCTCCCACCCCTGTCCTGGGTCCCCAGATGCACTCACCCTTCCTCGTCTCAGAGCAGGAAGCGTGGACCCCGCTGCGCTTTGAGGACCCCCTGGGAAGAGAGCCTTGCATGAGGTCAAGTGCACCAGTGGCGGCTCGCCGTGTCGTTTTACCCCCAAGTGTTTCGAAAAAGTCTGACGCTGCTTCTGACAGCGTGAAGGAGCAACCAAATCTGATACAGCGTGTCCAGGGCCCTGGGCACAGGATGTGAGGGTCTGACGGCTTGAGATCCACTCCTGGGTTTACATACGTGACCTTTTCCAGCCTTAAATGAAACTCAGTGCCTGCCCCCACAAACTCCCAAATATGCCTCCTCCCTCTGCCCACCAGCCCCCACTCCAGCTGGGGGCCGGTGTAGTGGGGTCCAAACCTGCTTTCTGACTCAGATGAACAGGCAGGCGTACACCTCTCTCCATTCCTCAGGTCCAACCTCACCTGGCTCCTGCGCCCGTTTTCCAGCAGAGAGGAAATGAGACCAAGGTCAACGAGGAGGGGAGGAGCTTGGCAAGAAGCAATAGACATCCCTCTTGGTGTAACGATGTGTCTTTGGGTCACCTCGGTTTCTTGGGTGTTAATTCTAATTTCAAAACCCGAATCTCTTATTAAGGTTGTCTTACTGTCTTCGGTTGGGGAGGAAGGGGCAGGTGGTGTGCGTGCTGCGGGTCTGCAGGGGTTCTGGATGGTACAGGTGAGGCAGGACATAGAGATGCTCTAGAGGATGTGGGTGATAAAGATGCTCTAGAGCAGGGGTCCCCAACCTCCAGGATCTAACGCATATGGATCTGAATTGGAGCTGATGCAATATTAATAAAAATAAATTGCAAATAAATGTGATGTGCCTGGCTCATCCTGAAACCATCCGCCCCACCAGTCTGTGGAAATGCTGTCTTCTGTAAAACCACTCCCTGGCACCAGAAAGGGTGAGGATGGAGGCAGGTGGTCCAGGAGATGCTGGTGAGGCGGATGCTGTCTCCTCATGGGTCAAGGGATATTCACCGCTCTGACAGCAACTTTGGGCTGGGATGTCTCACCACATTTCCCCCCACTGTTGACCTCGGTTCTTGTCACCCTGTCTGCTAGAGCACCCATAGCTGTTCCCGCCTTGACCTGTGGTTCTGGCAAGGACAATTCAGGGGAGACACTCTGGCTTGACTTCACCACGCCCAGACCCATCGAAGTCTGGCCCTGACCCACATGAAACTCCAACGCGGGCATCCACTCTGCAGCCTGTGGGGCCATGGCGCCCCTCACCGTGGCTGGTGACCACCGGCCGGCACACGCCCATCCTCCCACAGTCCTGTCATTTACTACCTGTGACACCGGGTAAGTTACTCACCTGCCTGCATCCCGGTTCCCTCAGCTCCCTAGTCAGGACAGTGCGATCATCTGTCTTGCAGGCAGAGCTGACGATGAAGTGAACTGGTGCCTAGAAAATGCTGAGAGCAGCAGCACCAGACACGGAGTAAGTGCTTGGTCAGGGCTGGTTCGCATTACGGTTTCCCTCCCGCTGTAACTCACAGTCGACAGGAGGCAAAGCCCCCCACCCCGCCCACCCTGGGGGAAGAGGAGGAAGCAGATGACCACACGCGCGTGTGGAATTAGGAGTTGACGCGGTGCCCTCCCCTCCGCATCCATATTTTGACATCCTAATTCCAGCTCCTCAGGGAGTAGCTTTTGTTGTAAACAGGTTGCTGGAGATATAATTTCTTAAGACGAGGCCATCCTGGGGTAGGCGGGGCCCTAGTCCACACCACTGTTGAAGAGGAAGGTGGCCCCAGAGATTCATGTCCAGGGAGGTGCCCTGTGAAATGCAGGCAGAGGGCAGGGGAGGCAGCAGAATCAAGGGGGCCAACATTTGTCAGAAAACCACCCGAGGCAGGAGACGGGCACGGATCACGTCTCTCCCACACAGGCTTAGGTGGAGCGAGCCCTGCAGACGCCCAGCCTCCAGACTCTAAAAGGGCCTGTTTCTCGTGTTTAAGAGCCTCAGTGTACTGCGCTTTGCTATGGCAGCCTTGGCAAAATCACACACAGAGAAGCACATACACCCTAACCCTAGCACACACACACACACACACAAACACACATACACACCTACTCTCACACATGCATATACACTTATGCCCCCACACACCCACACACACACACTCTAACCCTAACACACACACACACACACACACATACACACCCTAACCCTAACGCACACACACACCCTAACCCTAACACACATTCACAAACACACATATCCATACTCACATGTTCACACATATATATACATACAGACCCTAACATACATACACATATATACACACCTACTCTCACACATGCCTATACACTTACACCCACACACACCCACACAAACCCTAACCCTAACACACATTCACACACACACACACACATACATACTCACAGGCTCACACATATATACACATACACACCCTAATATACGTACACACACATACACACCTACTCTCACACATGCATATACATTTACCCCCTACACACACATACACACCCTAACCCTAACACAGATACATTCACACACACACACACATATACACCCTAACCCTAACACACACATTCACACACAGTCACTCACACATACATACACACACACACCCTAAGACACAAACATATACATAAACAGCGTAACAAATAAACGCACACATGTACACCTGCTCTCACACATGCACATACACTTACACTCACACAGACACCTTAACCCCAACACACACATGCACATACACACATGCACACCCTAATCCTAACACACACTTTCTCACACACTCACTCACACATACATACACACACACACACACCCTTAGACACAAACATATACATAAACACCCTAACACACACACACACACACACACACACACCTACTCTCGCGCATGCATATACACTTACATGCACATACGTATCTTAACCCCAACACACACATTCACACACTCACACACATACAGACTAACCCTAACACGCTCACATTCACACACACACACATACACACCTACACACACACACTCTCACGCACACTCACACACACACAGTCGTTCCGTTCTGCTGGCGCCTGAAACTGACTTTGGCGGTGAGCGCTGGTCTCCGCCTTGTCGCTTCCCCGTGCTGCCTCCCCCGTGTCTGCACCTGGTCTCCGCCTTGTCGCTTCCCCGTGCTGCCTCCCCCGTGTCTGCACCTGGTCTCCGCCTTGTCGCTTCCCCGTGCTGCCTCCCCCGTGTCTGCACCTGCAGATTCCCTCCACCTCACTCCTTGCTCGTGTCCAGTTGGCGCCTATTCATGGTCTGTCCACCTCACTCATGCTCAGCCCAGGACGGAGGGCCAGGGAGTCAGTACAGAGCCAGTCGAGCTGGACTCGGATCCCCATGGAGCACGTCTCTCCTGCCCCCGCTCCCAGTGCCCAGGGGCCTCCGTCCCAGCTCTTACTGGGGTTTGCTGGAGTCCAGTCCATGGTCCTCTCTCCCACCGCACCACCAGTCTCGGGATGGCAGCCTCTGCATCACGCAGACCTCTGCCCCCTCCACTGTCCCTGCTGGGGGACTGCCATAGAGAAAGTATTCAAAAGTGTCCAGTCGCTGGACTAAAATTTCTACTGGACATCTCACATCTTGATTAACGAACATTTTGCTTTGAAACATAATCCTAAAGAGCTGCTGCTCATCAAAATGATCAGCAGTTATGGGCACCTGATGGATACTGGCTACGTTTAATGGAATTGAATTTCCGAAGAGCTGCACATTTCCTCTATGAAATCCCCAATACATCCTGACCATGTCCAGTGATAACACTGCATCCATCTCTCGGAGTTGGTGGCCAAGGACTGACTCAGGTGTTAACAAAGAAAGCCAAATGGGGGAGAGTCTGCTCTGAGATGGAGAAGGGAATGGATGCCCCCACCAGTATTCACGCCTGGGAAATCCAATGGATAGAGGAGCCCGGCGGACTATGGTCCATGGAGTTACAAAGAGTCAGACACAACTGATCAACTGAGCACTTCCCTGAGAAGCAGTTGAGGATGTTTTCATCAGAACAGCACCTTGGAAAAGGATCCCGCTTAATATAGAGAATGAAATCAGCTGTGTCTTCAGTCACTCCCAAAGTGTACTCCCTGAGAGGCCTCTGATCGGTGGCAAGATCACAGCGGCCCCTCTGCTCTTCTTGGAGAAGCCAGGTGGCACCAAGATTAAGGACAGTTATGCCCCCAACTGGCACAGGCTCCAAGCTTAAATGAGGGTCGGCATCAAGACTTTGGCTTCCATTTCTCTGAAAGTGCCTCCTACCTGGGAGAGAGCTCTTTCTGGACGAGGCTCCTTGCACGGGAGCGAAACAATCATGTCTGTCAAGCTCACCCCTCCCCAGCCTTGGTGTGAGCATCCATCTTACAGGTGATGGTCTCAGAAGTAAATAGTACAGTGAGATGGTTAGATAGCATCACTGACTCGATGGACACAACTGTGAAAACTCAGGGAGAGAGCGAAGGACAGGGAAGCCTTATGTGCTGCAGTCCATGGGGTCGCAGAGAGTCAGATATGACTGATCAACTGAACAACTCAACAGCCACAATAGTGAGGCAACCTGGGGGTCCATATATATTCCCACTGACTGGACATCTCCTGTGTGTCTGTAAGAGTAGGGTTTCCAGATGAAATATCGGATACCTGGTTAAATTTGAATTTTGGGAAAGCAAGAGATACATGTCTGACATAAGTATAGCCCAAATATTGTCTTTGTATTTTGCTAATTATGAAAACCTTAATAGTCCTAATGTGCTCTATTGATTATAGCACTGACTTTGGCCAATTTGCTTTGGGCAAATGATGAGACAGGCTTCCCTGGTGGCTCAGAGGGTAAAGTGTCTGCTTGCATTGTGGGAGACCTGGGTTCGACCCCTGGGTCGGGAAGATCCCCTGAAGAAGGAAATGGCACCCCACTCCAGTACTCTTGCCTGGAAAATCCCATGGATGGAGAAGCCTGGTAGGCTACAGTCCATGGGGTCGCAAAGAGTCGGACACGACTGAGTGAATTCACTTTTCACTTTTCTATGCGCTGGACGGGCCTGTCTCCACCAGGCCTTTAAACTTGCAAAAGGGACAGAATATCTCTAAGTGACCAACAGCTCTGGTAGTGGTAGGAGGAGGTTAAAATCACCCACATGACTTGCTGGTTTATGACTGTTCCCTGTGTCCACACACCCTTCACTCCCCTCCCTCCCCCTCCTTCCATGCCTTCCTCTCTTTTCTTTCTGTCTTCTCCCTTCTCTCCATCCAGTTTTCCATCTTTTATTCACTCTTGCCTACCAACCGAGTGATAGGCACTGTTGCAGATGCTGGCTAGGTTCACGTCCTTGTTGTGGGAAAGGGCTGTGCTCACTCTGTAATGACACAGCACAGATAAGGAAAAGTAACTATTGAAGCAGGAAGGAAGGGGATAGGGCACAACCTTTACAAAAACCATGGCCATAGCACATGACCAAAACTGGTTAGAACCAACCAGGTCCAAGATGGCAGAATATTCAACTTCCAGAGAATCTTGAGCCTCATTATTCATTCACTGTAAGACATTCAGTTCAGTTCAGTTCAGTTCAGTTCAGTAGCTCAGTCGTGTCCAACTCTTTGTGACCCCATGAATTGCAGCACGCCAGGCCTCCCTGTCCATCACCATCTCCTGGAGTTCACTCAAACTCACATCCATTGAGTCAGTGATGCCATCCAGCCATTTCATGCTCTGTTGTCCCCTTCTCCTCCTGCCCACAATCCCTCCCAGCATCAGAGTCTTTTCCAATGAGTCAACTCTTCACATGAGGTGGCCAAAGTACTGGAGTTTCAGCTTTAGGATCAGTCCTTCCAAAGAAATCCCAGGGCTGAACTCCTTTAGAATGGACTGGTTGGATCTCCTTGCAGTCCAAGGGACTCTCAAGAGTCTTCTCCAACACCACAGTTCAAAAGCATCAATTCTTCGGTGCTCAGCTTTCTTCACAGTCCAACTCTCACATCCGTACATGACCACAGGAAAAACCATAGCCTTGACTAGACAGACCTTTGTTGGCAAAGTAATGTCTCTGCTTTTGAATATGCTATCTAGGTTGGTCATAACTTTCCTTCCAAGGAGTAAGCGTCTTTTAATTTCATGGCTGCAATCACCACCTGCAGTGATTTTGGAGCCCCCCAAAATAAAGTCTGACACTGTTTCCACTGTTTCCCCATCTATTTCCCCTGAAGTGATGGGACCAGATGCCATGATCTTCGTTTTCTGAATGTTGAGCTTTAAGCCAACTTTTTCACTCTCCTCTTTCACTTTCAGCAAGAGGCTTTTTAGTTCCTCTTCACTTTCTGCCATAAGGGCGGTGTCATCTGCATATCTGAAATTATTGATATTTCTCCTGGCAATCTTGATTCCAGCTTGTGCTTCATCCAGCCCAGTGTTTCTCATGATGTACTCTGCATAGAAGTTAAATAAGCAGGGTGACAATATACAGCTTTGACGTACTCCTTTTCCTATTTGGAACCAGTCTGTTGTTCCATGTCCAGTTCTAACTGTTGCTTCCTGACCTGCATATAGGTTTCTCAAGAGGCAGGTCAGGTGGTCTGGTATTCCCATCTCTTCCAGAATTTTCCACAGTTTATTGTGATCCACACAGTCAAAGGCTTTGGCATAGTCAATAAAGCAGAAATAGATGTTTTTCTGGAACTCTTTTGCTTTTTCGATGGTCCAGCAGATGTTGGCAATTTGATCTCTGGTTCCTCTGCCTTTTCTGAAAGCAGCTTGAACATCTGGAAGTTCGCGGTTCATGTGTTGCTGAAGCCTGGCTTGGAGAATTTTGAGCATTATTTTACTAGCGTGTGAGATGAGTGCAATTGTGCGGTAGTTTGAGCATTCTCTGGCATTGTCTTTCTTTGGGATTGGAATGAAAACTGACCTTTTCCAGTCCTCTGGCCACTGCTGAGTTTTCCAAATTTGCTGGCATATTGAATGCAGCACTTTCACAGCATCATCTTTGAGGATTTGAAATAGCTCCACTGGAATTCCATCACCTCCACTAGCTTTGTTCGTAGTGATGCTTTCTAAGGCCCACTTGACTTCACATTCCAGGATGTCTGGCTCTAGGTGAGTGATCATACCATCGTGATTATCTTGGTCATGAAGATCTTTTTTGTACAGTTCTTCTGTGTATTCTTGCCACCTTTTCTTAATATCTTCTGCTTCTGTTAGGTCCATACCATTTTCTACATTAGCATATGCTAAATGTCACATCCCTGGAGGCTCAGATGATAAGGAAATCACCTGCAATACAGGAGATCCAGGTTTGATCCTTGGCTCAGTAAATTCCCCTGGAGAAAGGAATAGCAACCAACTCCAGTATTCTTTCCTGGAGGATCCCATGGACAGAGGAGCCTGGCAGGCTATAGTCCCTGGGCTCACAAAGAGTCAGATACAGCTGAGTGACTGACACGCACACAATGTCACATCCACCAGTTCCAAGACAGTTCTGAGGCCAACCATAAAAGATCAAAAAGTACCCAGCCCTGGGAATCCCTGTCCCTTCCCCATATTATTGGAACAATCCACCCGCTTATTAGTCTATGGAATTACCCAGCCCATAAAAACTAGCCATGGCATATTCCAAGGCTCTCACCTTCTGAGATGCCCACATTTTGGGGATTCTCTCTAAATAAATCCACTTCTTACCTCTCATTTTGTTCTCACCGAATGCCTTTAGGAATGTCCAGTTCACCGGGAACGCTGTCCCACGGCGGGTCGCCCGCCTGGTCTCTCTCCTGGGTGATGGCACGCCCGGGTGCTCCTTCTCTGGGAGGTTCCCTTCCCAACAAGACAGCAGGGTCACCTTCATCTTTCCCTCCATCAGCCCTTCACGCAGGCCTCTTCCGAAGCCTGGTGGGCACAGGGTACCCTGACCTCCAGGAGGGGATTTTGAGGTTGAGCTGTTCTCTAGAGCTGACCCTGGAGGATGTGTTCCTGGTCAGCTCTCTGCCTGACTTAGCCTGTGTCCTCCCCCAGCCCTGTCCTGCCCCCCAGCCCATCTCTGCTTTCTCTAAGCTCCATCCTGTCCCCTCCCACCAAACCCTAGCCCCTCAACAGACTCTTGGAGGAGAAGCCCCAGGGTCTGCTTCTGGGGAAGAGCATCAAGTCCACTTTTCACATTCTAGATTTTCAAAGTATCCTGATTTTGTTTACATTCAAGCATTAAGCTAGAGAGATCCATTGTGTTCCAATTATACAAATAAGAAAGCTGAACTCAAGAATTTGTACCAGAGCCACCACAGGTCAGCTAAAGTCAGACCCAGAGTCTGAGCCTCTGGCTCCAGGATGATATTTCCCCCGCAGCCCAACCCGGTGAAAAATTCTCAGCTGCAGGCACTGTGACAGCAGAAGCTTCTCTCAGGTCTCCCTCAGCCCCGCCAGGAACTTAATCCAGGAATCCATGTAATTTGCAGACAATGCCGCCTCCCCTCCAAAGGATGTTTTACCACCTGCCACCCACCCTGGGTCAGTGCTCAGCAAAGGATTTGAAAGTGGGGATGTCACAGCTCAGCAGAGGGTCCAGGTCAGTGCTCAGCAGGGGGTGGAGGTGGGGGGGGGTGTCAGTGCTCAGCAGGGGTCTGGGTCAGTGCTCAGCAGGGGTTTGGGGGGGTCAGTGCTCAGCAGGGGTCTGGGTCAGTGCTCAGCAGGGGGTCTGGGGGGGGTCAGTGCTCAGCAGGGGTCTGGGTCAGTGCTCCGCAGGGGGTCTGGGGGGGCGTCAGTGCTCAGCAGGGGTCTGGGTCAGTGCTCAGCAGGGGTGGGGGGGCGGTTAGTGCTCAGCCGGGGCCTGGGTCAGGAGCATTTTGCAGCCCCGCATTCCCAACTCATCTTGTTTTCTCCTCTGTTTGCTTCCCACATATGGCTACTTAAATTTCTATTAATTGTTTTAAAATAAAACCACAGCATCTCTAGTCACACTTCAAGAGCTCAATGGCCACATGTGGCCATCATCGAGCAAGAAATGAATCCAGGTCTAGTAAGGAGGCACTTCACTCCCGAGGACTGCTGCTGGTGTGGGGGGGGGGCCATCACAAAGGGCGGGGGTGGGGGCTCTGTCACAGAAGGGGTAATGCCTGGATACTCTGCTGGAGGGTCGGTCTTTTATTAAAGGGCATAATGCATGCATGCCAAGTTGCTTCAGTCATGTCTGACTCTGTGCGACCCTGTGGACAGCAGCTCGCCAGGCTCCTCTGTCTACAGGATTCTCTAGGCAAGAGTACTGGAGTGGGTTGCCATTTCCTTCTCCAAAGAGCTGGTATAGGAAGTGGGGTGAAAGGGTGGCATGATTGGGTCACAGAGCAGAGACTGTGTCAGGAGGCCAGCGGGTCTAAAGGAGGCTGGGCTGGGGGTGGGCCAGAGGTCAGAGCCCCAGAGGGGACAGTCTTAAACCGAAGTCTGGTGAAAAGCCTCTTGCTCTGATGGATCAGTGGGGACCAGGCCATCAGCTGGTCATTTACCAGGCACAGAATGGGCCTTGGAGGGCTGTGTCTGGCTGTGTCCCAGGGGAACTGTGGGGCATCTGCAAGCCTTGTCTGAGTCGTATGAGGAAAGGGGGTTTTTGCAGGAAGCTGTTTCCCAGAACATGAGAGGGGGAGGGCATTTCTTAACCTTCTCTGTTTCCCAGGAGCACACGGTTCCGGAGAAGCTCAGCGTCTCTGATAACATCCTCCAGGTTGGATGGCGGGGACTGGAGACCGTGCCCACTGCTGCAGAAGGTTCTTTGGGTGGCACTGTCCCGTAAATGCTAAGAGCATGTCCCTGTTCAGATTAGCTGTGAGATGGGACCCCAGAGGGCTTCCTGGCTCAGAGCAGATACCCAACGGCTGGGGGATTCTACTTCCTGTCTCAGCAACCACAGGGGACAACGTGGCCCTTTCAGTAACACCAGGTTTTCCCTGAGACCCTGCCGTGGTGCCAGACTCTACCGCCCAGCAGCCCCCAGGTGGGCCCTCCTCCCTTGTCACTTGCTGGGAGAGACCAGGGTCCCTAAACCTGCAGGTATCCCACATTGATCCTTTGGCTCCCGGTCAGTCAGTCTGAGACCACCGCCTCCCCTCCCAGTCCCTGCAGGTCTGTGCTCCATGCAAATCTTAATCACCATTCAGGACTGAGCTCCACCCCGGACCCCCTGCTCAGCTCCTCGACCAGACTGTAGTCCGGCTTCCACCCACACCAGGCTGTATCCAGAGGTGCCACAGCCCCTGTGCTGAGTCTTTGCTCAAGAAAACACAGCGCTGCCAACCACAGACGTGCCGCTCCGCTGCCAAGCCAGACTCCGAAACTCTCCACTCGCCCCTCTCTGTCACTTCCCACACAGCTCCCCATCCTTTTCTCATTCCCACTTTCCACGTTCTCATGCCCCACTTTCTTCCCTCTCCTCTCCCTTTACAAACCTCAGTCATCTCTCTGTTAGTTGGAATCCAGTGCAGTTGAAACTAGAGTCTCTTTCCTACTGCGGCTGCTGTTCAGTCACCAAGTCGTGTCCGACTCTCTGCGACTTCACGGACTGCAGCACGCCAGGCTCCCTCTCCATCACCAACTCCCGGAGTTTACTCAAACTCATGTCCATCGAGTCAGTGATGCCATCCAACTCTCTCATCCTCTGCAGCCCCTTCTCCTGCCCTCAATCTTTCCCAGCATCAGGGTCTTTTCCAATGAGTCCACCCTTTGCCTCAGGTGGCCAAAGTATTGGAGCTACAGCTTCAGTATCAGTCTCTCCAATGAATATTCAGGACTGATTCCCTTTAGGATGGACTGGTTGGATCTCCTTGCAGTCCAAGGGACTCTCAGGAGTCTTCTCCAACACCACAGTTCAAAAGCATCAATTCTTTGGCACTCAGCCTTCTTTATAGTCCAACTCTCACATCCATACATGACTACTGGAAAAACCATAGCTTTGACTAGATGGACTTTTGCCTGCAAAGCAATGTCTCTGCTTTTTAATATGCTGTCTAGGTTTGTCGTAGCTTTTCTTCCAAGGAGCAAGTGTCAGTAGCCTCAGTAAAATCTGTCCTGCATGCTTTCACAGTGTCCAGTACTGCTTTACTTTGCCAGCTCAAACATCAGTCCCTGCACAAGCCTCCCCAGACCTACCTGGACCTCCTGAAGGACCCCCACCCCGGGTTGCCATGGCACCATGATGCTGGAGCACCACTGGCAGGAAGGTGGCTGCCGCTCTGCTGCTCAGCCCTGCATCCCAGGCTCCAACCCAGGGATGGCATGTGCTGTGGCTCCAGAAACAGCTCTGAAAGTTTTTAGCCGAGGGACCGTGAGGACACTGCTCCACTGTGGACCCCATATACACAGACTCGCTCTGCCCTGGCTCCTGGTGCCTGCAGGGTGAGGGGCCACCTGTGGGGCACGGGGCAGGGTCTGCTCTTAGGGATGTAGAGTTTGCAAAGCAGCAGCCTGCCTTGTGCTGCATAGTTTGTTAGTTGGTTGGAGAGTTAGCGTAGAGCTGGGTGGCACTGTCTCCTGGGTCAAGTGCACGGGCAGTGCTTCCAGAGGGACATAACTATCCTGGATGCTCTTCTCTGCTCCCACCAGGGAAAACGCACACTGGAGCTCCTACCACAGAGTGGCCTCAGGGACCTAACTGCCAACCAGCAAGGCTCCTTGCGGGACAGCACCATCCCCTGGGGAAGCTGGAGCCCGAGTGCTGTTGCGTAAGCCCCTTCTGCTTCTGCGTTGGCATCCCGGTGCACCTGCATCTGCTCTTGAGTGCTCCCTAATGCAGTGTTGGAGGCAGATGTCGGGGAGTTGTGATCTTTTGCTTGTTTCTCTAGTTTCATCTCAGAAAATGACTGATGGGGAGAAAGATGCAGAGCAGAGACTCCATATAGCTAATTCTTCAAACAGTCTTGATTGCTAAGAAAAATGTGGTGGATGTTTTTTATTTAATTTCCAAATTTGCAATTAATCTAGGAACTGTAGTCAGGAGCAAGATCTGAAGGATCTTGCTTCAGATCTCTGATTTGCAGGGTGACTTTTGCAGAGCAGAGGGCAGAGGAGTCAGAAAAGCCAACAACTGGAGAAGGAGCCACGTGTGGTCAGCTTGGATAAGCTGGTTCCACCTTTAGCTGCCCTGCAGTTTTACCAGAGACAGCACCCAGGATAGTCAGGGGCTCGTGCGGTTCTGGTGGTGGGCAGTGGAGGGTGCTGGGTAGAAGGAAACATCCACCAGGGTGGTCTCACATGACAGTGGGCTTGCACGGGGAGGGGGACCTGCTGCAGGTCAAGCCCCTGTCCTCCTGGTGGGGAGGAGATACCAGCAGGCCAGGCAGATCATAAAACAGACAAACAAATGTGATTTCACTGCTCTCTAATTAAAGAAAGTAAATAGGGTTCTGATAGAGTGACAGGCGGGGTTAAGGAGAGACGGCCATCGTTCAGAGAAGTCCTCTCTGGGAAGACGACCTTAGCGCTGATCGCCAGGTGGGCTGCAGTGGTTACTTGCATGCGTCCACTTGGCTGGGCTATTGTACACCGTTTTCAGTATAATCCTAATCCAGTTGTTTCTGGGAAGGCATTGTGTAGATGTGGCCAACGACTGCCATCTCAGTTCATTCTAAGTAAAGCAGATGACCCTCGACGCTGTGTGTGGGAGGGGCCATCCAATCTGATGGAGGCTTTCAGCACATAAACTGGGGCTTCCTGAGGAAACAGAAATTCTGCCTCAAGAATGCAGCCTCAGCTTCGTCTGAGAGCTCTCGGTGGGTGTTGAACTTGCTGGTTCCCACCATCTTGTGAGCCATTATCTTGCAATACATCTCTTTCATTTCTTTTAATTTCTATTAAATCTGTTTATTTTTATGTTATTGTATAATAAACCCACATAAAATATCCTACTTGCTCTATTTATCTTTTGAACCATGCTTGATGCTAGCACAAGGTCTGAAACTGGGTGTCTGCCTCAGTTTACCCTGGGCACACTGTCGGTGGGGCTCATTTACACGCAGCTTCAGCTACTTAGATGTGCTGAAAACATCCAGATTTCTACCCACACTCTGACTCTCTCTCCTGACTGCACGTTAAAAGACCCAACAGCCAGCTGGCCATGGCAGCTTGGAGGGTCCCGGGTACCTCAGCCTCATCGTGTTCCTCATGAAACAAGCTCACATGCCCGCAAAGTTTCTCCCACATTCCTTTGCTAAATTACTTGACTCATCTTTAATTATAACGTCAAACAGACAACCAGGAAAGTGCCTAAGTCATAAGCGTACTCTGTGTAGAGCTTAATGAATTTTGACCAAGCAAACACACTCATGAACCCACCACCCAGGTCAAGACTTTCACATCACCAGCGTCCCAGACACCCCTGTGCCCTTTTCTAGCTGCGAGCACCTCCGTCTTTGCAAACTTAACCTCATTCTGACTACTCACACGTTAGTTTTACCTGTTTTGAATTTACGGAGATGGAATCGTAGATTGTATATGCTTCTGTGTCTGCTTCTTTTACTCAGGACTATGTTTGTGGGGTTCTTCCCTGTCGATTAACAATGAGTTCCTCTTTTTCAGGGTAGAGTCCACCAGTGTGCAATTGTACCACAATGTACTTAAACATTCTGCTGCTGATGGACACGGGATCCTTCTCCAGGGAGGGACAGGCTATCTTATGTGATGCCATGTGGTTATTCTACACATGAATTTGGTGCCTGTATACAGGGAGCTCTGTAGGTTGTGTATCTAACAGTAAAATTGCTGGAGTCCACCTTTTTTTTTTTAAGTTATCAATTTTTAATTGGAGGATGACCGCTTTACACGATCATGCTGTTGCCACCATATACTGACAAGAATCGGCTGTAAGTGCACAAGTGTCCCTCCCTCTTGAACCTCCTCCCTGCCTCCCTTTTCGTGTATGTTCACCTTTCGTGACGCTGTCCTGTGTTTCCCCAAAGCTCACTGTGAAGTGTGCCGCTCACCCGGCAGAGCTGAAGTGTTTCAGTCGATTCACACCTCTGGCAATAACCGGGTTGCTATCTGATTGCTTCAATTTCGTTCTTTCAGAACGTGAGCCGTGATCACTCATTGTGACTTTTTATTTGCATTTTTTGGACTAGTAATGAAGGTAAAAAATGTTTCCCATACTTATGGTCTATGGGATGTCTTCTTTTGAGAACTGACTATTCAGACCTCTTGCCAGTATTTGACTATTCCTGATTTTTCGGAGAAGGCGATAGCACCCCACTCCAGTACTCTTGCCTGGAAAATCTGATGGATGGAGGAGCCTGGTAGGCTGCAGTCCATGAGGTCACGAAGAGTCGGACACAACTGAGCAACTTCCCTTTCACTTTCCACTTTCATGCATTGGAGAAGGAAATGGCCATCCACTCCCATGTTCTTGCCTGGAGAATCCCAGGGACGGGGGAGCCTGGTGGGCTGCCATCTATGGGGTCACACAGAGTAGGACACGACTGAAGTGACTTAGCAGCAGCAGGAGCAGCAGCAGCAGCAGCTTGCTTTTTCCTTGCTGAGTTTGGAGACCTTTGCCAGAGGTATCGTGGATATCTCCTCTCATTCAGTGGTTTGTGACTTTCCTCTTTTTGGTGTCTTGGGATGAACGCAGTTTCCTGATTTTAGTGTAGAAATGTATCACCCTTTATCACAGCACACACATCTTGTGTCCTGCTTAAGAAATCTGTGGGTATTCTCCAAAGGTGTCCTTTTTTCACATTCAGATTTACAGCATCTCTGGAAACAAATTTTGAGTGTGATGCGAATAGGACAAGATTTATTTTTTCCATCTGCATTGCCATTGACTCAGCATCATTTACTGAAAAGACATTTCCCCACTGCTCTGAAGCACCGTTATAATAAATCATTTGTCTGTAAAGTGTGTCTGCCTCCGGATTCTATTCTCTTCCACTGGTCTCTTTGTCCACCCTTGCATTACAATATTGTCTTAATCACTGCAGCTTTAAAATAAATCTTTATTTCTGCTAGGGTAATTCCTCCAACTGCCTTCTCCTTTAAGATTGTCTTAACTATTATTGGTCTTTTGCACTGTTATATAAATTTTAGAATCAGCTTAGAATGGTTTTTAGAATCACCATTTTGAAAAAAAAGCAAAACAGGCAAGATTTCATCTAGGTTTATAATAAATCTGTGTGTGCATGCTCAGTCAGTCATGTCCGACTTCACGACCCCACAGCCTGTAGCCCGCCAGGCTCCTCTGTCCATGGGGTTTCCCAGGCAGGAGTACTGGAGTGTGTTGCCATCTCCTTCTCTAGGGGACCTTCCCGACCCAGGGATCGAGCCCACGTCTCCTGCATCTCCTCCACTGCAGGCAGTTTCTTACCACTAGCACCACCTGGATGACTGATACTTAATTCTCATACATTTCAATCCATTATTTTTGCTCATTTCTCCCAAGAATTTTTTATAGTTTCCTGTGTAGAGCTCTTTGCACACATTTATTCTTAGGAATTTAGATTTTTCAAGTCATGGTTAATGATATCCTTTTAAACTGTATTTTATTTTTTATTTGTTTTCATAAACAGAAATAAAATTGAGCTATGTATAATGACCCTGTCCCAGAGGTCTCGTTAAATGTACTGATTAATTATCCTGGTTTATCTGTAAATGTCTTAGAAATCTCAACTTAAAAATCTTATCATCTTATAACAATAACAGTTTTATGATTTTTAGTAGTGTTAAAACTGTGATTTCTTTTTGCTGCCTTATTTCACTGGCTGGATCCTCCAGTACATTTCTGAATAGAAGTGAGGGTAGCTTGCCTTTTTCTCAATATGTATCAGGTAGAATACCACTAATGCTTTGTCATTGTCTATTAATCTTATACTTGTGTTCATTTCTTAGATGATTTCCATTAGACTCTCGTCTATGACAACTTTGCCAAGCAAGACTTTTGTTTGTTTATTTTTTTAACCATGAATCAATGTTGAATTTCATCAGTTTTGTATGTGTATATCTATTTAGATGATAACACAATTTCTGTACTTTAGTTGGTTATAATGGTGATGTAGAGTGACCGATGTTCAAATGTCCCCTTGCATTCCTGCACACTGGCACTCCTGCAATAAACTTAACTTGACTATAACCTATTGTCTGTTTCCAGACAGCATGGATTTGATTTTCTAATACTTATTTTGGGAATTTTGCATCCACATTTATTAGACATATTAGTCTTTGTACTGGCTTCCTATTCATACTATAAAAAAATTTCCACAAACTCATTGCTTTAAAAACACGAATTTATTGTCTTTCAGTTCTGAAGATTAGAATTTTTTAAACTCAAGACGTCAGCAGAGCTGGGTCTTTTCTGACTCTTCAGAAGAGAACCTCCTTCCTTTTTTCAGCTTCTAGAGGCCACCTGCTCTCCTTGGCTCACGGTCCCTTCCTCTCGCCGTCCCAGTTTCTTGTTTCAGTCGCCACAACTCCTTCTATGAACTCTGACCTTCTTCTCTTCCCTAATAAAGGCACCTGTAATTACATTAAACTCCCCAGGATAGTGCAGGATAATTTTGCTCAGTTGCTTAACCTAATCACCTCTGCTACATCCCTCTTACCATATGATATTCACAGGCCCAGGGATTAGCATGCGGACATTCTTGGTTGTGGAGTGCGATACGATTCGGTCTACCACAATCCCTAAACAGTATTTATTTGTAAAGTACGCAGCAGGTCTTGTTATCAAGATGGTTCTGACCACATCAAGACAACTGGGAAGTGTTTGCTCTCTTTCTGTTCTCTGGAAGAATATTTTGTACATAAGCGTTTTCTATATTTTGTCATCTGTAAATGTTTCAGTTCTGTTCAGTTCAGTGGCTCAGTCGTGTCCGACTCATTGCAACCCCATGAACCGCAGCATGCCAGGCCTCCCTGTTCATCACTCCCAGAGTTTACCCAAACTCATGTCCATCAAGTTGGTGATGCCATCCAACCATCTCATCCTTTTCCAATGAGTCAATTCTTTGCATGATGTGGCCAAAGTATTGGAGTTTCAGCTTTAGCATCATTCCTTCCAAAGAACACCCAGGACTGACCTCCTTTAGGATGGACTGGTTGGATCTCCTTGCAGTCCAAGGGACTCTCAAGAGTCTTATCTAACACCACAGTTCAAAAGCATAAATTCTTCAGTGCTCAGCTTTCTTCACAGTCCAACTCTCACATCCAAACATGACTACTGGAAAAACCATAGCCTTGACTAGATGGACCTTTGTTGGTGAAGTAATGTCTCTGCTTTTGAATATGCTATCTAGGTTGATCCTAACTTTCCTTCCAAGGAGTAAGCGTCTTTGAATTTCATAGCTGCAGTCACCATCTGCAGTGATTTTGGAGCCTCAAAAAATAAAAGTCTGACACTGTTTCCACTGTTTCCCCAGTTTAAAAGAATGTAAAGGCATATAGGCTCAACCGATATGTGGGGGTGGGGACAGTAATGGAGAAATTTTAATTACAGATTTCATTATTACTTTAATAAATAGGCAGCTTTTTAGAATTTTCTATGTCCTCTTGAATGAGTTTTAGTCAGTTGCGATTTTGCTCTACTTTGAGTTTCGCCTTTCTCTCTCTCTCTCCTTCTCTCGTTTTTAAGAGTACTTATTCAGGACTATCAAGTGTCTGTCTAATGCAGTATTTTTTTTCTGATGAAACCAACATTTGTTGTTGTTAATTTATTTCATTATAATAGTTTGCTGCCCTCTTTAATTTCTAATTTTAGCTTGATTTTATACTTCACTATCATTTTAAATTTAACTTACTAGTCTTTTACCCAACTATCTGGAAAGTATATTTAGATTGATTTTGAGCCTTTAATCTCTTTGATTAATAAGTCCATACATTTCCCTATAAACACAGCTGTATCTCACACATTTTTATTGTCATTTTATAACCATATGTGGCAAAAGAGTTCCCAATTCCTTCTATGATTTGTTTTCTTTGGTCCATGATGTATTTAGAAATACGTTGCTTCTTTTCCAGTTATTTGAAAATGTCAACTCTACTATGGTCAGAATATATGCCATGCATAACTTCAACCATTTCTTGAGACTTGCTTTATGGCTCAGTGTAAGGGTAGTTTTGGTAAATGATCCATATACAGGTAAAAAATGAGTAACCCACATTTGATGGATGCAGTGGTCCACGTTTTTAATTATGTTAAATTTGTTAATCATGTTGCAAAGATTTTCTGTATGATGAACGATCTTTTTGGCGGCTTTTGACTTTGGTTACAAAATATGATATGTGGGGCTCTCTCATTATGGTTGCTTCTTTGCCCATTTATACTCGACATTCTATCAGCTTTAGTTACGTGTACTTGCACACTATGTTCATACGTTATAGTATTTCTGGGAGTGTTTTATTTCCCCAGAGGAGCCAGCCTTTAATTGCTATGAAATGTTTCTTTTTTCACTACAGATCCTTTCTGTTTTAACATCCACCTTGTCTTACATTTCACAGCAGTATCACTTTGTCATTAGCATGACAAGTGATGTAACTGTTGTGATTAGCTAAGTTTTGCTTGTTATTTACGTCTCCATCTTTTACTGCCAACTTTTGTGTATCTTTACTTGTATAACTTTTGTAAACAGTGTATAGTGTATTTTTTCCTTTACTGTGAGATCAGTAATTTGTAAATTGATCAGTGTACTTATTCTGTTTGTATGTAATCACTGATACTTTTGCATTGAAATTTCCTGCCTTAATATTTTGACATATCGTATCTATCTATTTTTATTCTTCTTTTCAGAGAAGGCAATGGCACCCCACTCCAGTACTATTGCCCACAAAATCCCATGGATAGAGGAGCCTGGTAGGCTGCAGTCCATGGGGTCGCTGAGGGTCGGACACTACTGAGCGACTTCCCTTTCACTTTTCACTTTCATGCATTGGAGAAGGAAATGGCAACCCACTCCAGTGTTCTTGCCTGCAGAATCCCAGGGACGGGGGAGCCTGGTGGGCTGCCATCTCTGGGGTCACACAGAGTCGGACACAACTGAAGTGACTTAGCAGCAGTAGCAGCATGGGATTATACAAATTTACGTATGACAATAATTACATATAATATGTACATATATATCTCCTTCCTGCATTTATAGGTTTCCACTGGGAATCAGGAGAAAGGAATAGCAATCCACTCCAGTGTTCTAGCCTGGAGAATCCCAAGGATGGAGGAGCCTGAAGGGCTGCAGTCTATGGGGTCGGAGAAAGAGGGACAAGGTTCAGTTCAGTTCAGTCACTCAGTCATGTCTGACTCTTTGCAACCCCATGAATGGCAGCATGCCAGGCCTCCCTGTCTATCACCAACTCCTGGAGTCCCAAACCCATGTCCATCGAGTTGGTGATGCCATCCAACAATCTCATCCTCTGTCGTGCCCTTCTCCTCCTGCCCTCAATCTTTCCCAGCATCAGGGTCTTTTCAAATGAGTCAGCTCTTTGCATCAGGTGGTCAAAGTACTGGAGTTTCAGCTTCAACATGAATACTCAGAACTGATCTCCTTTAGGATGGACTGGTTGGATCTCCTTGCAGTCCAAGAGACTTTAAAGAGTCTTGTCCAACACCACAGTTCAAAAGCATCAATTCTTTGGCACTCAGCTTTCTTTATAGTCCAACTCTCACATCCATACATGACCACTGGAAAAACCATAGCCTTGACTAGACGGATCTTTGTTGGCAAAGTAATGTCTCTGCTTTTTAATATGCTGTCTAGGTTGGTCATAACTTTCTTTCCAAGGGGTAAGCGTCTTTTAATTTCATGACTGCAATCACCATCTGCAGTGATTTTGGAGCCCAGGAAAATAAAGTCAGCCATTGTTTTCACTGTTTCCACAACTATTTGCCATGAAGTGGTGGGACGGATGCCATGATCTTCGTTTTCTGAATGTTGAGTTTTAAGCCAACTTTTTCACTCTCCTCTTTCACTTTCATCAAGAGGCTCTTTAGTTCCTCTTCACTTTCTGCCATAAGGGTGGTGTCATCTGCATATCTGAGGTTATTGATATTTCTCCCAGATTGTACTTCTTCCAGTCCAGTGTTTCTCATGTTGTACTCTGCATAATAGTTAAATAAGCAGGTGACAATATACAGCCTTATCGTACTCCTTTTCCTATTTGGAACCAGTCTGTTGTTCCATGTCCAGTTCTAACTGTTGCTTCCTGACCTTCATACAGGTTTCTCAAGAGGCAGGTCAGGTGGTCTGGTATTCCCATCTCTTTCAGAATTTTTCACAGTTTATTGTGATCCACAGAGTCAAAGGCTTTGGCATAGTCAAGAAAGCAGAAATAGATTTTTTTCTGGAACTCTCTGCTTTTTCCATGATCCAGCAGATGTTGGTAATTTGATCTCTGGTTCCTCTGCCTTTTATAAAACCATCTTGAACATCTGAAAGTTCACGGTTCACGTATTGCTGAAGCCTGGCTTGGAGAATTTTGAGCATTACTTTACTAGCATGTGAGATGAGTGCAATTGTGTGGTAGTTTGAGCATTCTTTGGAATTGCCTTTCTTTGGGATTAGAATGAAAACTGACCTTTTCCAGTCCTGTGGCCACTGCTGAGTTTTCCAAATTTGCTGGCATATTGAGTGCAACACTTTCACAGAGTCATCTTTCAGGATTTGAAATAGCTCAACTGGAGTTCCATCACCTTCACAAGCTTTGTTCTTAGCGATGCTTCCTAAGGCCCCCTTGACTTCATATTCCAGGATGTCTGGCTCTAGGTGAGTGATCACACCATCATGATTATGTGGGTTGTGAAGATCTTTTTTGTACAGTTCTTCTGTGTATTCTTGCCACCTCTTCTTAATATCTTCTGCTTCTGTTAGGTCCATACCATTTCTGTCCTTTATTGAGCCCATCTTTGCATGAAATGTTCTCTTGGTATCTCTAAGTTTCTTGAAGAGATCTCTAGTCTTTCCCATTCTATTGTTTTCTGCCGGGAGCCAGCGTGAGGAACTCCGCCTGTGGCAAAGGTCATGAGGAAGGAGGCTCGGCATACATAAAAGCGGGATTGAGCCTCAGGAGTCCCCCTGGAAGTTCTTGAGCACCTACCCCCAAAACCAGAGTTTGCCTACTTTACTGCTTTGTGCTCTCACCTACACCTCTGACTTTACGGGGGCCTGTCCCCCACCACCTCTCTCTGAAAAAGAGTTAACTTACAGCTCCAGTTAATAAAGTTCCTGGGTGTGACAAGAGTGTTTAAACTGTCTAAATACAGATTCCTTTGAGCAGTTAAAAGATTTATTAGAAATTGTATTGGTGAAGGGTTTTTCACTTGTTGGGCTAATGTTTGCTGCTAAGTTTCCATATCCCTTACCTACTGGGTCCCTGGCAGTGTATTGATTAATATAATTGGTGTATAGGAATGTAAGTAATAGCTTTAATGTTTGTAACCTTGGACCCTTGAGTTAATTCTTTTTCTTGTTATAGCCCACCACACCTTTGCCCTATAGGAATGCAACTTTATCTGGTGCTTTCAGAGGGTGGCGCCTGACTTTAGAATAATCACCTTTAGAGAAAAGTAAGGAGTTCGTCAAGGCTGTATATTGTCATCCTGTTTATTTAACTTATATGCAGTGTACATCATGAGAAACGTTGGACTGGAAGAAACACAAGCTGGAATCAAGATTGCCAGGAGAAATATCAATAACCTCAGATATGCAGATGATACCACCCTTACGGCAGAAAGTGAAGAGGAACTCAAAAGCCTCTTGATGAAAGTGAAAGTGGAGAGTGAAAAAGTTGGCTTAAAGCTCAACATTCAGGAAACGAAGATCATGGCATCCGGTCCCACCACTTCATGGGAAATCGATGGGGAAACAGTGGAAACCGTGTCAGACTTTATTTTTCTGGGCTCCAAAATCACTGCAGATGGTGACTGCAGCCATGAAATTAAAAGACGCTTACTCCTTGGAAGGAAAGTTATGACCAACCTAGATAGCATATTCAAAAGCAGAGACATTACTTTGCCAACAAAGGTTCGTCTAGTCAAGGCTATGGTTTTCCCTGTGGTCATGTATGGATGTGAGAGTTGGACTGTGAAGAAGGCTGAGCGCCGAAGAATTGATGCTTTTGAAGTGTGGTGTTGGAGAAGACTCTTGAGAGTCCCTTGGACTGCACAAGGAGATCCAACCAGTCCATCCTGAAGGAGATCAGCCCTGGGATTTCTTTGGAAGGAATGATACTAAAGCTGAAACTCCAGTACTTTGGCCACCTCATGCGAAGTGTTGACTCATTGGAAAAGACTCTGATGCTGGGAGGGATTGGGGGCAGGAGGAGAAGGGGAGGACAGAGGATGAGATGGCTGGATGGCATCACTGACTCGATGGACGTGAGTCTCAGTGAACTCTGGGAGTTGGTGATGGACAGGGAGGCCTGGCCTGCTGCGATTCATGGGGTTGCAAAGAGTCGGACACAACTGAGCGACTGATCTGATCTGAAGTTTTCTGAAAAAAGGATCTTAAAATGTTGACAGGCCTCCAGGCCAGAAGATGATGTAAATCACCTAAACTTTTGCATATGATAAGTTTGCAGGAAGAAAGCCTGGCTTACTGCTGACTCTACCCTTTCCCCCATTATCCTCTATGCACAACTTAAGGTATAAAAACTACTTTGGAAAATAAAGTGCGGGCCTTGTTCACCAAAACTTGGTCTCCCCATGTCGTTCTTTCTCTCACCTTCTGGCTGAATTATTCAGCCCCTTTTCTCCACTGAATTTCCTCACTGAACTATCCTTATTTAACCACTCTTTATATCCTTAATTAACGTTTAATTAAGCAATTGTTTCCTGATCCTCGCTGACGCCGTCCCCGCTTCGAATTGCCTGGATCCATTGGGGCTGCACCCCAGCAGTTTTCCTCTATTTCTTTGCATTGATCGCTGAGGAAGGCTTTCTTATCTCTCCTTGGTATTCTTTGGAACTCTGCATTCAGATGGGCATATCTTTCTTTTTCTCCTTTGCTTTTCTCTTCTCTTCTTTTCACAGCTGTCTGTAAGGCCTCTTCAGACATCTATTTTGCTTTTTTGCATTTCTTTTTCTTGGGGATGGTCTTGATTCCTGTCTCCTGTACAATGTCACGAACCTCCATCCATAGTTCATCAGGCACTCTGTCTGTCAGATCTAGTCCCTTAAATCTACTTCTCACTTCCACTGTATAATCATAAGGGATTTGATTTAGGTCATACCTGAATGGTCTAGTGGTCTTCTCCACTTTCTTCAATTTCAGTCTGAATCTGGCAATAAGGAGTTCATGATGTGAGCCACAGTCAGCTCCTGGTCTTGTTTTTGCTGACTGTATAGAGCTTCTCCGTCTTTGATTGCAAAGAATATAATCAATCTGATTCCATTGTCGACCATCTGGTGATGTCCATGTGTAGAGTCTTCTCTTGTGTTGTTGGAAGAGGGTGTTTGCTATGACTCTATTAGTCTTTGCCCTGCTTCATTCTGTATTCCAAGGCCAAATTTGCCTGTTACTCCAGGTGTTTCTTGACTTCCTACTTTTGCATTCCAGTCCCCTATAATGAAAAGGACATCTTTTTTGGGTGTTAGTTCTAGAAGGTCTTGTAGGTCTTCATAGAACTGTTCAGCTTCTTCAGGATTACTGGTCTGGGCATAGACTTGGATTACCGTGATACTGAATGTTTTGCCTTGGAAACAAACGGAGATCATTCTGTCGTTTTTGAGATTGCATCCAAGTACTGCATTTCAGACTCTTTTCTTGACCATTATGGCCACTCCATTTCTTCTGAGGGATTCCTGCCCACAGTAGTAGGGTCGGACAAACTGAGTGACTTACACACACACACTGGGAATCGCTTGTTACCTGAATAACTTCTGTAGTCTCAGTAGTGAAAGTTAGGCTAGTGGTAATTATGTCTTTGCCTTCAGTTTTGAAGAATATTTTTTCAGCATTTAGAATTCCAAGTTGGCACCTGCTTTCTCTCAGCGCTATGTCCATGAGATACCACTGTCTTTTGGATTTTGATATTTTTGTTGAACCCTCTTTCTTATCATTGATCTTTTTAAAGTAGTGTATTTTATTTTCTCTGATTACTTTTAAGAGCTTTCTCCTTGCCTTTTTTACTTGAACAATGAAAGCAGACCCTCAACTAAGTGTCTGCATGAGTTTGATTTTGGGGGTCAATTTGGGAAAAATATTAGACGAATATTACTCTGCTCCATTACTTTCTTTTTTCTTTGGCTGGTTCTCCGGCTGGATTTTCATCGTGACTTGGATGTCTCCTATGCCCTTCTAAGATTCTTTTCATCCTTTTCTGTCTGTTGCTTAAGTTCAGACATTTTCTCCTAAACTACCGTTTCATTTAGTCATCCTCTCTAATTATAATACTAATGAATTTGGTTACCTAGACACATTTGTGAGCACATATAAAATGTCTAGTAACTTACAAACACTGCTTTTAAGCATTCTCCACCTCACAAAACGATTTTATTTAAACTCATGTTCCCCCGGCATCACTGTGTCACAACTCGAGTAACATTTGAATCGTGGAAGACTGTCTTCCAAAGGACTTTGCCTTTATTTCCAGATAAATTGCTTTCAGATTTTTCTTGAATTGTTTAATGTACTATTAGTGATGATTTACTCTAAACCTCATATAGCCACTTGCATAGTATTCAGTTCAGTTCACTCGCTCAGTCGTGTCCGACTCTTGGCGACCCCATGGAGTGCAGCATGCCAGGCTCCCCTGTTCATTACCAACTCCTGGAGCTCACTCAAACTCGTGTCTCTCAAGTCAGTGATGCCATCCAACCATCTCATCCTCTGTTGCCCCCTTCTCCTCCTCCTTCTAATATTTATTTAGTATTATATTTATTAAATTTACTAGCGTTTAGTAGACTTGCTTATTAAACATCTAGATGTATATTTGTGATTGCTAAAAAATAACTCCACAATCATTGCTTTTTGTTAATGTTTTTTCTTTTTATAACCAAGATACAATTTACATACTAAAATTCACTATTTTAAAACACATACTTCAGTGGCTTTAGTCTATCCTCCAAGTTGTGTAGCCATTGTGTGTGCATGCTTAGTCGCTCAGTTGTGTCCAGCTCTTTGTGACCCCATGGACTGCAGCCCGCCAGGCTCCTCTGTCCCATTTTCTAATTCCAAAATGCTTTCCATCACCCACAACGAACCTTCATACACATTTACAGTCGCTCATCACAACCCACCCTTCACGTCCAGCCTTCAACAACCACTCTTCTGCTTTATGTCTCTATTCTGGACATTTCATATAAAAATATATATCATATGTGGTCTTTTATGACTGGGTCTTTCACATAATGTTTTCAAGGTCCATCCACGTTGTACTACATACATGTCAGAATTTCATTACTTGTCATGGTTGAGTATTACACATATTCCATATTTTATGGGTGTGTGGCATTTTGATTATCCGTTCACCTCTTGATGGGCATTTGGGTTGTTTTCACCTTTTGGTAACTGGAAACAGTGCCAGTAGGAACATTAGTAAAACAGTTCTTGTTTAAACATCTGTTGTAAGTCCTCTTGGGTACATACTCAGGAACGGAATTGCTGGGTCATATTGCAACTCTGTATTTAACTCTGAGAAAATGCAGCTGCTGCGTCACCATTTTACATCAGAACGTTGGAGCCGTGTTCCAATTTCTCCACCTTCTTGGCAGTACTTTTTTCCCACTATTTGATCGCAGCTATCCTGGGGAGTGTGATGAAATGATCACCGTGGTTTTGATTTGCATTTCCCTCATGTCTAATGATGTGCATCTTCTCATGAGCTTCTTGACCACTTAAGTAGTTTCTTTGGAGAAAGGTCTATGCAACTCCTTGTCCATCTTTGAACTGAGTTATTTATCTTTTTGTCATTGAGTTGTTGGAGTTCTTTATATATTCTCAATGCTAAAGCCTCATAAGATCTATGATTTGCGAATATTTCTTCCCATTCTAGGGTTGGTCTCTTGCCTCTCTTGGCCATGTCCTTTGATGCACAAAAATTCTTAAATTTCAGTGAAGCCTATTTTGTCTAATTATTTTTTTAATGACATATTTAGGAAATACCTAATCCAACATCAGCAAGGTTTACACCTCTGTTTTCTTTTAAGAAATTTACTTTTAGGTTTTGCATTTTCATCTTCGGTTCATTTTGAGTTAATTGTGATAAATTGTTTGTGGAGGGGCTCAAACTGATTTTTTGCATATGGATATTCAACTGTCATGGGGCCATTCACTGCAAAGCCTGTTCTTTCCTTACTAAAAGGTTTTAGAGAATCCCTCATAGAAAATCGATTGACTCTCAAGTTCACCCCACATGTCCACATCTATCCTGTGCCAGCATCACACTGCTGTCATTACTGTGACTTTGTAGCCAGTTTTGAAATTGGGAAGTGCAAATCTTCCAATCGTGTTCTGCTTTTTCAAGACTGTTTTGGCTGTTCTGGTTCCCTTGCAATTTCATGTGAATTTTAGAATCGTCTTATCTGTTTATTTTTTTTGAAGTAAGTTCAAATTTTTATAGGAATTATGTTGAATCTGTTAATCATTTTGGAGAATGTTATCTTCTTATCAATAGTAGATCTTCTAATTCATTAACATAAGATATTTTTCCATTTGTTTAGTTCTTCTTTAATTTTTTTCAACAATTGTTTGTAGTTTTCAGTGTCTTCAGGTTTCAAGTCTTGCACTTATTTTAAATATATCCTTAAATATTTTGTTCTTTTTAATAGTATTATAAACAGAATTGTTCTCTTAATTATATTTTTGGATGCCTTTTTGCAGTATGTAGGAGAAAAACTAATTTTTGTATATTGATTTTGTATCCTGAAACTTTATGAACTCATATATTAGTTTTAATTGCTTTTTTGGAGGGCAGATTCTTAGGATGTTTTTCACAAATAAGATTATGCAATCTGCATCTAGAGACAGTTTTCCTTCTTTTACAATCTCTAAAACTTTTATCCCTGATTTTAGTAGTTTGAGCCTTCTCTTTCTTTTAATTGGTCAGTCCAAGCAAAGCTTTGCAAATTTCATGATTAATTTTTTTAATTTAATAATTTTCTCTATTGTTTCTCTAGTCTTTATTTTGTTTATTTATAATTTCATCTTTGTTATTTCCTCATTTCATCTGTTTTGAGTTTACTTGCTCTTGTGTTTCTCGTCTCTCAAGGTGGCAGTTCAGGCAAACAATCTGAGGTCTTGCCCTTGTGAGCCTCACAGCTGGAAACCGGCTCTGAGCACGGCTTTCACTGCATCCGTACCTGTCGGGGGTTGTGTTCCTATCCATGTCAAAGCTTTGCTTCTAATTTTTCTTGTTATTTCTTCTTTGACCCATTGGTTAATTGGGAGTGTATTGTTTGATTTCCACATATACATCAATTTTTCAAATTTCTTCATTTTATGGACTTCTTATTTCATGGCGGTCAGAGAACATGATTTGTCTGATGTCAATCCTTTTAAATTTATTGAGACTTGTTTTATGGCTTACCATGCGGCCTATCTTGGAGAAAGTTTTGTGCACACACTGGAAGCTGCTGTGATTGGAAGCGTGTGTCTGCTGCCGCTGGGTGGAGCGCCCTACAGACATATTTATGTCCAGTTGGTTTATCCTACTTCCTTGCTAATCCTCTCTCTAGTTATTCTGTTCAATATTGAAAAGGGGGCATTGGCATCTCCAGCTATTGCTATTGAATTGTCTATTTCTTCTTTCAATTTTTCAAGTTTTTCTTTTCCTTTATTTAATTCTATGGGTGTTTGTCATTGCTGCCAACTTGATCATTCTATTAATCCTCTCTCAAACTTTCTTTTCCTTAAAACACTAACTATCGAGATCTTGATTTCCACTATTACTATAGTTAAATTGTTTCATTTAGAAAAATCTACTTAAGTTCTCTTCTGAAATTTTTTTATATTATCATCTATATTTTTAAATTTTAAAGTTTATATAAAATAGCTTCTACATATAGAAATCTTGTGGCTCTTTTTCTAATGTTTGTTTTTTCTTATTTTTCTATTACCTCTGCTTTCTTTCCCAGGTTGAAATGCCTGATAATTTTTTTTAATTTAGTGTCAGCAATTGTAAAGAAAATTGTATAGATGATTTGATCTACCATTTTCCCTTAAAAAGGCATTTAGTATTGCTTCTGGCAGGCTTTGATGCTGGGTCTAGTTCCAAGCTATGAATTCATTCATTTGGAGCTGAGTTTCAATGTTTGCAAATTCTGGTCTAGTTTTGGCTTGCTCTCACTCCTCTGTAGCCCCTCCAGAAATCCTAAATTAAAATTTGGATTATTTTCTAGGGCTTTTCTCTTGAAGGCTTTTTAAAAAATATTTACATCTCCTGGCCACAGAAAAGTTCCCAAAGCTCTGTTCAACTTCTCAGTCCCAGCTTTCATTTAAAAATCCAACACCCAGGCAAAGCCAGGAGCAGCCGAGGCCAGCCCCGATCAGCCAAACTGCTTTCCACCAACACACCCTTAACCTGCCAACCTTTGAGTAAAAATCAAACAACTTGTGGGTGCTGTGCTACGCAGGATGTGGGATTCACTGCCTGGGACAGTGCTTTTGTTCATAAAGAGCTCCTGTTACCTTTGCATCCCTGGATTTGCACGCACCTCTCAGATGAGGCTGTTGCCCTGAGGTCATTGGCTGGTACAGCCAGAAGCAGGTTTCAACCATCGCAACCATTTTCTGACTGATGAACTCCTAAAAAAGTTTCAGGAGTCAGTTCCAAGAAAGCTCATGTGAATCCCTTGACCCACCCTCCACTCCCTGACCCCTCACAACCTTCGTGCTCACGTCTGTCGGGGCAGCCTGCACACTGTGCCCACCAGCAGCTTGTCTGTGCTGCCCTCGTGGCCCCGCACTTGGAATAGGCAAGGTGGCGACTTGTTGCCTTCGGATCGTCACTGCGATGCCTCGCGCTTATTATGGGCCTCACCTGCGCTCATACAGTGATGAGTAACCGTGACAGCGTCTGAAAGCTGTGTGGTATTTCATGGTATTCAAAACACTTTCACAAACACGGCTTTGTTTTGAGTCTCACTCAACTGACTGACCTTGTCACCTAAGGCAGATGCTCTCTTTGGCACGATACTTTCTGACCACTCTGTACGTGGAGCAATTAGACCTCACTGAGGTTAACTGGCCTGAGATGACACGGCATTTAGTAGGACGGCGGGGAATAGAATCCGTGCTCCGTTCATTTCGCCATATGGTATCTCGATACGAGCTGGCTTTCGGGCGTCCACTGATGGGAATTTAAACAAGGCCTCTGTCCCCGAGCTCAGCTTCACAGTATTGGCAGTTCCTGCCGTTTTCACAATCAGCAGGTGGAACCGCACACTCCCAGAATTCAGGGCTTGTCTACTGGATACCTGGGCTCCCACACTCTAATCCTTGTACACACTTTAACCGTGAACTTTCACAGAGGAAAGCAGAGTTGCAAGCTGCTCTGTGCTTTCATCTGAGGGGAAGGCTTTTGTTTGTGAAGAATTATGCCAGGAGGCCGCTGGCAGCTCTTGTCAGATGACAGGGGAACATCTGTTCCAGTCAGCGTCTCTGCGCAGCTCTTTCGCGGGGAGCAGACTTGTGTGGCGGCCGTAGGTGGAATTCGGTTGCTTTCCGGGTCCCCCGGGTTAAGTGCTGAGGCACTTGGGGCTACAGGTGAGCCCTGATTCAGCAGCACTCCAGCGTGGCTGGGAGGGCAGGTGCCTCCCCAAGGCCAAGAGGAATGTCCCCAAGTACCATGACCTGAGCGCCCGGGTTGAGGGCCAGGGGGCAGGGTCTGGGGATGCCGCCCACCCCACCAAGTCCTGAGATACACATTACAGAAGGAAGGGGCAGGACATAGAAAGGAAGAGACTTCCAGTGACTGTGTGGGTCTTAGTGAAAACATTCCTCTTTGGATCAGGTACAAGGGAGTGGATGCTTTTGAACTGTGGTGTTGAAGACTCTTGAGAGTCCCTGGGAGTGCAAGGAGATCCAACCAGTCCATCCTAAAGGAAATCAGTCCTGAATATTCATTAAAAGGACTGATGCTGAAGTTCCAATACTTTGGCCACCTGGTGTGAAGAACTGACTCATTGGAAAAGACCCCGATGCTGGGAAAGACTGAAAGCAGGAGAAGAAGGGATGACAGAGGATGAGATGGTTGGATGGCATCACCGACTCAATGGACATGAGTTTGAGCAAGCTCTGGGAGATGGTGATGGACAGGGAAGCCTGCCACGCTGCAATCTGTGGGGCTGCAAAGAGTCGGACAAGGCTAAGGGACTGGGCAACAGCAGCAGGGAGAGGACTGGCCAGTCCTGCTTGTGGTCTAGGCTGCTGTGAGGATCCAAGCTGCCACTGGTGTGTGAGGTCCATCCACAATGAAGCCACACTTAAGGACTCTGCTACTGGGGAGCACTTCAAGACCTCTGTCAGGACTCCTGGCCCTGTCTCCATGTTGACCTTCACTGACAGCGCAGACTTCCTGTTTTGTTTTCCTTGCTCCATTGAACTACCCTTGACACTGTGTGTAGCAGAGAGAGCAATGGCTGGGAGAGGAGAAAGTACTAAATGTCAAAGTATCGAGGATGCGGTCAACTTGCGTGGTCCCACAAAACAGAGGGTGGATGTCTGCAAAGGAGCATCGGACTCCTGAGTTGAGTCTGATATCGTGCCTTGGTCACTGCTGTGGCGTGATGGCCGTCCATGCCCACGGGCCAGACACACCACCCGTCAGCCAGTGTGTCCTGGGTACTTGTCACACATTAGGGACTTCCTGTGTCAAGGAAGGAGTGTAGAGTCCAGAGATGTATTAACAGGGTTCTCTGCAGAAACAGAAACAACAGGCGGTGTTAAAGAGAAAGGGCTCCCAGGATTCTAGAAGCTGAGAGGCCATATCTGCTGTCTGCCTGCTCGGCACCCAGGACAGCCAGCGGTGGAAGTTCCAGTAAAGGCAGGAAAAGACCAGCGTCCTCGCTCAAAACCAGTCAGGCAGGGAGACTGAACTCCCTCTTGCTATACCTTTTTATTCTTTTCTCTTTTTTTTTATGAGCCCCTGCTTTCTACATTTTTATCAGTTCAGATATATCATCAGATGTATTGATCTTTACCGATCTATATGTAGTGGTATTGCACTATCATTTAAAATTCATATGATGAGGCCGGGCACCTTTTAGGGGCTTCCAGGGTAAAGAGTCTGCCTGCAATGCGGGAGACCTGGGTTCAAACCCGGGGTCGGGAAGATCCCCTGGAGAAGGAAATGGCAACCCACTCCAGTACTCTTGCCTGGAAAATCCCATGGATGGAGGAGCCTGGTGGGCTACAGTCCACGGGGTGACAAAGAGTCGGACACGACTGAGCAAATTCACTTTCTGGACATCTTTTTATTTTTAATTTTTTTCTTGAAGTAAGTTAATTTACAGTTTGTGCTGGCTTCAAGTATACAGCAAAGTGATTCAGATACATATATATATCAGATATTATTGATTCATATATAATATTCATTTTCAGATTATTGTCCACTATGAATTATTATGAATATTGAATACAGGTCCTTGTGCTACACAGTAGGTCCTTGCTGTTCACCTATTTTATATATAGTATTAATTGTGTGTATATGTTAAAGCCAAACTCTTAATTCATCTCCCTTCCAGCTCCTTTGGTAACCGTAAGGTATTTTTTCCCTCCTATATCTGCAGATCTATTTCTGTTTTGTAAATAAGTTCAGACATCTTTTAACTTGTATAAAATCTATTTAGATTAACTTTTCTGGGAACTATGCATACTTTTCTGGCCATTTTTTCTTCTATTATGGGTTAGTCCTCATTTATTTGAAGGGAACTCTTGATATATTAAGAAATGAACCCTTGTCTGGTATATGAATTGCACAGTGTTGGGAAATTTGATATTCATGGGAAGATCACATAAGAAGAGTACCCCGTCCAGAACAAACGCACAAATATTTCCCAACCGTGGGGAGAGAGCTGCACGCAGAGACTTCCACCCGTGGAAAGCTGAACTCCAAAGGGAGATTTTGGCTTAGACGGTTGCCATGCTTTGTCAAAGAATCAGATGTGTATTATTCTGAAAAAACATAAAATTCATAAGTTTGTACAAATGACTATAGAGTCTCTGAATAGCCTACAAGGACTAAAAGTTACTCTTTTTCATCTGTCTATTGATATTAAACGTTTCATATGCTTTTTGTTTTATTCAGGCGTCCAAGAGACTGGATTAGCACCCTTTTTTATTATATTTAATAGAGCCAACCTGCATCTCTCTGTTGGGCATGTCCACGCCTTCATTTCATAACAGGGGAAGATGACAGTCTCCTCTGGGTGCTTCCCCCCTACGTCTTTCTGACATCATCACATCATCCTAAAATGAAGATAAGCTCACAGTTCAGCTGCCCTGTTGCCAACCTCACTGAGATATCTATATCTTAGGGTGGAACGGAGAACAGTTGAGACATAAAAAATTATCTTATTTTCACATGACATGGAGAAAGAAAAGGTGTTGTTTGACCCCCAAATACAGCAGAAGACAGCTTGTGAACTAAAAATGAGACACCGAACACTTTCCTTGGCTTCTTTGGATAAATAAGTGTATAGACTGCTTAAGAGAGAAACTCAGTGGGGAGGTCTGTGAAAGGGAGGACCGTGACTTACTTCGTACAGGTGGAAGAGCAGCTGTGCAGTGTAAGTCAGTCATCCCTTATGAGCTTGAATCAGGCGGGCGGGGCTCACTGGGTTTGATTTTCATCTGTCTATTGATATTAAGCACTTAATATGCTTTTTGCTTTATTCAGGCCTCTGATATACTGGATTAGTGCCCTCCCTTCCCCCCTGGGGAGGATAATCTGCTTTACTCAGTCTAGGGTTCGAATGCTAATCTCACCTGGAATTAGTGCAACATCTGGACGCCCCATGACCAGTCGGGTTGGCAGGTAGAGTGAGCCATCACTGTCAAACAACCTGCCCTGCGTCTAATCCAGAGCCCGCCCGTCCCCAGCCACGTGGCGCCCACTGGCGAGTTCTGAACGTCTCTGGGCCTTGATTTTCTCATTTTCGAATGGATGTAGAAGTTAGAAATGGCCCGGATGCTATGATGACGCTTCTGTGAGAAAATGCCCATGAAGGCCTTAGATGGCGTCTGGTCCACGTAACACTGAGGAAGACGTGCTGTCAGCTCCAGGGCCCTCACTGGGATCCCCCCCTGAGCCCCGACTTCCCAGACCCCACCCGCCCTTCCTGCCACAAGGAGACCCTTCCTCCTTCCCTTCCTCACACTCCCCAGGCTGAACACAGACTGTCCTCTGCAAACGCTCTCCAGACTAATGAAAGTGGACAAGGAAAAGTGTGTGTCCAATTCCACGCGACCCCACGGACTGTAGCCCACCAGGCTCCTCTGGTCATGGAGTTCTCCAGGCAGAATGCTGGGGTGGGTAGCCCTTCCCTTCTCCAGGGGATCTTTCCAGCCCAGGGACTGAACCCAGGTGTTCTGCTTTGCAGGCAGATTCTTTGCCATCTGAGCCACCGGGGGAGCCCTGGATTAATGAATGGCATCTCTAAAAAGAAGGTTTCGTTACCTTCTTTCTAAATTCCACATATATGCATTAGTATACTGCATTGGTGTTTTTCTTTCTGGCTTATTTCACTCTGTATAATAGGCTCCAATTTACAGAGTGAAGTAAGCCAGAAGGCAAAACACCAATACAGTATACTAATGCATATATATGGAATTTAGAAAGACGGTAACGATGACCCTGTATGCGAGACAGCAAAAGAGACACAGATGTATAGAACAGTCTTTTGGACTCTGTGGGAGAGGGCGAGGGTGGGATGATTAGGGAGAATGGCATTGAAACATGTATATTATTATATGTGAAACGAATCGCCAGTCCAGGTTTGATGCAGGATACAGGGTGCTTGGGGCTGGTGCACTGGGATGATCCAGAGGGATAGGATGGGGAGGGAGGTGGGAGGGAGGTCAGGATGGGGAACATATGTACACTCATGGCGGATTCAAGTCAATGTATGGCAAAACCATACATTGTAAAGTAAAATAAATAAATAAATAAATTTTTTTTTTTTAAAAGAAGGTTTCATCCTCTTCCCCTCACGATCCCTGAAGCAAAGTCAATTCCAGAAAGTAAAACATATTTCTCTGATCTGGGATGTCTTACAAACAAGCTTAATTTATTTTTTTTAAGTTTTGGAGCAGCCAGAATGTAAATACACATGAACTCCTTACAGAAAGTACTAAAAAGCAACTATTCCACCTATAAATGAGCACGGGGATTTCTCACTCCTCCCCACAAAGCAGGGGCAGTTACGGCTGGCTCAGAGGCCTGGAGAGCAGAGGACAGTGACCACCGCGGTTCAGAGATGCGCTGGAGACGGCTATTGTGGATGATTAAGATCACAAGTGAAGTAGCTGTTAATTGACTCTATAAATTTTGTATATGAAAAGAGACATTTTCTTCTTGAGTGCAAGTTTGCAATTGAGCTATATTTTAATATTGGCTTAGAAAATTAAGAAATAAAAAAGATTGTCTTAAAGCTGGATCGCATGAAGCTGGTGAAGGGTGGCTGGGGAGCCTTGCAGAAGAAGCCCCCGTCGGCCCAGAGCCGCCTCAGCAGTCAGGCCCAGCCAGGCACGCGGGGGCCCTGGCCGCACCCACCCGCCCACAGGCTTCCTCTGGTATCTTTCCTTGCCCCTAACTTTTTCTTTTACACAGAGTCATTAATTTCTTGTCATTTTTATTCTTTGCTCATTTACACGCGTCAAATGAGGTTTTTTCTAGTGCTTAAGCTCCGTCACCACGTATCTAACACATGTTAACTAGCCCTTGTGTCCTGGGCGCTGCGCTGCGTGCTCCAGGGATACACAAGGTACCCGGGGGCCGGGCCTCCTAAGGACCGCTCGGCGGTGGAGGAGGGGTGTGAGCAGGGGCTGACGATGAGGCTGTGCGTTGTGACGGGGCCATTAGAGAGAGCGGGCCCTGGGGCAGGTGCTAGACCCTACCTAGGTGTCCAGGGCAGCGCTGGCCTCTGCCTCCCGCTGACCCAGAGCGGCCCTGCAAGGATGGCTCTTCCCTCCACACCAGCCTCACTCACATGGACTCCAGGCACCCTTGCTGGGGACCACGTGGTCTGCAACCCGCTTCCCAGGTCGGGGTGGGGACGTTGCCTCTTGGGGCTCCTGAAGGGTGACCCGCTCCAGTCTCCCTGGTGCCCCGGGCCCTGTGACCCCATTGCCATGGGCAGCCCTGGACCATGGCACCTTTCAGTTACTTGCCAACCACGCTTCCCACACGATGGACGCGGTGGCCCATGGAATGAATTAGGGATGAGATAGCTCTATCAGCTCTTTTCCAAACCAAAGTGATTAAAGACCCACTCCGTGCCCTTCCCCTGCCCCTCAACTCTGCTCCTGAAGTGAAAAGCGCAATTCCAGAAGCTTGCCTGCCCGAGAAAACAAGGTACCCAAATGCCACTGCAGGAAGCTGTGTTTCCTCCATAGATCCCGAGAACCAGGTTGGGCTGAGGGCCCTGCTGGGCAGGAAGGGACCCTCTTGGCTGGCCCAGCCCCCTTCTCCTGCCTG
This sequence comes from Bos indicus x Bos taurus, assembly GCF_003369695.1. Classification (NCBI taxonomy): domain Eukaryota; kingdom Metazoa; phylum Chordata; class Mammalia; order Artiodactyla; family Bovidae; genus Bos; species Bos indicus x Bos taurus. The sequence goes on along the minus strand of NC_040080.1, from coordinate 2,192,871 downwards.
GCGATCCACGGACCCAGCCCCATCTTTCTGGAAAGCAATGCTTTCTCTAGGCCTAAAATGCACTCTTGAAACCTGCGAGGAGATTAGCAAGACACCCATCCACTTCTGAGTCTCTCCTAGATGTCAAAATGTTGACTCGGTCCCTGCTAAAATGCGGCTTTCGAAAAAAAAAAAAAAAATCACATCTTTTCAAATTTCCTGCAATCCCTGTCATGGGCAACATATGTTCCTGCATAATGATGCTCCTAAGTGAAGTGACATTTCAGAGTAATGAGGCTTCGGTGACAACGTGTGAGAGATGTGACAAGTTTTCTCTAATATAAAAAGGCAGCAGAGACAAACGCAGATTCGCAGCCACGGCAGGCGCTCCACTCGGCTGTGAACCCGGAGGGGTGGGGGTGAGCAAGCCCCCCTGCCACCCAGAGCACCAGTCCTCGCGGGGAGTGTGCTGGGGACACGGGTCCCCATCCAGGCCCGCACCCCCCACCTGAAGGACCGACAAGGTCACCTGCCGAGGGGACCAGAGAGAAGGCAGGGCGTGGAAGCCAGGTGCCAGGACGGCGGAGCTAGCTCTGGAGGGGCGGCAGGACGGGGCAGACCCTGGACGAACCACGGACTTCTGCTCTTCTGAACTCTGGTCTGCTCCTGTCTCAAATGGAGGACAACGATGACCACCTCCCATGAGTGAACCAGACCAAATGCAAAAGAAAATGCTCAGGACTCCGTGCGCTGGGGGTGGCTCCTCTCCTCTGTTAGAATCCATCCCACTTTCAGCCCAGACTGGAAAGGATGGAAGCTGGAAATGGACAGTTCGAGCAACAGAGACCTCACTGGCCTCACCTCCTCCGAGACAGGGTGGCCAGATGCCCTGATCTGCCTTCAGGCTTCCTTGGCCACGCGGGGCAAGGTGCCCTTGAGCACAGGAGTGTCACTTTGCTCAGGGCTCCAGCTAAACCCTTCCGATCACCCAGGGCTACTGGTTCTGCCCACGAGAGCTGGGAGGACACTGCTTACTGTTAACATCAAGTTCGTGTGCCCGTGGCACAGTGGGGCATCACAGGGTCTGTGATCACGTCACGCACGTTGGGTTAACCCTCTCAGCCTCTGGGCTCCCGGAGGCCTGGGCTTATGTGCTCGTGGTCCTCAAGAAGTTAATGTCTTCCCCTGGGGGAGGGGAGCATCTCACATCTGCAAAGCAAAGCAACCGTGTCAGCTACTACTGGCTAGGTACTCCATCGAGGGGTTAAAGCAGAGATGAGGCGGAAGGTCTGCCCTGGGAAGGTCCAGCAGGGCCCTGCTCAGTTACGTCACCTCCGCCCCTTCTCAGGTCTCCAAAGGCCTAGCCGGGCCCCCTGTGGATGCCTCCTGCCCCAGGGCTCTCAGGACCTGAGGGGGTCACCCGGGCAGAGTGTCAGGGGCCGTCCTGGGGACATCAGTGAGGCAGTCACCCTCTTTGCTGAGAGCTCAGGGAACCAGGGCCTGCCCTGGGGTGGGCACCCTTCCCTCTTGGACCACAGGAGGGAACACTCAAGACCTGAATGGCCATCACCCTGCCCAGCCCTCCACACGCAGCCCTGGAAAACTCAAGCTTGTCTTATGAAAGGTGGTTCAATGGTGCCAAGACAAGGCACCTGTGAAGGGACCTTCACCCTGCAAATATTTGCTGAGGGTCTGCTGTGCCAGGACCTTTGCAGGGAGATAGACAGGCCCCACGTCCAGGATGGGAATCAACAGGGAAACATCCAAGAAACCAGCTCTCTGAGCCAAGGAAGCAGAGACAGGCCTCCTGAACCACCCCTGAGCCAGAGGAGGAGAAGGGAGTCCCCGGGAGAGAGGGTGAGGCGACGCGCAAGGCCATGCGAGGGGCAGAGCATGCGGCCAGGGTCGGCGTGCAGGGCAGGGGCGCCCAAGTCCCTGTGCTCCATCCGGGCAGGTGGCCTCCACCGTCCTCAGGGACAGCCCTCCTCCCACCGCTCCTCCAGGCCTGGGACCCACAGCCTCCGTGGGGTGACCCTGTTCTGAGCTCCTTCCTTTTGAGCTGTGTGTTTGCATCACTTCTTGGCATTTAAACAGCACTTTTGAAACCAAGCACGACCCTGTGGGAGTCCTGGGCACAAAAGCCTTTCTGTGTCACCTGTTTCTCCATTACAGGAAATAGGTTCGTTCAGCCCCCTTGACCTTCCCTGAGTTCCAGCCGCGGGTTCAAACAGGAGCTGAAGAAACGAGGCAGGGGCAGTCAAGCAACAAGGACGCAGCCTGGGGACGGGTCCTGTTCCCCCTCAAGGGACACATGGAACAACACCTTTGAGCTTTTCTGCAGATGCTGAAACTGCTACCAGGCGGAGACGTGGAAGGTCTGCTGCCCACCAGCACGTGGACTCCAGACCTGGGGGAACCAGGAGGCTGGTGATGCTGACTCCCGCTGACCTCACCACCAACCAATCAGAAGAAAGTCCCTGAGCTGACCACGCCCTCTTTGAACCTTGGCTTCCTCAGTCCCCTTTCTAGGTCAGGACACACAGGTTTGAGGGCACCAGCCAGCTTTGGCCCCCTCTGCCTGGCAAAGAAGTAGAGTTGTCCTTTTCTAACTCAGCTCAAACTCTGTTTCCAAGATTTCATTCAGTACTGGGCACAGAAGCTTCCCCGGTGACCCAGTGGTAAAGAACCTGCCGACCAATGCAGGAGACACAGGAGATGTGTGTACAGTCCCTGGGTTGGGAAGATCCCCTGGAGAAGAGAATGGCAACCTACTCCAGTATTCTTGCCTGGAGAAGCCCATGGACAGAGGAGTCTGGCGAGTCCACGGGGTCAGACACAACTGAGCATCTCGCATGTTAATGGAGCACAGAGAGTGGATTCAGCTTCACTTCCCATGACCAGCATTTCTCCACACGTCCTTCCATGCCCCAAGGTGACCGTCCGGGCAATGCAGAGTCCTGGACAGCACGTCTCCACCCTGTCATTGTTTAGTCGCTAGGTCGTGTCCTAGCCATTGCGACCCCATGGACTGCAGCACGCCAGGCCTCCCTGTCCATCACCAGTTCCGGGAGTTCACTCAAACCCATGTCCATCAAGTCAGTGATGCCATCCAACCATCTCATCCTCTGTTGTCCCCTTCTCCTCCTGCCTTCAATCTTTCCCAGCATCAGGGTCTTTTCAAAGGAGTCAGCTCTTCACATCAGGTAGCCAAAGTATTGGAGTTTCAGCTTCACCATCAGTCCTTCCAATGAACACCCAGGACTGATGTCCTTTAGGATGGACTGGTTGGATCTCCTTGCAGTCCAAGGGACTCTCAAGAGTCTTCTCCAACACCACAGTTCAAAAGCATCAATTCTTCTTCACTCAGCTTTCTTTATAGTCCAACTTTCACATCCATATTCTTGCCACCCCTTCTTAATATCTTCTGCTTCTGTTAGGTCCTTACAATTTCCATCCTTTATTGTGCCCATTCTTGTATGATATGTTCCCTTGGTAACTCTAATTTTCTTGAAGAGATCTCTAGTCTTTCCCCATTCTGGTTTTTTTTTTTTTTTTTTTGTCTCTAGTTCTGTACATTGTTCACTTAGGAAGGCTTCCTTATCCTTCCTATCCTCTGGAACTCTGCATTCAGTCGGGTATATCATTCCTTTTCTCCCTTGCCTTTCAGTTCTCTTCTTTTCTCTGCTACTTGTAAAGCCTCCTCAGACAAGCACTTTGCTTTCTTGTATTTCTTTTTCTCGGGGATGGTTTTGGTCCCTGCCTCCTGTATAACATTATGAAACTCTGTCCATAGTTCTTCAGGTACTCTGTCCACCAGATCTAATCCCTTGAGTCTATTTGTCACCCGCACTGTAAGAATCTCAAGAAAAGTAGGCCCCCTGAAGCTTCCAACAGCTCTGCTTGATCACAGATCAGGAGCCGAGGCCCACTGCCTCTCACCCGATTTATATTCCTCTCAGGCCCATCCTGGGGACCCATCGCACCGTAAGGTCCTACTAGGCTGGGAGGACTTTGTTTCTCTTCTAAGCCAATAGCTGCATGGGAAATGTGGAATTTACCGTCCAGCAGTGTAGGGCTGTGTCTAAGGGACACGTCCTCATCCTGGGAAATACGAGGGCCAGAGCAAACCCCTGCACAGTGCAGCTCCACACCTGGACCACACTGGATGCTGGCCTGGAAGTGAAGGCAGCAGGGCACTGATCTCAGCTTGACCAGAGTCTGCCCCTGGCTCCTCCCTGCCCGGGACGTGGGAGGCTGCCCCCTCCCATTAACTCTGTGCTCAGCACACCTCCTCACGGTCTCACACCTGTAGTGGGTTCAGTTGTGGCCCCAAAAGCTGTGTCACACTATCTGGACTGTGATCTTATTTGGAACCACGGACTTTGCAGATGTCATTCAGGGAGAGGTCTTGTACTAAGATCATTCTGGATTTGATGGGGCCTTAAATCCAAGCACCTGTATCTTTACAGGACACAGGAGAGGAGACAGAGCATGAGTGAACAGACGTCCAAGTCTGTGGTCCTTTGGGGCAGCAGTCCCCAGAAACACACGCGTGAGTCCTCTGTGTCTCTTTCTGCCCGGGGCATCTGCTTCCCTGGGAGACCGAGCGTGCCCCTGAGGAGCATCTGCCACTCAGTCTGGATCTGTGGGCCCTGGCCCTGAGGCTGGCACACAGCAGGTGCTCATTAAGAGTTTGTCAAACTACACTGAGGTCTGGGCACTTCGTCACAGGGAGCGTCCTTGGACGCTGCTCAGCAGGACCAGATAGGACCTCTCTTGGTTTCTTACAAGAAGAGGAAGGGCTCAGGAAGCAAGAATCAATGGCAGATGGAGGGAGGGAGGCGTGATGGAGCTCTCAGCAGACCCTTGTGCGATCCAGGGCAGGTGGCTCGGAGAGGAGGGGCGTGTGAGTCGGCGAGACGCCAGCCACTGCGGCACGTTCTTCTGACACCAAGGCACAGCCCAGGGGCTACAGGGCAGCCCGTGTCAGCAGCGGTCACTCTCGGGGGCGGGCACAGCGGCCCGCAGGGAAGCGCGCGCCTCGTTGTCTCCAAGCCTGTCCCGCCCGGGAGTGAAGCCACCTCACGGCATCCCTTCTAAACTCCTTCCTGCCGTCTCGGTGTCCTGGGCGGCCAGGTAACAGCCATCGGGGGCTGTTCTGCAGCCAAGGGCGGGGGCGGGGTGTGAACTACCCTCCCCTCTTTCTGTGCTGAAGATGGGGGGCTGCCCTGGACCCTCGGATGGGGCCAACCAGGACATCTGTGCAAATTCCTGGGGACAATGACTCCCCTCCACAGGCTTGGCACCGCAGGACAGGGTGGGCCTCCTGCCAAGCCTCCAGGAGCACTGGCTAAGCGCCTACTGTGTGCAGGCACCCAGGGGTGCTTTACACGTGTGCCCTGGGGTCCTGGGGCCCCACCAGTGGGGCCACTACACAGAGACATGGAAGCTTAGCCAAGTGCTCGCCGGCGTGGGACACCCACCACCCACTGGTGCTGAGACCCCCATGTCTCCCTTATTGGGTCAGCCGTGCCCCGTGTTCCTGCAGCCCCAGCCTAGCCTCACTCCCACTACCCCTTCCCACTGGAAGCTTATCGGCCACTCTCCTGGGAGGGGAGACCCTCTCCTGCTGTCCAGGGTAGACGTCCAGGCGCAGTCCTGCTGAGGCCACTTGGTTCCAGGGCCCTCGCAGAGGCCCGGGCCGACCACCCCTCTGGGGGGAGCCGCAGGGGCCTCGCTCTTCCCAGCCAGGCCTCCACAGTGGCCCAGCCCTCCTGCTTGATGGCAGATGCTGCTGCTTGGCCCTCCAGAGACCGCGGGCCGGCAGCCCCTTCCGCTTCTCCCGATGGCGATGTCACTTTGGCCCTGACACAAGGTGCTTCACACCCACCTGGGGACCTGCTCTCCGTGGTCTGAGTCCCCAGTGGGACACCTCAACCGGGCGTCTGCTCGCCCAGGGGCCCCTCTGTCCCGCAGCCACATCTCTTTCAAGCTCATTCATAAATCCTTGCTGAGTGGCCACTGCCCTTGGGGCTCTGCTGGGCTCAAGGGAGCACTTGGGAAGCCAGAGACTCCCGTTTTTAGCAGGGGACACTGGCCAATACAGACACAGGGATCACGAAAGAGGGAGGGGCAGGGAAGCTGCAGAGGCCTCGCCCTGGGGGCCTTCCTTGGCTTCGCCCCGCCCCGCCTCCGCAGACCTGTGGCTCTGTGTTTCTTTCCTTATTTATTCAGCGCTTGTCTCCTCCATAAACCCAGCAAGAACCACATTAGTATTAGTTAATATTTATTTAGCACTCCGTGCCAGACTTGGGCGAAGGGGCTGACGGGGATTAGCTCATTTCTTTCTCGCAGCAAATCTCCAGGAAGTCCTATTTTTTTCTCCATAATGAAGACGAGACACAAGGAGCTTGCCAAGCCTGGGGCTGGCCACCTGCTGGCGTGTGGATGCTCCAGGGCTTGACTGGGAGCGGGGTGGGGCTGGCTGCCTGGGGGGTCCCCTGCCCCAGGGGCCAGGGCTCTGGGTGGCTCACCACTGCGCGTCCCAGCCGTCAGCAGCGCCACTGAGTGACTGAGTGACAGCTGATGTCACTGTAGTGGGGACACAGTGCCGTGTGACCCTCCCCTCCCCTGCTTCCGGGTCACTCCAACGGGGCCACGTGCAGCACCACCTCCTGTGTGTCCACAGAGAGACTCAGAGACGGGGACTCAGAGTACCTCCCCGTCTCCTTGGAAAACCGGAGGGCACTCTTGCAGTCCGAGGCGATCTGATCATCCACGTGCTTCTATCCCTGGGGGGCTTCCTGGAGGAGCTGGTTCCTATGGTGGGCCTTGCAGAGGACTCGTTGCTGAGTGCCAGCCCCCAGACGCCCCAGAAGTGGGACAAGGACCCAGGACAGTGTCTGGGGCTGGGCTCCCGCTCGGCCACTCCTCCTGGCACGTGGAACAGGTCATCCATCTGCTCCTGGATGTGCCAGAGCCCCCCAGGTCCTCCCCTTCTGGCTGGGCCTCCCGAAACCACATGGGAGCCCGGCTTATCTAGGGATGGGCATGGCCTCTGGGAAGACCAAGATGCAGGCAGCACACTCGAGACGTTTCCAGCCACAAACACTGGTGAGAAGAACATTTCCGAGGATTAAAGGCTGCAGAAGCCTAGCTTATCCAGTGCATTCACCCCTCGGAGAATCCGGGATTCGACGGAGCCAAGAGCCAGCTTTAGTCCCACACCCTCGGCGTCCTGAAAGCTGCACCGGTCAGCGGGCCTCCGCCCGTGGGCGCTGCTAGTTCTCCGGTCTGTTCCCCTCACGTCCTGAGTTTCTCCTCCAGCTCCTGCGTGTCTTCACAGCACACCTCGCCTTGGAGCCCCTTCTTCTGGCTTGTCTGGGAACCAAATCTGGGAACCAAAAACCGTGGAACCAAATTGCATGCAAAACTGGATTAACCACCCAGAGGGAGGGGCCAAGACCTCTTTTCTTGGAGCGGTGAGAACTCAGGACCCCTACCCAGCTGCTCAGAAGAAGCCCCTCATCTCCCAGGCTGTGCCGTTACCGGCCCTATACCTTGGGAAAAAGAAAACCTCTGTCAGCTGACAGGGCTCCTGCTGCAGGTGGGATTTTCCCAGCATGCACTGGTGGAGGGAAGCCGTTCCCAGGATTTATACAGCCCTTCCTCCACGGAGCTCCAAGGCGCACACATTCCATCATTTTAGCCTTTTATATACTCACACAGTGGTTTGGGAAACATTTCAAAATTAGATAGGCATTAGCTTAGCTTATAAAATTAAAAATAAACTGTAACGGCTTTAATGATGTTGTATTAAATGCCAGACCTCATAATACCTCACGTTTCTTTAATACTTTATGGCTTTCAGTGCACTTTTAAATAACTCCTCATCTGTGAAGGTTTTCACAACAGGCTGGCCTCACTGCCTGGGGCTGGCAGCTCGAGGCCTGGCTGGCCTGGTGTACGCTGACCTCCTCGCCCTGGCAAAGGGCCTCTGTGGGTTCCTTGGATGCCCAAGGCTGACTGGGATTCCAGAGCTGCCAGCGGCTCCAGCAGAGAAGACAACTGAGAAATGTGCAGCAAAACCACAGTCGCACCACCTCACACCAGTCAGAACGGTCCCATCAAAACGTGTGCAAACAGTAAACGCCAGAGGGGGTGTGGAGAAAAGGGAACCCTCCTCCACTGTTGGCAGGACTGTAAATTGGTACAGCCACCATGGAGAGCAGGGCAGGGGTTCCTCAAAAAACTAAAAATAGAGCTACCATATGGTCTAGCCATCCCACGCCCGGGCACACATCCAGACAAGACTCCAACTCGAAAAGACACAGGTATCCCTACGTTCATAGCAGCAACATTCACAACAGCCAAGACATGGAAGCAATCTAAGTGTCCATCAGCAGAGGAATGTATGAAGAAGACATGATCTATTATATATATCATGTGTACATATATACACACAGCAGAATATTACTCAGCCATAAAAAAAGATCTAGATAATGCCATTCGCAGTAGCGTGGACACACCTAGAGATTATCATACTAGGTAAAGTAAGTCAGACAGAGGAAGCAAATACTGTAGGATTTGCTTGTATGATGTCACTCACATGTGGAATCTAAAAAAAAAAAAATGATTCAAGTGAACTTACTCACAAAACAGAAATAGACTCACAGACACAGAAAACAAGCATGGTTACCAAAGGCCAAGGAGGAGGAGGGATCAATCAGGAGCTTGTGATGAGCAGATACGCACTTCTGTACACAGAACAGACGAACAACAGGGGCCCGCTGTGAAGCACAGGGAGCTGCACTCAGTGTCTGGCGACAATCTATCACGGAAGCACACGTGCTGTATATGCAGACGTGTGACTGGGTGACCGCCGGCACCGGGAGTGAGGCCAGCCTGCTGCGTTGACAGCTATATACCTGTACCTGAATCACTCTGCTGGATGTCTGAAACTAACAAACGGCTTTACATCAACTGCCCTTCAATAAGGGCTTCCCAGGTGGCAACGTGGTAAAGAATCTGCCTGCGATGCAGGAGACACAAGAGACGCAGATTCAATCCCTGGGTCGGGAAGATCCCCTGGAGAAGGAAATGGCAATCCTCTCCAGTATTCTTGCCTGGAGAATTCCATGGACAGAGGAGCCTGGAGGGTTATAGTCCATGGGTTTGCAAAGAGTAGGGTGTGACTGAATATGCACGAGCATAAAAGTTACAAAAGGTCTACCAAGGAGACACCACCCCCTGAGTTCCAGCACAGAGAAGGTGGACCATCAACTTCCCACAGGTGACTTCCACCCGGATGAGCTTCGATAACAAGGGCAAGAACATTCCCTGATCCCGTGAGTCCCCTCTGGCCCCCATGCCCTGTGTAGAGTTCCCGTCTGGCCTCGGGGGCCCTGCCCTCACCCAGGACTCCTGCTGTACCTGGGCGCTGGCGGGAACCTCATTACTGCTGACTGTCAGCAGGCGGTGGCAGGGAGGTGCTGACGCCCTACTGTTTACGAGGATGCTGAGGGCCTGGGAAGGGTGACGGGGCCCGGGCAGAGGGCACAGGTGGGCTGATCTGATCGGCTGTACCCACCCCCAGAGCTGCACAGTGTGACTTGAATGCTGTCCTGCAGAAACTCAGGAGTAACCACGCTCGTTTCTGCAGCCGATAGTCAATTGAGCCTTGCCTTGAGTGGCCCGGGCCTCTGTTCCATCCACTTCCTTCGCTGGGGACCGTCAGCCTTGAGTGGCCCGGGCCTCTGTCCCATCCACTTCCTTCGCTGGGGACCGTCAGCCTTGAGTGGCCCAGGCCTCTGTCCCATCCACTTCCTTCGCTGGGGACTGTCAGCCTTGAGTGGCCCGGGCCTCTCTCCCATCCACTTCCTTCACTGGGGACCGTCAGCCTTGCCGCTCACCTCGTCTCCCTGACTCACCGCCTTGATCCTGCCTAGGGCATAAGCCCTGGCACTTGCGCCGTCTGAGCTGAGCAGCTACTGGGCTCGGGCACACTTTGTACCATCTGTGCGGTGGGCACGGCCATCTATCTCATCAGGAGTTGTGTGTCATCTCCCACCAGCTTCTTTCTTTGCTTTACTGACATACTTTCTTGCTCCAGACCTTTCGATCTTCAAATCAAATTTCAAGTTAATTTCCAAGTACCTAGTCCTATAATTTTTGGACTGTGCAAGTTATAAAAACAATCTTTGTAATTGTGATGAGGAATATTTTACCAATTATACTCCTGGAGCCGGAGATTACAATTTTATAAGTATCTTTAGTCATTTTCGTATAACAGCATACTATAATGGAATAGATTTTTTAGCATAACAATAAAATAGACTAATATAACTTGTTTATCTGGGGAATAAATGATTCTGAATAAGGTTTCAAAATATCTGTGTAGTTATCAAGTTAAGTCTTACACGACTCTTGCTATGCAGTCTTAACAGACGCTGCTATTTCAGAATCGTTTCCATCATTCTTTCCTGTGGTTGTTCAGTCACCAAGTCGTGTCTGATCCTTCGAGACCCCGTGGACTGCAGCCCGCCAAGCTTCCCGGTCCCTCACCGTCTCCCAGCGTTTGCCCAAGTTTGTCCATTGAGTCAGTGATGCCATTCAACCATCTCATCCTCTGTCACCCTCTTCTCCTTCTGCCCTCAATCTTTCCCAGCATCAGGGTCTTTTCCAGTGAGTTGGCTGTTCACATCAGGTGGCCAAAGTATTGGAGCTTCAGATTCAGCAGTGAATATTCAAGGTTGATTTCCCTTAGGATTCACTGGTTTGATCTCCTTTCAGCCAAAATGACCCTCAAAAGTCTTTTCCAGCACCATTGGACAGCATCAATTCTTCGGTGCTCAGCCTTCTTTATGGTCCAACTCTTAACATCTGTACATGACTACCGGGGAAACCATAGTTTTGACTACACGGACCCTAGCCTCTGGAAACCACAGTTCTTCTCTCAGTTCCTATGAGTTCACGTTTTTGGGTTCCACTTGTGAGATCATGCAACATTTGTCTTTCTCTGGCTTAGTTCACTTACCGTTATGTCCTTCAGGTTCAAGATTTGTCCATGTTCAGCACTTACTCACTCTCTGGCATTGCAAGAAGCTTCACGAACATTGTCTATATTTCCTGCCTCAATACTCACATAAGCCATTTCTCCAAGAAGCCCTGGTTCCTTTCATGGGGAACAGCATTTAGAAAACAAGATCTGGATGCTAGGTACCCTGGTTTCTACTGAGGTGCTGTTGATTCTGATAGCTCAAGGAAATAGATATGTGTATACTAATCCATGTATATACACACACTTACACATAATTCTACACATAACAATTTGTATCTGTTAAGCTAAATGAGGAGAAGGCAATGGCACCCCACTCCAGTACTCTTGCCTGGAAAATCCCATGGACAGAGGAGCCTGGTGGGCTGCAGTCCATGGGGTTTTTAGGAGTCAGACACGACTGAGCGACTTCACTTTCACTTTTCACTTTCATGCATTGGAGAAGGAAATTTCAACTCACTCCAGTCTTCTTGCCTGGAGAATCCCAGGGACTGGGGAGCCTGGTGGGCTGCCATCTCTGGGGTTGCACAGCGTCGGACATGACTGAAGCGACTTAGCAGCAGCAGCAGCAAGCTAAACAAAATTTCATCCTGGTCCTTCCAGCCCTACTCAGTACATTTCCACATGAACAATTCCAGCCTCCATGAAAAATGTGTGTCTCCACCATCACCATGTGATACAAAATAGTTTCATTGTCCCAAAAGAATACCCAGTACTGCAGCTGTTCAACCCTCACCTCTACTCCCTGACACATGGCAAGCATTGATACGCTGCCTCTCTCTATAGTTTTACCTTTACCAAAATATCACATAATTGGAATCATACCGTATGGAGCCTTTTCAGACTGACTTCCTTCATTTAGAAATATACATTTACAATTTACCCACATCTATTTGCAACTTGATAGATAATTTATCTTCGTTGCTGAATAATAGTTTAATTAAACAGATCAATCACATTTTGTTTGCCTAATCATCTATTGAAGACTATCTTGTTTGATTCCAGTTTTGGGTAATAAAGCTTCTATAAACTTTTACATGGATGCTTTCTTCACAGACATAAGTTTTCTTATCAGTTGAGAAAACACCTACAAATACATTTACATTTACTGGATCATCTGATAAGACAATGCTGTTTAACTTTGTCTTAACATCTAAACTGCATTCCAAAGTGGCCATACCACTTTATGTTCTGACCAGTAATTAATTTTACCGATGATAGATCAAACCAGTCAATCCTGAAAGAAATTCAGTCCTGAATATTCACTGGAAGGACTGATGCTGAAGCTGAAGCTCCAATATTTTGGCCACTGGATGCAAAGAGCTGACTCATTGGAAAAGACCCTGATGCTGGGAAAGACCGAGGGCAGGAGGAGAAGGGGACGACAGAGGATGAGACGGTTGGATGGCATCACCGACTCGATGGACATGGGTTTGAGCAAGCTCTGGGAACTGGTGTTGGACGGGGAAGCCTGGCGTGCCCCAGGGCATGGGGTCGCAGACTCAGACATGACTGAGTGACTGAACTGAACTGACTCTTAATTTTGTTGTCTCTTTCTTGGCTACATAGAGATGTATCAATTTTATTGATCTTTTTTTCCCAAAGAACTAATCTTTAATTTTGTTATTTTTTCTATTGTTTTCCTGATCTTAATTTCATTGATTTCTCCTCTATTTCTTTATGATTTGTTTTGTTTCTGTTTTAAGATTAAATTGCCTTTCCTCTCTCTAGTTTCTTAATGTGAGATAATAGCAGATTGATTTTAGATCTTTCATATAGTCTATGATATGCATTTAATACTATTTTTGAAAATTTGATGAGTTGTATCTTATCTTTATTTAGTTTAGTTTCTAAAAAATGTTTCAAGATTTCTTCCTTACTCTTACTACCTATCTTTCTATCAATAATTTCTAGTTTAATTCCAAATATGAGAAAAGATTTTGTATGATTCCAAATATTTCAAATCTTTAAGATGTTCTTATGCTTCTGAATATGGTCTATGGTGGTGAGTGTCTAATGTGAACTTGGAAAGAATGTGCGTTTCATTGTTGTTTCGTGACGTATTCTATAAATGTCAATTAGATCCAGGTGACTGATGGTGCCTTTCAGGTCAACCATACCTTTAATGATTTTCTGCCTTCTTGATCTATCCAGGACTGACAGAGAGGTGTTGAAGTCTTCCCACGTAATAGCGGATTTGTCCGTTTCTTCTTTTAACTTTCCACCTGATAAATTCTGACACTGCGGTACATATACTTAAGATTGTTATGTCTTCTTGAAGATTTGACTGCTTTATCATTATATCCCTGATTATTTTCCTCATATTTCCGGAAGTCAGCTACCTGAAATAAATTTAGCTATACTATATTTCTTCTGAGTACTTTTAACCTAGCAGACTCATTATATGTAAAAAAGGGTGTCTTGTTGATAACATATACTTGGGTCTTTTTAAAAAAAAAAATCTACTCTAACCATCTATATATTTTAATTTCTATATTTAGACCATTTATATGTAAACATTTTAATGGTTTAAAGACCATTCACATTATTACATTGAAAATATAATAATATCTATTCTGTTTGTAAGTTTTCTGTTGATTGCACCTGTTCTTGGTCACTTTTTTAGTCTTCTCTTCTCTGACGTCAATAGAGCATCTTATAAGATTATATTCCCTTACTGTGCATATTATACTTATTTTTAAAAATTAGTGGATCACTTAGCATCTTCAACAGACATTTTAAACTATTTTCTGTTTGAAATAATACTATGTGGTCACATGTGTCTGGCAGTTACCTTATACTTGCGTTTTCCTCAGTTCTTCCTGTTCCTTTTTGTGCTTCACTTTCTACACACTGTAGCCAGCCAATAGTTAGTATATATATATAGTATGTAAGCATATAGAGCTTATACATATAAGCTCTCTATATACATATATTGTATAAATACGTGCACATATTATATGGGTTGTATACACATATTATATAAAGTGTACATATGTAAGCTGTATATATATGCATTACATGTATATACTTTCCTCTTCCATGCCTCTTTCTCCTTTTAGTCTCCCAATTGCACGTGTATGTTATACCTTTAAGCTGCCCCAAGTCCTTGGATGTTCCAGAAATGGCCGTGGCGCCCACCTCTGGTTTTCCCAGCCTGCCAGAGTCGGACACTACTGAGTGACTTCACTTTGACTTTTCACTGTCATGCATTGGAGAAGGAAATGGCAACCTACTCCAGTGTTCTTGCCTAGAGAATCCCAGGGACGGGGGAGCCTGGTGGGCTGCCGTCTATGGGGTCGCACAGAGTCGGACATGACTGAGGTGACTTAGCAGCAGCAGCTACCCTCGAGCCCTTTTCTCTTCAGCCGCTGCCTCGACCCTGAGTGGTGCCGGGCTCGGCACGCTGCTGGAGCTGCCGCATCCTTCCTGCAGACACGTGGCACATTCGGTCCCCGCCTCTTCCCTGGGCCTTGCCTTGTCCTGCTGCCCCTCCATCCTCTCCCATCTTGGCCACAGACTGAATGTGGTATGAGGCAGAAGAGACACTTGGCTAGGAGTCAGGCAGATCTTGCCTTCCTGTGTGAGTTGGAGATGCTGCTAGAGCTGTGTGAGCCCTGACCTCCTGGTCTCGAAGTTAAAGATAACATCTGGACTTTGCAAGGCTGCCACGAGCATTGGCTGCATGCAGGCGTGAAGTCTGCTGTGTGGTCAATGCAGGCTTCATTAAGTGTGGCTCATTCAAGCTGCCTCTCCTGCCTCTGGCTCAGTACACAGCTCATCACCAAAGTGTCTCTCCTGCCCTCTCTTCTCCTGCGGACTGGAACTGTCCCAGCAATGACCTGCACGTTAAGTTCTCTGCGTGCTGAGTATGAATTCCAAGTGGCAGAAAGCTCTCCTTCCCTTCTTCTCAAGTCCCCTCACTCGGACATAAGACCCAGTCCACAGTCAAACCTCCCCCTGAGTTCAACCAAGACTGTACCTTTTGCATCTGATGAAATAGTTGCAAGCCTCTTCTGTCTCAATTACGAATGCCCTCCTCAAATTTCCCTTTTTACTTTATGTCCATGATTGCTTTCTCCCTTTGGTTTTTATGCAAGTAAATTTCAGGGCTTTCTTACAAGCACATCAGGTGGGAATCGCAAGAGAGAGGGTCAAGGAGGATCCATGGGGAGAAAATCTACAGTCAAATAAGTTTGGAAAATGATAAGTAAAGCTAAACAATTCTTTCCAATTGCTGCAAGTCTCAGAACCCTTATTTTCATGACTCAGTCCTGTGGATCAAATTGCCCAAACACAAAGCTTTCTCCTTCCCTCTGCGCTCTCTCAGACACTTTTATTTTCCCCGTAAGGTCATCCTGTGGGAACAATGTCCCCTGTGGAATCCTCTTTGATGGATCCAGCTGTAATTCCAGCAGGGAGACCTTGGCAAGAGCTACATTTCCCTTGTGGTATTATACCTACGGGCTTCCCTGGCGGCTTGGTGGTAAAGAATCTGACTGCGCTGCAATCTCTGGGTCAGGAAGGTCTCTTGGAGAAGGAAATGACAACCACTCCAGTATCCTTGCCTGGGCAATTCCATGGACAGAGGACCCTGGCAGGCTACAGTCCATGGGGTTCAAAGAGTCAGAAACGACTTTCATTATGCCTATAGCATCTCCCAACCAGGGTTTCTGTGGCTCTGCAGCCCACAGACTCATGACTGGTGCCTGATGCCTGCTCATTCCAACCAACTCCCGGATTATCTGTCTAACCAGCCCCCCATCAATCTCCAGCCTGATGGGAACAGCGGAGATTGGTGGCTGTTCAGGAAGCGGGTGTGGAGGGCTCCCTCTGCTGGAGGTGCTAGGAGGGGAATCTGGGGAAGGCAGGATCCTCAGGATATTTTAAACTCTATTATGACTTCATTAAGGCTTGGTTTGCTTTTTTTAGAGTAAAATCCATGGGCACAGAGTCTACTAACCGTATACACTTGTCAGCATGTCTCCAACTCATCTTTGTTTTGCCAAGTACCTTGGAAAGTACGTGTTACAGTATCAGCATTTAGCAAATGTTGTTAAATGATAGAATAGGAATTATATCCTGGAATCTTGAGAAGTGCCATCTTGGTCGTGCTGGTGAACAGATAACACAATTAAAACCAGATGCCAAGGAGATTTTTTAAATGTTTCTGGGATGACATTCCCGTCATTTATTTGGTAAAAATTGCTCTCTGCTCCATCTCAAAGCCAGCACTTTTCTGGCACAGGAAACAATCTAAATAGTATTTAATTCCAGTGAAGCTTTTCTCACTTCCTGCTCATGATCTAGATTGGCTCAATTTGCTGCAAGTCTGCCTCATCTTGGATTAACATTGCTGGGCAATCAGGCTTCTTCTTGCTCTTGTAAGCCACACTGCATAGCTGATAAGTCTCTTCAGTCATATGCAACTCTTTGCAACCCTATGGACTATAGCCCGACAGGCTTTTCTGTTCTTGGGATTTCCCAGGCAAGAACACTGGAGTGGGTAGCCATGCCCTCCTCCAGGGGATCTTCCCGACCCAGGATTCAAACCCACATCTCTTATGTCTCCTGCATCGACAAGTGGATTCTTTACCACTAGAGCCGCCTGGGAAGCCATAAGCCACATTAAGGACGTGGACATGGTGGCCTCAAGGCCTCGTTTTGAGACGCCCTGCAAGGCCACAGGCTGCACTTCCTCCACTGCCTTTCTTCACCTAGGACTGTTTCCAGGAGTGGAAGGAGAGGCGCGACTTGGAAAGTTGTAGCATTCGTCTAGCTGGGCGAGGACTGTAGTAACTTAGGCCAGATGATGGCTGCTGGCATGCAAAGCAGGGAGCTGGCTTCAGATGCTTCTGGAAGGAAGGGCACCAGGATCTGCTGATATTGTGTGTGGTGGTGAGGGGCGGGGATGGAGAAGACAGAACGTGAGGGGTCCAGGATTTATGGGCAGGAGCAACTGGATGGCCATGCCACTTACAGACGTGGGGTGACTACAGAGGCACTGGGGTCCTATGGGGGGAAGGGAGAGCTCAGGTGTGGACATAGCAGATCTGAAGTCACATTAGACATGAGAGAAGGCAGTTAGATTCATAATCCTGAGCCTGCTGACCAAGGATAGAATTTAGGGAGTCATAGTGGGCTGATGGCAGATGGTGGAGGGGTTCACAGCCAGGGGACCGAACGGGGTCCTCCAGGAAGAGGCCCAGGGTTGGGTCCTAAAGCTCTCCTGGGCTCAGAGCCCTAGCTAAGAGGGAGCCATCACTAGAAGAGACGCTGCCAGGAGCAGCTGGTGTTTCAGAGGCCAAGACGGTGGAGGAGTCAGCCCAATAGATTCCTATGTCAAACAGGGAAGTCACTAGTGACCATGAGACAGGAGTGTGGAGGGCAGGAGCCAGAGGGAGGTGAGGTGAGCAGATCACATGGGGGATTTCCCAGTGGTCCGGCAGCGGAGGCTCTGCACTTTGAATGCAGGGACCCTTTGACCCTTGGTCAAGGAACTAACAACATCTCACACGCTGCGATGAAGATCAGAGGTCCCGAGGGCCTCAACTAAGATTCAGCATAGCCAAGTATATGTGTATTTACTTATATGTGCGTGTTAAGTCGCTTCAGTCGTGTCCAACTCTGTGCGACTCTATGGACTGTAGCCCACCAGGCTCCTCTGTCCAGGGATTCTCCAGGCAAGAATGCTGGAGTGGGTTGCCATTTCCTTCTCCAGGGATATACGTGAACATCTACACACACGTGTGTGTGTGTGTGTGTGTGTGTGACGTGATTTACATATATAAAAGAAGAGGACCTAAAGTGGAGACGTAAAGCTCATGATACCGATGACACCTGGGTGCGTTCAGCTGGGAAGAAAAGATGACCAATGAGACAGTAGCTAGACAGACATATGAAGCCAAGAGAACCTGCATTTATTTTTTATTTTTGTAAGGATGGCTCAGATGATAATTTGTCCATAATGCAAAAAACCTGGGTTCAATCCCTGAGTCAGGGACATCCCCTGGAGATGGGAATGACAAGCCATGCCAGCATTCTTGCCTGGGAAATCCCATGGACAGAGGAGCCTGGTCTCTGCAGTGGCAAAGAGTCAGACACAAGTGAGCAACTAACATTTTTAACACGCCTACCAGAGCCCACAAGCAGGGGAAATGTCAATGATTTCAAAGGCTCGGGGCACTTTACACATGCACAAGCGTGTCCTGAGATGGTGGGGGAGGCAGCAGAGGGAGTGTGTCTGACAAGTGTGGGAAGGCTCCTCAGGACGTAAGGGAGGGTGGACGGGTGGGCACGGGGGTGGGGTCAGGCAGATTTGGGGTAGCAGGAGGCGACAGCTCCCGTCTTCTCAGTTAGCCGTGAGACGGTGCAGGACTGGAGAGCCGGGGGAAGGCGCAGGACAGTTCACTTGCCCAAAGGAGAAATGAATGCTTTACAAAATGTGTCAGGAGCACTGGGCAATTTTGTCAACCAGTGTGACGGAGAATTTAAGAACTGAAGTCCTGCAACCACATTGAGGGTTTTGCTGCCATGACCTTCAGCATACTGGGCGAGGTACGGAGTGGGTGGAGAATGGGGTCAGGGTGTCAGAGGAAGTGAGCGACAAGGCAGCTGAAATTAAGAAGAGGATTTGGAATGATGGACCGAATCTGCACGGGGGGTGAAGCCAGGACTCAAGGAGGGGGGCGGGGCTTCAGATGGTGGTTGGTGGTGCGATTAACTCAGCTTCACGGTGACACGAGCTTCAGTTGGACAACGAGGACTGGTGAAGAGGAGCAGCAAGCAAAGGCTGCTGGGGAGAGAGTGGTGACTGCCTCTTGCAGGTCTAGAGTCAAGGTTTCCTGGGCTCCGAGGCGGGAGAGGATGGGGTGACGGAAGAGAGCCCCAGGAATTAGGAGACCGGGTCCCTGAGAGAGCAGAGATGCTCCTTGGGCACGCTGATGTCATGGAGGATGCTGGACATGGGACCACAGAGCACAGGCAGGGCCCAGCATCCGTAACAAACACTGACAGGGATCTGGGCCTCAGATGACGTCCTCACAGGCTGGACAGCTAACAGGATGGCACGCAGTTCAGAGAGGCTAGGATTTTGCTTGAGGAAGAAGATAGAAACGAGTTTGTACACAAGTGTAAAAGGAGATGTGCCCAGATCCCAGGGCTGAGGTCCAGGTGTGTGGGTTGAGTGGTCTCAAAGTAACGCAGAGACAGGGATGGTGGTTCTTTCAAGGAACAGCTGGGTCTCAAGCCAGAAGAATGAGGATAACCAAGGAATAGAGTTACTTTGTGTCTGTCTCTATTAAAGTGCAAACATTCAGACTGGAATTTTGCCTGTTTTTCTCACAATTTGGGGTTTCCTTGGTGGCTCAGACAGTAAAGAATCTTGCCTGCAAAGTGGGAGACCTGGGTTCGATCCCTGGGTTGGGAAGATCCCCTGGAGCTTGGCATGGCAACCCACTCCAGTATTCTTGCCCGGCAGGCTATAGCCCATGGGGTCACAAACAGTCGGACACATCTGAGTGACTAAGCACACATCTCAATTTTATTCTAGTATTTTGAACAAGGCCTTGAACACCGAAGGCTCTCTATAAATATTTGTTTAATAAATGTTGGATTATGAATGTTGCTGTTTATGATTTAAAAGAAAATAGGCGCCTTACCCAATTTCTGCTTTCTGTAAGTCAGGTTTCCTGTGAATTTTAAGTATGGGGTAATCTTACATTGCATAAGTGTTGAAATAGATGTCATTGTACAGTGACAGTGTACTGGATTTCATAACTATGATATACATTATGCCATTTATAATAAATAGAACTTATATACCCCATTTACTTTTTGTCTACTTGATCTGTCAAAGGATAAAAGAGCTTTATTCAGCTGCTATTGGGTGTCTGACACATTCTCTTCATATTTCAATCTGATTTTCCTTCACCTGCTTTGATTCTGCTATTTGGTACATAAAGTTCATAACTGTCATCTCACTGTGTCAAAATAAGCTCAACAAAGTATCGCCCACTTTGTCGTGTTTAATCTTTTATTTTTCCTTTGACTCATACTCTTAGATTATTATTGTCTCCTGTGCTTTCTTTGGTACATATCTGTCTATTCCTTCACTTTTAATCTTTCCAAATCTCTTTGCTCCAGATGGGACTCTTGTCAGATAACGTAGAGACAGACTTCAGTTTTGCGCTCGTTCCAGTGTCTCCCTTTAGTAATAAATGCAATCCCTCTAAAGTTTTGGCACTGAGTTTTGTGTGATTTTTATTCCATTGTTTTGCTTGTGTGTGTGTGTGTGCTTCTAATCTCTTGTTTTCTCACTGTTGTCTTTATTTTATCTTTGTCATATGTTCTTTCTCTTTGAGAACAGTGATTTGAAGGGCATCTTAAATGTCGATTCTTTACCTGGGCACCTTTAATGCTGTTTCTAACTCTTACAGATTCCTGTAATTGTCAGGGTCTACCAAGTTTTGTTAGAGAAGAAAGTGGCAACCCACTCCAGTAGTCTTGCCTGGAGAGTCCCATGGACAGAGGAGCCTGGGGGGCTACAGTCCATGGCGTCGAGAACAGTTGGACACGACTGAGCAAATAACATGCACACACAAAAACTCACACACACACACACACACACACACACAAGCACACACTGAGTTTCTAGTGGCCCTTCCACCTCTGTATGATTCAGAAATCTTCACTCTTAATTTTGTCCAGAGTTTAGTTTCCAAACTTTCAGGTTTTACTGCTCAGTTCTATAATTAAATAAAGCTCATTGATTTTTAAGCATTTTCTCTACGTAGATTCTATTTTAAGAATTATTAACGATACAGAACTTGGAGCTGTATCTACAGAATATACGAATCATATGCTCAAATGGTTTCAGGGTTCACGGTTGTCTCTTTTACACTATAAGCCTCTACTCTCAGTTACATTTTTTTTTAACTCATTTCACAATTGACCAGAATGCATTATAAGGTGATTTGTCCAAACAGCATTCTTGGTTTTTATATTCAAAGCCTTTGCATATCTTAGACTTCTTTTTTTCTTGACTCCATTTGCAGATGCCAACTGAGCAGGCTACAGTATAATTGAATCCAAATATGTTTCAAAATCCTTTAGCTGTCCCTCTACAGCTCCAGTACTTTTGCCTGGAAAATCCCATGGATGGAGGAGCCTGGTGGGCTGCAGTCCATGGGATCGCTAAGAATCGGACACGACTGAGTGACTTCACTTTCACTTTTTACTTTCATGCACTGGAGAAGGAAATGGCAACCCACTCCAGTGTTCTTGCCTGGAGAATCCCAGGGATGGGGGAGCCTGGTGGGCTGCCATCTATGGGGTCACACAGAGTCAGACACGACTGAAGTGACTTAGCAGCAGCAGCAGCTACAGCTTCCTGTCTTGCAAGAGTGCAGAGAAAAGCCACGTAGCCAGGCAGCCTTTCCTCCTTTGTCAGCAATCAAGCCCAGGGCCTGATGCCTACCTGAGCGGCAGGACAGCACTCAGCTCCCGTCTCCCAGTCAGATCATTCCAGCCCTTCTCCATCTCCCCTTGTATTTACAAAGCATGCCCACATGCAGCATCTCTCTGGAGACTTTACAGACAGAGACACCAAGGTCAAGGAGGTGATGTGAGCTGTCAAAGTCCAGGGGCAGGAGAAGGGTTGGGTCCTTGGCCTGAATCCAGATCTTGTTGCCTGAAAATGCTGTTCTCCAGAAATAATTTTCTGACATGCTCCCTCCAATCCCAATCTACAAATCTTATCAGCTTCCCAGCCACAGAGAAAATACACCCAACATGTGATAAACACCAGGCTAGAGAAAGACAGCAGAAGGCCTGTGAGAATATCTCTCATGGGTCTTAGCGTTCCTCTTCCTAAAGAAACATGCAAATTAGCCCACATGATTAGACTTAAATTTTTTTAAATTTATCATCTATTTATTTTTGGCTGGGCCAGGTCTTCACTGCTGCTCGGGCTTTTCTCTGGTTGTGATGAGTGTGGGCTACCCTCCAGGTGAGGTGCACGGGCCTCTCACTGTGGCGGCTTCTCATCGCAGAGCATGGGCTGTTGGCACAGGATCAACAGAGCATGGGCTGTTGGCGCAGGATCAACAGTTGTGGTGTTTAGTTGCTTCACAGCCTGTGGGATCTTCCCCGATCAGGGACTGAACTTGTGTCTCCTGCACGGGCAGGTGGATTCTTTACCACTGAGCCACCTGGGAAGCCCCTGCTGGTGGTGCTTTAGTCGATAAGTTGTGTCTGACTCTCTGTGACCCGCCAGGCTCTTCTGTCCATGGGATTTTCCAGGCAAGAACACTGAAGTGGGTTGCCATTTCCTCCTCCAGGGAAGCTGCTAGCTCACATTATTTTAAATGACCCTCTGGTTGCTCCCACAATTGCTAGAATTCGATTAATAAGGGATTGGGCCTGGGGCTGACACAATCTCATTAGTATGCATGATCATCATTCTTCTAGAACTTTCTGACTTTGGAATTGGGGAATGAGTGCCAGTTTAAAGTAAAAACGGAAGCCACGAATAAGAAAAGGCTTTATCTGGTGCCTTTAGAATTGCAGTTCAAGGGACACATTTGGATAAAATGGAAAGAGTGCTTCAGGGAAGAGAGAGTCAAGAGCCTATAAACGCACAAGCCATGAGGCTGGGCTCTGACGCAAGAGAGGAAATGTTTATCCCTAGGGGATGCCTATCACGAGTTGTTTTAGGGTCAGCCTTGGTAATATAACCAATGTTTCCAATGTGGCCTGTTATGAGGAGAACAGATTCTTAGTGAACATATGCAAATAACTATATTGCTATGAATATAAGAAAACTCACTAAGAATTTCCAAAGTCAGGAGGGATCAGGTGGGAAGAAAAACTTAAATGTTTCATTTTTGTTTACAAAATAACACTTCATCAAGTTGTTACAAGTCATAGATAACTTGAGAGAACATGTTTCCTTAAATCTGCAAGAGCAAAACTTAAAAGAACCTGCACTGTTTAAAATAAAAAATCATCAAAATATGGTCATCACTTCATTCGGTCCCATGGGAAAAATTCTTGATCTTTGAACTTTGTTAGTTTTATGAAACCATCAGTTTCCTTATTGTTATTCAGTTGCTGCTTTGTGCCCGACTCTGTGACCCCATGGACTACAGCACACCAGACCCCCCTATCCTCCACTATCTGAGTTTGCTCAAATTCAAGTCTGCTGAGTCAGTGATGCTATCTAGCCATCTCATCCTCTGCCACCCCCTTCTCCTTTGGCTTTCATTATTTCCCAGCATTGGGGTCTTTTCCAATGAGTTGGCTGTTCACATCAGGTGCCCAAAGTACTGGAGCTTCAGCTTGAGAATCAGTCCTTCCCATGAATATTCAGGGTTGATTTCTTTTAGGCTTGTCTGCTTTGATCTCCTGGCTGTCCAAGGGACTCAAGTTTCTTCATTAGAGATCTGCAAATTCTTATCCAATTCAGTGGTATAATCTGACAGTTTATCAGAAACCTATACTCTAGAGTGTCATGAATATCTCTGAAGATGAATCTTTTGTAAAAGCATCAGAGTAAAACAATAACCCTGTAAATGAGAAAAACTTTAACATGGCATAATTAAAAATCTGATTACAATGCAATTGACAAGAGAATTAGGCTATTTCTGTTATGTGAAACATTTTAAGATAACTAGAATTATGACTGGTAACCGTATACCAGAACATACCAAAGTTCCAGGAATTTCACATACCTTTTGAAGCACATTATATAGCTATACAGAGAGAGCATAAAGAAGACTTAGTAGTACTTTTTTTCTGACAATATTTCCTTGTAATTTAACATATCAAATAGGCCTCATTAGTTTAACATCTATGTTTTTATAAGAGAGAACAAGTCTTTGATGTATTTTCAGGGGCCATCTTAAATATTTCATATCTCAAAGTTAGTTTTAGGTCAAAAAGGCTTCATTTAGAGTTTCCATTTTGGGAAATTTGACGAAACTATCAAAAGATTTGAAAATACTTGGTCAAATAGGATCATGGGTCTCCATGAAAGACTGCTTAGTTATCCATTTAATCAAAATAACAAAAGACTCAATAGTTCTGATCAAAATGTAGCTCTTTTAATGTCAAAAAGACTAGGATTACTTCAGTAATTAAAGGCCTGGTGAAGACAACATAGCAATAAGTGGTTATTTTGACAAAACATAAGATCTGTCTTTTATAATCTTTTATTATAAAGAGTGGAACAGTAGGAAAAGTCTGTGTCCTTTTAATAAAGAGAAAAACCACAGTTTAGTTTTGTATCAGCTTTCTGTTGATATTAAAACTCATTCACTTAATTAAATTTGTTCCAATTTTAGCCAGTCCTGATCACACAGAAAAATCCTTGATAAAAACTCCTTTTATTTCCCCACAAAACTTTTATAACTTTCTATGTTCGTTTTATTTGCTCCTTGATGCTTTCTCATTTAGAAGTAACCAGCGTTTCTCTTCCCTTAGCAAAATACATTTCTATTTATCATATTTACTTATTTATTTTTAGTGAGAACTAAAAATAAATTTTTTTTTTATTTCTAGTGAAAACTAAGAAATAATGAATTGTGAACTGTTGCTTATACCTTTTTTAATGTGGCACAAAATATGTGTCTAATAGACCCAAATATCTTTAGTTTTTTTTTTTTTTTTTTTTGTGAGGGACAAACACAGCAAATTCAGACTTGTTTAGCAGTTAGATCTATCTAATGATCTATACATTCAGTGAATTTCTATCACTTAATTTAACTTTTGTTATTGCCGCTGTTCACTCGCTAAGTGGTATCCAACTCTTTGCAACCCCATGGACTGTAGTGCGCCAGGATCCTCTGTCCTTAACTGTCTCCTGGATTTTGCTCAGATTCACGTGCACTGAGTTGGTGATGCTATCTAACCATCTCACGCAGCATCAGACTTGGGACCAGTGGTGTAAGTCGTAATCAAGTCCTGAGTCTGAAAGTTCCAGAACCCAGAGCTGCAGTGCCCAAGGGCAGAAACGCCAGCTTAAGCAGAGAGAGAATTGGCCCTTCTGAGCTCTTCTCCTCTCATCTGCTCCTCAGTGGAGTAGATGAGAACTGGCCCTTCTGAGCTCTTCTCCTCTCATCTGCTCCTCAGTGGAGTAGATGACAACGCCCCACACAAGCAAGGCTGAGATTGCTCAGTCAGCTGATTCAAAGGCTGATCTCTCCTGGAAACTCCCTCAGACATGCTACAGAATAAAGTTTGACCAGCTATCAAGGTAGCCCTTGGCCTCATAAGGCCATCAGAGTTAACCATCACAGCGGGTTACATCAGAGATCCTTCATAGAGGACCTAGCTGTATTTTCAGTGGGAGTATCAGAAAAAATCCAAGAGAGAAATAGTTTCTGCCTGAGCTCTGGTAGACCCCAGAATTCTTAGCATAAGCCTTACTGGCAAGATTTGGGGTGAGAGATTATACTAACTATGTGAGTTGCAAAATTCTACATTAAAGATTTACTTTAAGGAACTTGAGTTTGTAACAACCCAATGCCCCTGCCAGAAGCAAAAACAAATCTCACAGGAAGAACAGTCTTTAAACCCAGTCCTAGGAGAATTCTCGTGGACAATGTCAAAATACAATCTCTCTTTCACACATACAATCGCAAAGCACTTTAAGAAGTGAGCTATCACGAATCAGGTGAGTAGGAGCAACAGTCATTGAAAGAAATCTGCACAAAATTAGAACAAGAAACTATGAAATACAGAATTTTTATGTGTCATGTATGTCAGTCACTCAGTCGTGTCTGACTCTTTGCTACCCCATGGACTGTAGCCTGCCAGTCCCCTCTGTCCATGGAATTCTCAAGCCAAGAATACTGGAGTCGTTGCCATGACCTCCTCCAGGAGATCTTCCCAACCCAGGGATTGAACATAAGTCTCCAACATTGTAGGCAGAACAGAATTTTCAGTGAGTGTTAAATAATATTAACTACATTTAAAGAATGTCTCTGCCTCCTGAGAAATCTGTATGCAGAAGCAACAGTTAGAACCAGACATGGAACGACAGACGGGATCCAAACTGGGAAAGGAGTACCTCAGGGCTGTATATTGTCACCCTGCTCATTTAACTCAACCCACTCCAGTGTTCTTGCCTGGAGAATCCCAGGGACGGGGGAGCCTGGTGGGCTGCTGTCTATGGGGCCGCACAGAGTCAGGCACGACTGAAGCGACTTAGCAGGCAGGCAGGCTTATTTAACTTACATGCAGAATACATGATGCAAAACGCTGGGCTAGATGAAGCACAAGCTGGAATCAAGATTGCTGGGAGAAATATCAATCACCTCAGATATGCAGATAACACCACCCTTATGGCAGGAAGTGAAGAGGAACTGAAGAACCTCTTGATGAAACTGAAAAAGGAGAGTGAAAAAGTTGGCTTAAAACTCAACATTCAGAAAACTAAGATCATGGCATCTGGTCCCATCACTCCATGGCAAATAGATGGAAAAACAATGGAAACAGTGACAGGCTTTATTTTCTTGGGCTCCAAAATCACTGAAGATGGTGACTGAAGCCATGAAATTAAAAGACTTTTGCTCCTTGGAAGAAAAACTATGACCAACCTAGACAGATATTAAAAAGAAGAGACCTTGCTTTGCCAACAAAGGTCCATCTAGTCAAGGCTATGGTTTTTCCAGTAGTCATGTATGTATGTGAGAGTTGGACCAAAGAAAGCTGAGTGCTGAAGAATTGATGTGGTATTGGAGAAAACTCTTGAGAGTCCCTTGGATTGTAAGGAGATCCAACCTGTCCATCCTAAAGGAAATCAGTCCTGAATATTCATTGGGAGGACTGATGCTGAAGCTGAAAGTCCAATACTTTGGCCACCTGATGCAAAGAACTGACTCATTTGAAAAGACCCTGATGCTGGGAAAGATTGAAGGCAGGAGGAGAAGGGGACGACAGAGGATGAGATGGTTGGATGGCATCACTGACTTGACGGACATGAGTTTGAGCAAGCTGCAGGAGTTGGTGATGGACAAGGAGGCCTGGCGTGCTGCAGTCCATGGGGTCACAAAGAGTCAGACACGACTGAGAGGCTGAACTGAGCATTTAAAGAAGTAAGACAGACTGCATAAAGAAGGAATGGGAAACTATCGAAACTGAGCAGGCAGGTTAAAACAAAATATAGCAAATAGGATATTTGGAAATGAAAAAAAAAAAATTTGCATTTAAAAGTGCATGTGTGGGATTAAGCAACATTTTATGATGACTTGAATTTAACATCAGTGAACTGGAACATAAATGTCAAGAAATTATAAGAGTGTAACTTAGACAACCAAGTGTGAAAGAGAGATTAAGAGGCCTGGAAAATAGAATGAGAAATTCTAATACCTCTAATTGGAGTTCCAGAAAGCAAGAGAAAGGAAAATGGATATTCTTTTATATCCAGAAAAGAAAACAAGAAGTGATATTCCAAAGAGAGACTGGCCAAGAGTTTCCCAGAACTTATGAATCATAAGTGTTGAACTGTGGTGTTGGAGAAGACTCTTGAGAGTCCCTCGGACTGCAAGGAGATCCAACCAGTCCATCCTAGAGGAAATCAGTCCTGAATATTCATTGGAAGGACTGATGCTGAGGCTGAAGCTCCAATACTTTGGTCACCTGTGAAGAGTTGACTCATTAAACACCCCGATGCTGGGAGGGACTGAAGACAGGAGGAGAAGGGGATGACAGAGGGTGAGATGGTTGGATGGCATCATCAGTTGAATTGATATGAGTTTGAACAAACTGCGTGAGATGGTGAAGGACAGGGAAGCCTGGCGTGCTGCAGTCCGTGGGGTTTCAGAGTCGAGTGTGACTGGAGCGACTGAACCAGGGCAACAGTGAATGACAGAGTTCCCCGCAAATCTCAGTCAGTCTAAGCCTGGATCCTCCTCTCTGCCTACCGTAAGGCACGTGAAGCGAACTTAAAACCGTCTGAAGAGAAGTTACAATTGGAAAAAGAATGATGCGGTTTGTGGGAACGATTGTCCATATTACAGCACCAAAATTATAGTTTAGTTGATCAAATCTCACTTTCTCAGTCGGCTCTGTCTTGAAGCAGCCCACGGCTCTAAGAGCGGCCCCTCGCCCCTTCCCCTCTTTCTTTGTCCTGCTGTGGCCTTACACCGCCCCACCCGAACCCCATCTGCCTGTCTCCCTCTCCAGCAGCTAAGCCCTTTCTAACCTCCCGTGTCCCCCAGAGGGGAGACGGAAGCTAGCTTCCCCCTCTCTAGCATGTTTCTTTCTGCCCCTTTGCCTCTCTTATCACAGTCAATTTGAGCACAGTTTGGTCTATATTTTAGTTATAAAACTATGGCTACAGAAAGGAAAGATGATTTTTGGACACAGGATAGCCATGATATTCTTCAGACTCTGGAGAAACCCGGTTGAAATGATTTTTTTTCCTCTGCTATTAACAGCAGCCAGCCTCGTGTGGCACTAGCGGTAAAGAACCCACTGGTGAACGCAGGGCACTCAGAAGATGCAGGCTGGGTCCCTGAGTGGGGAAGACCCCGGAGAGAGAAACGGCAACCCACTCCTGCGTTCTTGCCTGGAGAGTTCCTTGGCCAGAGGAGCCTGGTGGGCTCCAGTCCATGGGGTCAAAAGAGTCAGATACGACTCAAGTGACTTAGCACAAACTAAATAAGGGTTTTCCAGGTGGAGGCAGTGGTAAAGAATTTACTTGCCAATGCAAGAGATGTAAGAGACATGGGTTCAATTGCTGGGTCAGAAAGATCCCTTGGAGGAGGCCATGGCAACCCACTCCAGTATTCTTGCCTGGGAATTCCAGGGACAGAGGAGCCTGGTGAACTACAGTCCATGAAGCCTCAAAGGGTTGTACACAACTGAGCGACTGAGCACACACACACTAAAGGAAAATAAGTCTGTGATTAGATTAAGTGAAGTAATACTTCAGCAAAACGAGGACAAAGGAAAGATCTCAAAGGCAATTAGAAACGGAAGAAACATTATCTACACAAAAAAGTGATGAATGGCAATTGAATTATCTTAAGAAACACTGGATACCAGAAGGGAGTAGGAAGTATTTTTCTTGTGCTAAGCAAAAATTAGCATCCACTTAATACTGTGCTCTGAAGAACAGAGCTTCTAAGACCTGGAAGACAATATATCTTTTCATAAACACATTCTCCACACTCGGACTAGGGAAACAATTTCCAGGGTTATTCACACCCTGACCAGCCCAAGAGTACAATCTTTACTGAACTGCTCGGACGCTCAGTTGAACCCCTAGAAGGGACCAAGGACCCCCATCCCCTTCCGTTTTCTCTTGAATGGAAATGCCTAAAACCCGCATCCCATTTCTGTCCCGTTATTTTATTCTGGAGCGGATCACTTATTTCTTGAGTTTCCCAGGTTTACAGATGGAGAAGAATGTTGCCCGAGGATGGATTATATGCAGGTTTTCATCCGGAATCGTAGATGGTTTAAATGATAAGGTTTAGAACTATTGAACTGGTAAGACTTAGAAGACCTGGGGCTCTGCATTCATGCTGCGATGAATTGCGGAACTTCTGGGAACACTGGAATGGCATGAACGCGTTTTGCATGTGGGACAAACATAAGCTGTTGGAGGCCAAAAGGCAGACGCAGGCAGACACGTCCCCTACATAGGAGCAAGTTCTGTTCTGAGAGCACATTCGTCAGTCCGGTTTGTTCGTAGGTCCAGCAGAGTTAGCCGCAGGTCCCCACTGACGCAGTCAGCTCCATAGTGCTGTGCTGTAAGCGGTTTCCGTAGGTACCCCACTGACGCAATCAGCTCCATAGTGCTGTGCTGTAAGCGGTCTATAATGTTTTTCAGACACAAATGTGCAAAAAGTTAACAGAACAAATAAAGGAAACATTTGCAATCTTACAATACAGTACCTGGAAAAGTATGCCAGGTACATGAACTAACCTGTGTGATCAGACACGCAAGCCCACGTTCTCATCTTTGAAAGCTGAAGCTTGACGCTCGTATGTAGGGGACTTCCTGTTATACCTCTTCCCAAAGATGTTCACATCCCTATCCTTCAAGTCCTTAAGTATGTTTCGGTACATTGAAATATTGCAGATAATAAATGTGCGTTGTTTGAAGCCATCGAATTTGTTGTATTTGTTATAGCAGAAACTAGAAACTAATGAACTAGAAATTTAAAAATTAACAGCTGAAATTAAGAACTTAATAAATGAGCTTAACAGCCAATCCTTCATCAAAGAAGGGATTAGTGAACTGGAATGTAACTCAGTAGAGAATATCCAGACTGAAGCACGAAGAGGAAGAAAGATGAAGCATAAGAAGAACACTGTTGCCAGAGATTAAAAGGTTAAAAAGAGGATATGACTAATCATACTTTACTTAAAAATGAAAATGAATAAGATATGTCAGAAAATATGAATTACAAATCAACTCAAGAAACAACCATCATAGAACTTGAAACAGTAATTTAAAATATCTGTATAAAGATTCCTCAAGGTCCAGTCAGTTTTAGAGAAGTAACTTCAACCTATGGCGGCTCAGAGAGTGAAGGATCCACCTGCAGTGCAGGAGACCGGGGTTCAGTCCCTGGGTCTGAAGATCCCCTGGAGAAGGACATGGCAACCCACTCCAGTGTCCTTTCCTGGAGATTCCTATGGACAGAAGAGCCTGGCGGGCTACAGTCCATGGGGTTGCAAAGAGTTGGACATGACTGAGTGACTAACACTCAGCCATTTTAAACAGAGAAAAATTTATTGTTTTCCAACCTCTTTCATATTATAAAATAAGAAAAGCACTTGACCTTTCTTTTTATGAGATTTATGTAAGAATTGTTACTAAGTTCCCAGACAGTAGGAGAAAGTAAATTGCAGGCTAATGCTAATGCTAAATAAAATGTAAACATACTAAAATTTACAAAATATTAGTAAACTCGATCCAGTACAAACACCTCATTTTTTTGCCCTTCACTTTATTGCACTTCATAGATTCTGTGTTTTTTACAAATTTATGGGCGGCCATGTGTTGAACAAGACATCGTTTTTCTTTCAACAGCATTTGCTCACTTTGTGACTCTCGCGTCACATTTTGAGAATTCTAGCAATATTTCAAGCTTTTTCCTTATTATTATATTTGTTAATGTGATCTGTGATCAGTGATCTTTGATACTATTACTATGACCCACTGAAAGCTCAGGTTATAACATTTTTTAGTAACAAGGTATTTTCAAATTAAGGTGTGTACTTTGTTCAGGCGTAACGCCATCGCCATTTAACAGATAACAACATAGTGTAAAAGTAACTTACATACTCTAGGAAACCAAGATAAAATACTTGTTTTATTGCAGTGGTCTGAAACCAAACATTCAGTGTTTCTGGAGTTGCCTGAAATATATGAAAACACGCAGTCTGTTGTGACAAAATGGGGGTTATTCCTAGAACACGAGTTTGGTGTATCACTCAAGGTAAACTAATTTACCCTATCAACAGATGAACACTGAAAAACTGTCCAGTCATAAGATGGGTACCGTAAAATGATTTTACAAAATCAATATTCTTTTTGATAACAAGGAAGATCTTTGCAAACTGAGACTAAAAGGGAACTGTCTTAACCAGGTACATAATATCCATTGGAGAGGAAAAAAAAACCCTCTACATATAGGATATAGGATGGTCAAATATTTAGTCTTGTATTCGAAGCTGGAAGGAAGAAAATGCAGAGCCGAAGGAGCCCAGCTTCAGAGAAGAACCGAGGGGGCAGCAGCCCAGGTGACGGGCTGGCTCCGTTCTAACCTCGGGGACCTTTCTCCAGCTTGGAGCCCAAGGGGAGGACCCAGCGGGGACGCAGGAGTGAGAGGCCGAGGGCCAGCTCCTGCATCCCGGGAGGGGCCCGCAGGGGTGAGTGACGACCAGCGAGGACGCACACCCTCTGCATCTGAGTTTCTCACCAGCCGAGCAGGGCAGTCACGGCTCACTTATGTTTTTGTTTGTGACGATTTAGCAAAATTTGTGTCAACTGTGCTGCACAGGAACGCAGAGCCCTTAATCAGAGCCACGGTTCTTTTATCATATCAGGCTGAGGCACACAATGCTCTGGATATCCTAGTACTTTGGGCATTCAGAAGTGCCTTTCAGATGGTTGAACTTGGCAGTTCCTGCCCAGGTGTGTGTAGGCTACCTCTGTAGCCAGTATGTAGAGACTGGGAAGCCGTGTACCAACCAGTGAGCACAGAGTGACCAGGGGCTGGCTGTGCTGAAAGGAGCACTTCCACAGGGGATGTGTTTTGTATTCTAATAGTCGGTGTTGTTCTTTTTCTCCACAGCTTATAACTTCCCTGGTGGCTCACACAGTAAAGTATCTGCCTATGATGCAGGAGGCCCGGGTCCAATCCCTGGATCGGGAAGATCTGGAGCAGGCAATGGCACCCACTCCAGTACTCTTGCCTGGAAAATCCCATGGACGGAGGAGCCTGGTAGGCTACAGTCCATGGGGTCGCAGAGAGTCAGATACGACTGAGTGACTTGACTTTCTTTCTTTCTTTATCATTTCTAGTATGGGATATATTGTACAAGCAAGGCTTACATGGAGTGTCATTTTCCCTTTACAACCAGAAAATCCATAATTAATTGTTGATGTGTCTTAAAATCCATGATGTCTAAGACTTAATTTTAAGCTCAACATCATGGTTTTGAAAATGATGCCAGACTAAAAACCAAAAAGAGAGAGAGAAGGTATACTAATATCTGTTTAATTTGATCATTGTACAGTTGGTCCCCAAATCCCCGCAAACATATTCTCCGGGGCGCTTAGGGGAAGCTCTACGGAAGGCAGACCCATCCCGTGCTCTACATCTGCCCCCACAGCTTCTGAGCACCAGCCATCCAGCACCTGAGGGATCCAGGGAATTATTCACAGACGAGCAGAATCCGAAATCTCTAATATTCCAACATTTCAGAAACTAAATGCGAGATAATGCCTTCTTTCTATGAAGCCCATGGAGATTGCTCTGAAATAAATGAGGCTTTATGTCTTCATTATACATGAAAGCTGTTTAATTACACATACCTGGAAAATCTATCAGTCA
Organism: Bos indicus x Bos taurus; assembly: GCF_003369695.1. Lineage (NCBI taxonomy): Eukaryota > Metazoa > Chordata > Mammalia > Artiodactyla > Bovidae > Bos > Bos indicus x Bos taurus. The sequence continues at coordinate 2,159,757 of NC_040080.1, read as the reverse complement.
CTTACCTGAGCACAGCTAGGTTCACCTCCCTCATCCGGGGAGGCAGGAGCAGGGTCTGTCTGGATGAGCCTCGCTCACGCTGGCTGTGGCAGTGCTCCTGGGAGAGGTCTGTGGACAGACTGAGCTGACCAGGTCAGCCTGTTCGTGGGGCCATCTGGAACCCCTCTAATAGGATGGCCACACGCTCCAGTCTGCTGAAGGCAGTCTCATGCTCTTGTTCAGCTCAGCATTCTGCCAGGGGTTGTATCCTTAGATGAAGCATCATTAACAACTGCCTTAAAATGAGCCAGGTGGGCTGGTAGCCTTCCACCCACATTTCTGGCTTCTGCTGTGATCCTGTCTAGCGCCTGAGCTGCGACAGTGATTAAATATGAAAACCTTCCTCCCGGGACTTCATAAGCAAGAGGAGCATGGAATGTTTGTGAAATGGGGCTGGGGGCTGGGGGCAGGACAGTCGTGCGACGAAGCACGTAGACAGTGGTCGGAACAATCCTGCTGTAGTTCTATTTTTTAGTCATATGGTATGAGTTTATATATGGTTTTTGGGGATGCATTTATTTTGCAATAACTTTCACCACTGAGGCATTCAAAAATAAAGTACCCACAGCATAGAAATGAAGAAATGAGCTTCTGCTTCTTCAGGAATTCACATGATGTACATGCGTCTTGAGTAAGATGGTCAGTATTGTTCCCCACGTGAGAGCCGGAAGACACAGGTGTGGGAGGGAGCGTCTGCATCTTCTTCAGAGGTCCTTCATCCCCGCAAGATGCGTGTCCTCAGAGAGATCCTGGGTAGCTGCAAAAGCAGAGCTCCGGTTCACTCCGGGAGACATTGCTGTTCAATCTGATCAGCTGACTTCATTCCTAATTTAATGTCATTCATTTTCTATCCCTAGAACTGAAGAGCCTCTTGATGGAAGTGAAAGAGAATGAAAAAGTTGGCTTAAAGCTCAACATACAAAAAACTAAGATCATGGCATCCGGTCCCATCACTTCATGGCAAACAGATGGAGAAACAATGGAAATAGTGACAGATTTTATTTTCTTGGGCTCCAAAATCACTGCAGATGGTGACTGCAGCCATGAGATTAAAAGACTCTTGCTCCTTGGAAGAAAAACTATGACCAACCTAGACAGCATATTAAAAAGAAGAGACCTTGCTTTGCCAGCAAAGGTCCATCTAGTCAAAGTTATGGTTTTTCCAGCAGTCATGTATGGATGTGAAGTTGGACTATAAAGGAAGCTGAGCACTGAAGAATTGATGCCTCTGAACTGTGGTGTTGGAGGAGACTCTTGAGAGTCCCTTGGACTGCAAGGAGGTCTAACCAGTCCATCCTAAAGGAAATCAGTCCAGAATATTCATTGGAAGAACTGATGCTGAAGCTGAAACTCCAATATTTTGGCCACTTGACGCGAAGAAGTGACTCATTTGAAAAGACCCTGATGCTGGGAAAGATTGAAAACAGGAAGAGAAGGGGATGACAGAGGATAAGATGGTTGGATGGCAATACCAACTCAATGGACATGAGTTTGAGCAAGCTCCAGGAGTTGGTGATGGACAGGGAGGCCTGGCGTGCTGCAGTCCAGGGGGTTGCAAAGAGTCAGACACAGCTGAGCGACTGAACTGAATTGGAGATTTAATTCTGATATTCTGCAATTACATTTTGGAATCTATCATGTGAGGAGAGGGTCTGGTTGGTGAAACTCTCGTTTCCTCAATGTTTGATTATGAAGTTTCAAATATATAGAAAAGTTGTAAGAATTGTACAGAGAACATCCATACACCCACCACATTCGCTGGACCATTAGCAGTTTATTTTACTAGTTTTTCACGTATCTATCCATCTTTCTATTCATTCATCAATCCATTGTATCTTTCGGATTCATTTCAATGTGAGTTGTAGACATTAGCACATTTCATTCTTAAATTTTTCTGCGTGCAGAGTACTAACTCAGTTTTACACATGCTAATGATTCTTTTCAGTTAGAATTTGTGAGCTGTGAAGTGCACGATTTTTAGGGTAATATTGGTAAATACACTGGCTAAACAGAAAAGATACAGCATATATTCATTCCCCCTTTTTCCTTTCCACCCTACCTCCATCCCAAGAGGCAATCATTGCTTTTATTCATTTCACCAGAGATTGGTTCCATCTGTTCTAGAGCCTCATATAAATGGAATCGTATGGTGCAGATCTTTAGGGGAAAGATTTCCTGCACTCAGCACAATGATTGGAGGATTCATCCATGTGGTTGTGTATCAGTAGTATTCTTTTTCCATTGCTCAATATACAACAGCTTATGTTGTGAATATACCACGGTTTGTGCATCATTTCCACTGTTGAAGGATACATGGGTTGTCTCCAGTTTGTGGCTATTATGAATAAAACTGCGAGGAACATTCTTGAGTAAGTCTTTTTACAGACATATGATTTCACTTCATGGGCATATGTTTGTTTTGGAAGAAACTGCCCAATATTTTGCAGAGTGGTGGTGGCTTTCTAAAATGTCACCAAAAATATAGGAGAGTTCTGACAGATCTACACCCTCCCCAGCGTTGGGTGTGGCCAGTGGTTTTTGCTTCAGCTGTTTTGTTAATTGTGGATAAATGATGCACCCAATTTTGGTTTATGCTTACATTTCCTGATAGCTAATGATGTTTAACCCTTTTTCATGTGTTTACTGACCATTCATGTATCTTCCTTAAAATCTTTGGCTCATATTTAGTCTTTTCCTCATTGAGTTCTGGGATTTATTTAGTCTCAATAAAAATACTTTCTTCCAATCTGTGGCTTACTCCTTAGTTTTCTTAAGACTGTCTTTTCATGAGAAGATGTGAATTGATGAAGTCAAATTAATTATTCTTTATTCTTTTGTGTGTATTGTCTCCTGTATGTTAAAAAAGAAATCTTTACGCATCTTCAAGTCAAAGTTACTCTTTTGTCTTCTCCTCCAGAACTGTTACGGTTCTTTTTTTTTTGGTTAATATGTTGTGAGGGTCCAGATTTGAGGTTTCCTTTTTCCTGACGAGGTCCTGCTCTGGCTCTACTTGTTGACATGACTTTCCTTTCCACATTGTCTTGCCTGGATGCTATTCTTCAAAAATGTATGTACTATGTTTGGGGTTTTTTTGTTATAGTTCAGCAGTCAACCTTTCTGTTATTATCCCAGTGCCATATGTCTTTAATGACTGCAGCTTTATAGTAGGTTTTGAAGTCAGGCGTGTAAGTGTACTAAGTACTTTTAAAAAACGGTTTCTTTTGATATCCTAGATATTGCATATTTCTTTGTAAAGTATCAAACCAAGTTGGCAGATACTACAAAAATGCCTTGTAGAATTGTCTCAGGGATTGCACAGGGCCTAAAAATCATTTTGGGGACAAGTGATATCGAACACATGGATTGGGTCCTCCCTCCATGGAAAAAGTACATTCTCCCATTTATTACAGATTTGGGGCTTTTCAGGTTTTCTATTTTATCTTGAGTCAATTCTGATACACTTTGTTTCAATAAATTCACCTAATTTATCAAATATATTAGCAAAAGTGTCTTCACATTAATTCCTTATTTCCACTAAGAATCCTCAGGATCTACAGTTACGTCTCCTCTGTTATTCACATTATCCCTAATTTATATTCTCCTTTTCTTTTTTCACGAATCATTTAGAAGCTTATCGATTTTTTAATCCAAAAACGAGTGGATTCATTCACTTCTTTGTCATTTTTCTTTTCTCTGTATTGATTTCAGTTCTTATCTTTATTTTTCCCCTTGCTACTTTGAATTAACTTTCTATTTTTAGCTACTAATATAGACCTTTATATTATTGAATTTGCACTATTATTTCCTAATATTAGACTCTAATGCTATAAGCACTTTCCCCTAAAGTGCTGCCGTAATACATCCTAGAGAGTTTTATTCTGCAATATTTCATTAACATCCTGGTAAAAATGATTTCCTATTTTCTTTGTTTCTCTTTTTTATTTCTTTTTTGACCTGTGATTATTTAGGGGTGTAGTATTTAATTTCTATATATATATATATATATATATATGGATTTTCCAGATATTCTATTGTTGTTGATTTCTAACTTAATTCCACTTTAGTTAGAGAACATATTCCATAGCATTTAAAGGTGACCTGCAGTGACACCTGTTTCATGATCCAGTATATGGTCTGTCTTGATGACCTCGTCATGTGTCCTTGAAAAGGAGTCTTGAAGTGCTTGTGTGTAATGGTCTATGGCATCGATTTGGTGAAGGTGACTGGCATCGTAGTTCCGACCTTCCATGTCAATCTTCGTGGCTGGTTTACCTGGCCTGCTAATTGCTAAAAGAGAGGCATTGCATCATCAAGTATGAAGGTCTACTTTCCCTTTAAATTTGTGAGATTTTTAATCTGTAGTTTTAAGCTCTTCTTAGGCATATTTACTTCTCTGATTGCTATGTCTTCCTGAAGAGTTTGTAGTTTTATTATTATGAAATCCTCTTTATCTCTGCTAATCCTCTTCATCTTGAGTTTACTTTATTTGACAGTAAGAGCCATTCCTATCCTTTTATGCTGTTTGCAAGACATATATGATCCTATCCCTTTACATCCATTTGCCCACCTACATTATTGTATTTCAAAAACACTTCTTACAGAAAGTGTACAGTTAAGTCTTACATTTTTATTTATTCTGAAAAATCCCTGAACTTTGTTGGATTTTTCAGTCAGTTTACATGACTGCAGTTACTGAAGAGTTTGATTTTGTCCATCAATTTGCTGTTTATGCCACCTGATTTTCCCCCTCTCTTTTGCCTTTCATGTCTTATTTTGAGCTAATAGTATGTAGATATAGGTGTGACAGCAGCCATGAAGTTAAAAGACGCTTGCTTCTTGGAAGAAAAGGTATGACAAACTGAGACAGTGTGTTAAAAAGCAGAGACATCACTTTGCCAACACAGGTCCCTATAGTCAAAGCTATGATTTTTCCAGTAGTCATGTATGGATGTGAGAGTTGGACCATAAAGAAGACTGAACACTGAAGAATTGATACTTTCGAACTGTGGTGCTGGAGAAGACTCTTGAGAGTCCCTTGGACTGCAAGATCAAACCTGTCAATCCTAAAGGAAATCAACTCTGAATATTCATTGGAAGGACTAATGCTGAAGCTGAAGCTCCAACTTTGGCCAGTTGACTCATTGGAAAATACCTTGATGCTGAGGGCAGGAGAAGAGTGCAACAGAGGATGAGATAGTCGGATGGTACCACCGAGTCAATGTACATGAGTCTGAGCAAACTCCAGGAGATGGTGAAGTCCTAGGGAGCCTGGAGTACTGCCATCCACGGGATCACAGACTTGGACGTGACTGGAGACTGAACTACAGCAGCGACCGCAACACTGCATCTGCTCTGGGGCTTCCCGGGCACACGGCGGTGAAGACCCCTCCTGCCAGTGCGGGAGCTGCAGGGGACGTGGGCTCCATCCCCGGGTCGGGACAATCCCCTGGAGAAAGAAACGGCAACCCACTGCAGTGTTCTTGCCTGGAGAAGCCCACGGACAGAGGAGCCTGGTGGGCGACAGTCCATGGGGTCGCAGAGAATGAGACACGGCTGAAACGATCTAACATGAGCAATCTAACATGCTACAGTGATCATACGTTTTTGTACATATGTTTTAAATACCAGAATACAATAGTGTAACATTTGCTTTAAACCATCACATGTGCTAAAGAAATAAAGAAGAAAATAATATGTTTATCCACATATTTTCTCCTTAGTCTTTCCTAAAGATTCAAGGTTCTATTCTGTAGTATTTCTGTTTCACCTGAAGAATTCAGTATAGAGTACACATGTGAAAATACAAAGACTGATAAATTTGCATACTTCAATAAAAAGTTAGACATGAGAGTTTCCACATTTGAACAACAATGCTATGAGCTTAGTGGATACCTCAGGGCTTGTAGAGGAAATATTTTCTCAGTATAAAATATTACAGTGTAGAAAAGAAGGGTCGTTTAACTTGTTCTCACTTTCAAGTGTATTACCCATAAAATTCATCTTTGAAAAATATTATAGACACTGTTTCAAAACTATTAAAATCTAAACCATATCAAAAACACATTCTTCAGAAAAATGCTAGTAGCATATATTTGACACGGGTGCAGCTAAGAAATAGAGCAATGCACGTGCATGCATATCAAACTTAAGCTTAAGCAACTGTTTGATTTTAAAATTAAGATAATCAACATAAACAAACGTTTCAAGTTGTGCTTTAATGATCACAGATATATGCTATTCTTTGAAATGAATTTCTTAAAATGATTTTTGAATAGAATTATTTTATAGGAATATCAAAATAATCAGATCAGCTCAGTTGCTCAGTCGTGTCCAACTCTTTGCAACCCCATGAATTGCAGCACGCCAAGCCTCCCTGTCCATCACCAACCCCCGAGTTGACTCAGACTCACGTCCATCGAGTCAGTGATGCCATCCAGCCATCTCATCCTCTGTCATCCCCTTCTCCTCCTGCCCCCAATCCCTCCCAGCATCAGAGTCTTTTCCAATGAGTCAACTCTTCACATCAGGTGGCCAAAGTAATGGAGTTTCAGCTTTAGCATCGTTCCTTCCAAAGAAATCCCAGGGCTGATCTCCTTCAGAATGGACTGGTTGGATCTCCTTGCAGTCCAAGGGACTCTCAAGAGTCTTCTCCAACACCACACTTCAAAAGCATCAATTCTTCGGCGCTCAGCCTTCTTCACAGTCCAACTCTCACATCCGTACATGACCACAGGAAAAACCATAGCCTTGACTAGACGAACCTTTGTTGGCAAAGTAATGTCTCTGCTTTTGAATATGCTATCTAGGTTGGTCATAACTTTCCTTCCAAGGAGTAAGCGTCTTTTAATTTCATGGCTGCAGTCACCATCTGCAGTGATTTTGGAGCCCAGAAAAATAAAGTCTGACACTGTTTCCACTGTTTCCCCATCTATTTCCCATGAAGTGGTGGGACCGGATGCCATGATCTTAGTTTTCTGAATGTTGAGCTTTAAGCCAACTTTTTCACTCTCCTCTTTCACTTTCATCAAGAGGCTTTTGAGTTCCTCTTCACTTTCTGCCATAAGGGTGGTGTCATCTGCATATCTGAGGTTATTGATATTTCTCCCGGCAATCTTGATTCCAGCTTGTGTTTCTTCCAGTCCAGTGTTTCTCATGATGTACTCTGCATATAAGTTAAATAAACAAGGTGACAATATACAGCCTTGACGAACTCCTTTTCCTATTTGGAACCAGTCTGTTGTTCTATGTCCAGTTCTAACTGTTGCTTCCTGACCTGCATACAAATTTCTCAAGAGGCAGATCAGGTAGTCTGATATTTCCATCTCTTGAAGAATTTCCCACAGTTTATTGTGATCCACACAAAGGCTTTGGCATAGTCAATAAAGCAGAAATAGATGTTTTTCTGGAACTCTCTTGCTTTTTCCATGATCCAGCAGATGTTGGCAATTTGATCTCTGGTTCCTCTGCCTTTTCTAAAACCAGCTTGAACATTAGGAAGTTCACGGTTCACATATTGCTGAAGCCTGGCTTGGAGAATTTTGAGCGTTACTCTACTAGCGTGTGAGATGAGTGCAATTGTGCGGTAGTTTGAGCGTTCTTTGGCATTGCCTTTCTTTGGGATTGGAATGAAAACTGACCTTTTCCAGTCCTGTGGCCACTGCTGAGTTTTCCAAATTTACTGGAATAATCAAAATAATAGCAAAACCAATTAATTAATTTGTGTTTATATATATGTATGTATGGATATGGATATATGGATATATACTTGTGTCCATATATACCTATTTATATTGAGTATATGCATATTTGTAAACACCTGTATATACACATATACATAAGTATTTTCTTTGTAAAAGCGGTCCGTAGGGTCGCAAAGAGTACAACATTACTGGGCAGCTGAACAACGATAACAACAAATGCCATGTACCTATGATTTTAATCGTTTGTCTTGTTTCCTATCACTTATCCTCAAATGTGTCCCAGTTTTACTGACGAATGATATGACAACCTGACCTTTAAATTACCAGGAACCACAGGAAGGAGATTTTTCACAATTGCTCCCATGCACAAGTGCTCTCTATTCCAGCAGAAAAAGGATATTCTACTGCTTAGGCCAAGGTTCCGGGCCAGGGCTGAGCAGAGTGGAGCAAGGCTGGGTGGGCCGTCCTGACCCCCAGGGGCCCCAGGACCCCCAAGACCGGGACCGCACCTGCGGGATGTGGTACCGGGTGCAGGTCTCAGGCGGGCACAACTCTGCAGGACAAACCCTCTAAGGACGCCTTTGCTGGGACCACACTCCTCTTGCCTGGCCCTGGAGAAGCCCTTCAGGAAGAGCTGTCATGAATTACTAGCACCTGTCACGTCCTAAGCTCCAGGGAAGGGGAGGCCCCAAAGCTTGTGAAACCCCTCACAGGATTGCAAAGGGCAGCTCTGCGCGGACCCAGTAGCCTGGGCTGGTGCACTGCTGGTAGCTTTGTGACTGGCTTCTCTTCTTTCTTTTTGTTGTGGGGCGTGGAGAGGGCAGGAAGAGGCTGAAGGCAGGGCAGCGGGTCCCAGCTCTTTGCAGCCTGCTTGTCACCGCTTGTCAGCGGCTAATTTACTTTGTGCGCATGTACTCTATACACTGTCGCTTCAGTCACGTCCGAGTCTGTTACCCCACGGACTGTAGGCTGCCAGGCTCCTCTCTCCATGGGATTCTCCTGGAAGAATACTGGAGTGGGTTGCCATCTCCTCCTCCAGGGAATCTTCTGGACCCAGGGTTCAAACACAAGTCTCCTGTGTCTCCTGCATTGCAGGTGGATTCTTTACCCACGGAGCCACCTGGGAAGCCCCAAGTTCTATGCCTCTCTTTTAGTTTGAAATATCAGTTAATGTTTATTTTTTTAACGAAAAGACTTCATTTTCGTAGTTTCAGTTTGCATAAAAATGAGGCAGGAAGTACAGAGTTCCTATAAACTTGCTCACACAGTTCTCGGTCTTTAACATCTTGCACAAATGTTGTGTGTTTGTGACAACAGCCAAACAAGTGTTGATGTACTATTAGTAACTGAAGTCCGCAGCTGACAGCAAGGTTCACTTTTTGGGTGGTTCAGAGGGTAAAGAAGCTGCCTGCAATGCAGGAGACCTGGGTTCAACTCCTGGGTCAGGAAGATCCCCTGGAGAAGGAAATGGCAACCCATTCCAGTATTCTTGCCTGGAGAATCCCAGGGACAGAGGGGCCTGGTGAGCTACAGTCCATGAGCTCACAAAGTGTCGGACATGACTGAGCGGCTAACACTTTGACGTTGCTGTGCATTTGCACTTGCTCATAGAGACGTGAGCCTGCCACGAACTACCACACTGATGGCTTTTGTTCCGTAAAAGCCCACTGTGTTCTCACTGTCCTTCTGGCTTTTGTTCCCTAAAAGCCCGCTGTGTTCTCACTGTCCTTCCCTCCCTCTCTCCTTTCAACTGCTGGTGTTTTGTACCGTCTCCATGTCCGCCTTTCCCAGACTGTCGTAGACTTTCAATCATACAGTAAACAGCATGCTCAGGTTGGTTTCTTTCACTTAGCAACATGCTTTTAAGGTCGTTGATGCCGTTCTGTGCCTCGAGAGCTCTCCTCTTTCTGTTGTTGAGGTTCTTGCATCTTTTCCTGGGCGAAGGAGCTGCATGATTTGCTTGACAGCATCACCACTCCGACAACTGCTTGGTCAGGAAGAGCTTTTCATTCGCTCATAACCCAAGGAGAGGGGCGCCCCTGTCGTGCTGTCACAGACACGAGTAGAGAAGCCATGTTCCCAGAGCCATGCAGCTGTTATTTCTGATTCCAGGAGTCCACACCAGGTACCACTGATGCTAGGGGTTCCCCGAGAGCATCACCAAGAAACTTGTTGGAGACTGAAAACCTCACCCCCTTCCCCAGACCTACCTCCACCCCCTCTGCCCCTGAACCAGACCCAGGTGTGGTTCTGACCGTGACTCTTCCCCTTCTGTGAGAGGACCACCCACCCCTCCCTGGCACATGCTAAGAAGGCCCATGGGTTTCAGGCAAGAAAACAAGGTGAGTGCTCGTCTTGAGTTGGAGCGGGAAGACCCATTTCCATTTGGAGGTGTGTGAAGAAAGGAATCAAGCTATGAGTCCCAAATGATGAACCCTCCCACCCTCAACATCCAACCACAGGCTCAGAAATTAGGAGATGGAAAGGGACTCAGACCAGGCAGAGTGGGCGACAGGAAAGGGGCAGGGATCAACGCCTGGATGTGGGAGGTAAGAATTCCCAGTGTGATTCTCAGCTTCAGAAGCTTTCCAGGAGCTCCAGGCCTGAGGATTCAGGGAAGTGAAGGGTTGAGTCCATGGGCCCCACGACCCAGGCACGGAGGCGGGAAGTGCAACCACAGTGGGAAGGTCTACATGGCCTCAGGGAGGGGAGAGTGAGGAGGGCTAAGTGGAGTCATGATGGGGGTCCAGGATGCTACCTCTGCAGAAGGAAAGAGATGTCTGTGGGCAGGTGGTCTTCAGCTGAATCTTGACAAACGAGGAGGCAGATCTGAGTTGCATCCATGGAGTAGCATGGAGCCTTTGTCTCTGATTGGAGTGTTTGTTAGGTGGAGTCTGTTGCTTGCAATGGCAGGGCTGTGGACATCTGTCAACAGGAAGGGCCTCTTCCCTGTGATGGACGCTTGCTGAGAACATCTGCCTCCTGCACCCTCGTCCCCAGGACGACCGGCTCTTGGGTGGAGAGCTGAGGTCCAGAGGGTGTTTGTGGTCATCAGAGCACGCAGCTGAAGTGCAGATGTGTTCGAAACTGCCAAAGGGGTTGGTGAATTCTAGTATTAAATTTGGGTTCTACCGTCTGCCTACACCTTTCTGGGGTTGGCAGGCCATTTATGTTCACAGTTCCCAGGACCTGGGTATCCAGTAGATGAGCTGAACCAAATTAGCACACGATTTAAAAAAAATAACATTTCAATAAAGGAAACAGCTATGAGATGATTTACACTGATGTTAATTCAGTTCCACTCAAAGAACATCACCTGAGTGCCTGTTATGCACTAGCCTGTCTATTTGGGGTTCAGGTTGTCAGGTTAGACAAGGTCCTTTTATGGCAAAACATGTTTATCAAACGTGCACTGAAAATCTCAGATGTGCCTGAATCGACAGATAGGAAGTGAACTCAGCCAGAAGCACTCAGAATCTTATATTTTGCAAATGGTCAACTTGCTCAGTTTTGCCTTCACATGTGAGGGCTGTGCCTCAGTTTCCTTGTTTAAGAAGTGGACATGAGGACCTGTCCTCCTCCTTATTCAGTGAAAGTGTTGGTCACTCTGCCATGTCCGACTCTTTGAGACTCCATGGACCGTAGCCCGCCAGGCCCCTCTGTCCGTGGAATTCTCCAGGCAAGAGTACTGGAGTGGGTTGCCATTTCCTTCTCCAGGGGATCTTCTGGACCCAAGGATCGAACCCAGGTCTCTTGCATTGCAGCCAGGTTCTTTACCATCTGAGCCACCAGGGAAGCCCTTCCTTATTCAGGGAGGTGCCCCCAAAAGAGCAAAGATCTTCTTGGGTATGAAAGCTGTTTGAAATTTATGGAGTTCTAAACAAACGCAAGCCGAGGTTGTTCTGTGTGAGATATTTCCTGTCTGTGACTCACAGCTGAATAATACTCGGCATTCTCTCCACCTTTATGAGTATCGCAGGCATAACTCACGAAGCTGCAAATACAAGGCCTTTGGGCGTCCGTCAGTCCACGGCGGAGCCCGCGAGGCTGATGGATCACTCGGGAGAAAGTTGTTTGGGTTCCCTTCCTGTTGTGAGGTGAGCTTTAGGGAAATGAATGATTCAAGGGATGGTCCATCTGCTGAGGCCATAAATTCTCAGGCAAATTTCCCAGAACGTGAAGGCACATTTGTAAATAGATGAGATTGAAAAGGAAGCCCGGGTCCTGCTCGTTGACAGACCGATGCCTCTCTGCAGGCGGTTGAAACACGCGTGGCCCTGCCTGGATTTACAGCCATCAGATGGGACCTTGGACCCTGCAGAGAGTGGATGATGGCCCCCTCTCACCCCAGGTTTGCTCAGCATCCCGAGCACATCACCGTTCAGCCTGTATCAGCCATCAGTGGCTTACAACACTCACACCTGGATCTCAGCGGCTAGAACAACTCAGGATGCTTGATTCCCAGCTTGGGGTAGTTCCCCACTGTGCTTCTCACCTGGACCATTCCAGCTGAGTCACTGAGGGCTGGGTTCCATGGGGATACTGGTCTACCCTTCTCTCTCCACGTGGGCTCTCACCCTCTAGGAGATGGAGATCAAACACGTACCAGGATGGCAGAGGGTTTGGGGACAAAGAGAGAACCATAAAGCTGGAGGCTGGTCCTGTGAGTTCCAGTCACATCCCTTCTGCCACATTCTTTTCTTCCCAGCAAAATCACACGGCCGATCTGTCCACAGAGAAGTGTCCTCCAGGGCAGAGGCTGTGGGTGGGCCCTCTTCCTCCAGCCACCCTCAAGCTGAAAGGCCAGCCCCCTGCCGGGCCCCTGCCACGGCAGTGCTGAGACTCGTAGGGTGGGCGGGGGCGTCATCACGGCAGACCCCTCCATTCCCAGAGAGGAGGACGGCAGGCAGCAACCACCACCTAGGGCAGTTCCAAAGTCCTCCAGACTCGCGCCGTAGGCCCTGTGTCCATCTGAGGGGCTAGTCCTGCTCCCAGGGGAGCAGCCCTGACCCTCTGTTTCCCGTGGATCTTGGCCCAGCCCCCTCAATGCTCCACTTAAGAGGAAACGACTTAAAGGAGATATGCTGCATACATGCAATGGACTACTACTCAGGCACAGAAAGAATGAAATAATGCCATTTTCAGGAACATGCATGGACCTGGAGATGGTCATGCTGGATGAAGTAAGTCCGACACAGAAAGGTGACTATCGTGTGATATCACTTAAATGTGGAATCTAAACAAAAAATGATATAAATGAACTTATTTACAAAACGAAATTGGGCTCATAGATGTAGAAAACAAACATGTTTAGCAAAGGGGAAAAGTTGGGGGAAGGGATGAATTAGGAGTTTGGGATTAACAGATAGACACTATTTCTTATTGTTCAGTCACAAAGTCATCTCCAACTCATTGTGACCCCATGGGCTGTGGCGTGCCAAGCCTCCCTGTCCTTCACTGTCTTCCCAAGTTTGCCCAAGTTCATGTCCATGCGTGTTCCTCTGTCTCTGGGATTCTCCAGGCAAGAATACTGGACTGGTTTGGCATTCCCTCCTCCAGGGCATCTTTCTAAAGCAGAGATTGAACCCAGGTCTCCAGTATTGCAGGCAGATTCTTTACCATCTAAGCCACCAGGGAAGCCCTTATATACACTACTGTTCACTATATTCACTATCTCCCAGAGTTCGCTCAAAGTCACGTCCATCGAGTTGGTGATGCCATCCAACCATCTCCTCCTCTGCTGCCCCCTCTCTTCCTCCCCTCAATCTTTCCCAGCATCAGGGTCTTTTCCAGTGAGTCGGCTCTTAGCATCATGTGCCCAAGGTATTGGAGCTCCAGCTTCAGCATCAGTCCATCCAATGAATATTCAGGGCTGAGTTCCCTTAGGATTATCTAGTTTGATGTTCTTGCACTCCAAGGGACTCTCAAGAGGGTTCTCCAGCACCACAGTTTGAAAGAATCATTTCTTCGCTGCTCATAGATAGATAAAATGCTTCCAAGTACCTAGTTTTTCAGTAGCACCAGTGAAGAATCCGAAGTCAGAACTCCTAAAACACTCCCACGTCAACTTCCAGCCCCCCTGATCCCACCGGTAACCTTGATGTCTCAGGATCAAGGAACAGACCATAGCCAGCTGACAGAGGACACCTGTGTTCGGGGAGCCAGCTTGTTAATACGCACATGTATACACAAAGCAGGGATGGTGGGGCGTCACTGATCCGTGAGTGTTTGCTGAGACATTAGTAATTACAGCATCACTGGTGTGACAGTGAGACGCTGTTTCCCTTATTGTAATTAACCGATGGTGGTGACAATCCCCAGTCCTGTGTTTGTGTGACATGGAGCGTATAAGAACTCCCAGAACTTTACAAACAGTTTATTCATCTGTGCAGCTCGCAGAGCAGTGGGTGGGAGAAGGCACAGGCGGCGCTCACTCGAGAGCCTGGCAGGAAAACGAGGCGGGGTGGGGACTCGGCTCCCGTTCACCCCCATGGCCTCCGGGAGGCGTTGGTCTTCTCAGAACCTCAGTGCCACCTCCTAGGAAATGAAAGGGCTGCATGCCGTGCTTAGGACAACCTCTCCGGGACGTGATATTCTTGTGTAAGAGACTGAATAAATAGGAACACACAGACCCCCGTTGTCTTAATTATCTGGACGTCGTAGGCTGAAGGATCTGACAAATGAAAGTGGTGAATAAACGCACCAAGCGCCATTGGCGTGACAGGTTCCTGACCTGTAAAGTGGGTCTTTTAATGAGCTTTCTGGGAGGCTTTCTTTCCAGGTATTTAGACCATTACACAAGGAGAGAGAAATCAAGTTTTTTCTTAATTGAAAGCAAAATGGGATGAAACTATCGCAGAACTCCTTTTGCTTCTCGTGAAAAAGATGGGGTGCAGGAGGCCAAGACTTAGCTGGGGTCCCCAGTGTGTCTGGACCACCTAAATGTTTGGAGAGTTCTGACATTCAATGAAATGAAACCTTCAAAGCCCCTTGTTCAGGGCCAGACGCGTTAGACATGAACGTTGAGACAGCTGAGTTTAGGATCACATCCGGCTCCTCCACCACCCACTGGCTGACTGCTGCCTGGGAAAGAGGGTGGATTCTGTTGGGTGGCCAGGGCCCCCTTACGTGAGCCTGTAGACCCTGCTGGGCTCATCTTCTTGGTGGCCCAGCAATCAATGATGTTGCCAGGTCTCCACTCAACATAAGCAGAGATCTCAAGGCAGGAAGAAGTGAGACCGCTTGTCTGAGGCCACTCCCTGGGAAGGAGCAGACTGGACAGTCACCCGTGTCCACTGACACCTGCGCCCTGGACGGTCACAGCCTGTCACCTGGGAGCTCAGAGCTGTGCTCACGGGACCTGCTGGGCCCAGAGCCTGTGCCGAGCTCGGCCGGGAAGAGCAGGAACCTTCTGACCCTTCCCCCAGGAGTGAGGGTCCATTATAGCATCGCCACCAACCACAGGAATGTTTCCCCTTATTTAATCCCAAATACTTTCCTTTGACAACTTGTCATCGCACACGTGTGTGGAAAACACACCTCCTCGGAAGCTCCTCCTTGCTGTGACTTGAGCTGTGATCAGAGGGAGATGATGGAGACAAGACAGAAAGGGTCCACTTGAGAAAACGTGGTGTTTTAATGCAGTGTGTCCTCAGTCTGAAAATCTGACATTTGAAAGCCACCTTCGATTTTTCTAAAAGAAAATAAAGGTCTATTGTAGTCTATGAAGAACATGTATAACATGAGGAGAGTTTTGCCTAGAGAAAGTAACACTCGCATTTTCTCTCTTTGAGAAGTTGACTTTGCAAGAGAAAAAGTAAGATTCTGTCCCCTGAGACACTGGAGCATCAGGAGAGAGGGCAAGATGGTGGGGTCTAGCTGGTCCCACCCCCGAGTCCCCTTGCCCTCCCTGGCCTGCACCTGCAGACGTTAGGTCCCCAGGGTCAAGGAGAAGGGGGCCCTCATAGAAATGATGCTGTAGGTTTCAAAGTTTTGATCTAGATGGGCTCGTTATGCTCAGAGACCCAGGAGACCCAGTCACACCTGGTGGGCAGTGCACTGCCCCGCTGGCCAGGGAAGGGGGCGCTGGGGTCAGCGGCTGGATGCTCTGTCTCTCCCTGACCTCCCTCTGCAGCTGCGGGGTGAGCAGACAGGGATAACTGAGCTGTCTGGGGAAGGCTGGAGGGATGGAGTGGGGCTCACTTCACGGCGAGGACCCCCAGCCGGGAAGAGCGGGTGGACAGTTGGACCCGAGCAGCGGCAGTGCTGGAGTGATTCCCCTCATCTCTGCCAGGGCTGCGGGGGTACAGACCCCTTCCCCTGGGACCTGTGCCCCTGGGTAGGCAGGCAGGATGGTGGTCCTTGCTATGACAGAGACAGCAGCGGGCCCAGGAAGCAGGAGGGCCTCCAGAGGAGGCCAGGCCAGGGTTCACCAGTCAGATGACAGGTCGGTGCTGGAGGTGGGGTGATGCGTCTGAGGCTGGTCCAGAGAGTCCTGCCTCTACACAGGTAGCCTGGGGTCAAAACCACACGGAGCTTGGAGCCGAGCCCACATCCTGTCCACAGACCCCGACTCACACCTTAGGGCCTAGCATCACGGGGTCACCAGAGAAAGGACCCAACCCCACCAGGCCTGGGGGCAGCTGTGAGGCTGGTGATCTGAACTCTGGATCAAGCCCAAGTGCCTGGCATTCCACCCTCCAAACTGCCCGGGCTGCAGAGAGGGGGGAAGGGACACGTCCCCACACAGGGACCCCACAAGGGTCACCTTCAGAGACCCAACAGATGCAGAGCTGAGTTGGCTGTCACAGGTCCTGGACGGGCCGTTTGCCTGCAATGACAAATGGCAGGGTCTTTGTGACTTGGAGACCCACGGCTGGGAATGTTCCCCAGCTTGCCGGGAGCAGGGCGGCTTCCTGGAGTCATGGCCGGGTTTGCGGTTGCTCTTTGCTGAGTTTTCTGTTTGTTCTGGTTTTGCTTCTAATTTTAGCATCTCTAGTGGTCCTGTCCAGGGACAAGTCCTGGCGCAGTGAGAATGCAGGGGCTGTCCTGCCTCTTCTGATGGCCTGAGACCACCTGCCCACAGACTCTGCAGGTTTGGATCTGAGAGGCTTTGCAAGGCTTCTCTCCCGGTTCCTGCGAAGGAAAGGAAGAACCGTGCTCCAGGGTCCTCCAGAGGGTGAGGAGCCAGCCGTGCACGAGGGTGAGGGTGTGTCTTTGAAGAGGCTTCGGGTCTGGGAGTGGATCTGCCTGACCTTGGGCCCTCCTTAGCCTCTCTCACTCACAGCCCCCCTCCTCCACCCTCCCAGCCTACGTGACCCTCAGGACTGGATGACACATGGTCGTCACCTGCCGAGCAGCCCATGATCGCTGAGGAACAGCCTGTGCCATTGTCGCACGCAGGGGCACGCAGAGCCCGCCGAATCCTCAACCAAAGTCATCTGCACATTTGTCAGCTTGGGGTAAAAAATGCCTGGTCTGCCAGCATTTTGCTCCGGGGACGCCTGTCCACAAATATTTGCTTAGCGCCAGATTCACATGCACAGGAGATGTGCCCAGCTGTCCTGGGGACCAGAGTGAGGGTGCAGGGACATTTCAGGCTGAGCTGGACTGGGAACACAGAACTGGGAAGGAATTGGTGACGCCAATGCCCGGAAACGCGGTAGGAAGAAGCTGCTGGTTTCCAGTCAGCGTCTTCATGGAGGGCTCGACCAGACTCAGAAAGAGGACTTTGTAAAACATCAGCTGGACAAGGCTGCAGAGAGCGTGGGAGACACTGAGTGGAGATAGGATCAGACATCAAAAAGGCGACCCATGAAATTAAAAGACGCTCACCCCTTGGAAGGAAAGTTATGACCAACCTAGACAGCACATTTGGAGAAGACAATGGCAAACCCACTCCAGTACTCTTGCCTGGAAAATCCCATGGATGGAGGAGCCTGGTAGGCTGCAGTTCATGGGGGGTTGCTAAGAGTCAGACATGACTGAGCGACTTCATTTTCACTTTTCACTTTTATGCATTGGAGAAGGAAATGGCAACCCACTCCAGTGTTCTTGCTGGGAGAATCCCAGGGACAGGGGAGCCTATGGGCTGCCGTCTATGGGGTCACACAGAGTCAGACACAACTGAAGCAACTTAGCAGCAGCAGCAGACAGCATATTAAAAAACAGAGACATTACTTTGTCAACAAAGGACTATCTAGTCAAGGCTGTGGTTTTTCCAGTGGTCATGTATGGATGTGACAGTTGGACTATAAAGAAAGCTGAGCGATGAATAACTGATACTTTTGGACTGTAGTGTTGGAGAAGACTCTTGAGAGTCCCTTGGACTGCAAGGAGATGCAACCAGTCCATCCTAAAGGAGATCAGTCCTGGGTGTTCCTTGGAAGGACTGATGCTAAAGCTGAAACTCCTATACTTTAGCCACCTGATGCGAAGAGCTGACTCATTTCAAAAGACCCTGAAGCTGGGTAAGATCGAGGGCAGGAAGAGAAGGGGACGACAGAGGACGAGATGGTTGGATGGCATCACCGACTCAATGGACATGCGTTTGGGTAGACTCTGGCAGTTGGTGATGGATAGTGAGGCCTGGCATGCTGCGGTTCATGGGGTAGCAAAGAGTTGGACACGACTGAGCTACTGAACTGAACTGAACTGAGAAACTCAAATCAAAACACAATAAGGTATCAACACACACTGGTCAGAATGGCCATCATCAAAAAACTACAAAAGACAAATGCTGGAGAGGATGTGGAGTAAAGGGAGCCCTCCTACACTGCTGGTGGAAATGTAAATTGGTACAGCCACTAAGGAGAATAGTATGGAGATTACTTAAAAAAAACTAAAGAAGAGAGCTGCCATATGATACAGCAATTCAACTTCTGGGCATATATACATATAAGACTCTAATTCAAAAAGATCAGTCAGTTCAGTCACTCAGTCCTGTCTGACTCTTTTGCGACCCACGGACTGCAGCACACCAGGCCTCGTTGTCCATAACCAACTCCCAGAGTTTACTCAAACCCATGTCCATTGAGTCGATGATGCCATCCAACCATCTCATCTTATGTCTTCCCCTTCTCCTCCCACCTTCAATCTTTCCCAGCCTCAGGGGCTTTTCCAGTGAGTCAGTTCTTCGCATCAGGTGGCCAAAGTATTGGAGTTTCAGCTTCAACGTCAGTCCTTCCAATGAACACTCAGGACTGATCTCCTTTAGGATGGACTGGTTGCATCTCCTTGCAGTCCAAAGAACTCTCAAGAGTCTTCTCCAACACCACAGTTCAAAAGCATCGATTCTTCAGCACTCAGTTTTCTTTATAGTCCAACTCTCACATCCATACATGAATACTGGAAAAACCATAGCTTTGACTAGACTGACCTTTGTTGACAAAGTAATCTCTCTGTTTTTTAATATGCTGTCTAGGTTGATCATAGCTTTCCTTCTAAGGAGCAAGCATCTTTTAATTTCAAGGCTGCAATCACCATCTGCAGTGATTTTGGAGCCCAAAATGTAAAGTCTGACACTGTTTCCACTGTTTCCCCATCTATTTGTCATGAAGTGATGGGACTGAATGCCATGATCTTAGTCTTCTGAATGTTGAGACTTAAGCCAATTTTTTCACTCTCCTCTTTCACTTTCATCAAGAGGGTCTTTAGTTCCTCTTTACTTTCTACCATAAGGGTGGTGTCATCTGCATATCTGAGGTTATTGATATTTCTCCCAGCAGTCTTGATTCCATTGTGTTTCTTCCAGCCCAGCATTTCTCATGATGTACTCTGCATATAAGTTAAATAAACAGGGTGACAATATACAGCCTTGACGTGTTCCTTTCCTGATTTGGAACCAGTCTGTTTTTCCATGACCAGTTCTAACTATTGCTTCCTGACCTGCAAACAGATTTCTCAGGAGGTACGTCAGGTGGTCTGGTATTCCCATCTCTTTAAGAATTTTCCCCAGTTTGAAAAAAAAAAAGAGAATTTCCCCCAGTTTGTTGTGATCCACACAGTCAAAGGCTTTGGCATAGTCAACAAAGCAGAAGTAGATGTTTCTTTGGAACTCTCTTGCTTTTTTGATGATCCAGTGGATGCTGGCAATTTAATCTCTGGTTCCTCTGCCTTTTTAGTTCAGCTTGAACATGTGGAGGTTCATGGTTCATGTACCGTTGAAGCTTGGCTTGGAGAATTTTGAGCTTTACTTTGCTAGCATGTGAGATGAGGGCAATTGTGCACTGGTTTGAGCATTATTTGGCATTGTCTTTTTTGGGGATTGGAATGAAAATTGACCTTTTGCAGTCCTGTGACCACTGCTGAGTTTTCCAAATTTGCTGTCATATTGAGTACAGCACTTTCACAACATCATCTTTTAGGATTTGAAATAGCTCAACTGGAATTCCATCACCTCCGCTAGCTTTGTTTGTAATGATGCTTCCTAAGGCCTGCTTGACTTTGTATTCCAGGATATCTGGCTCTAGGTGAGTGATCACACCATTGTGATTGTCTGTGTATTCTTGCCACCTCTTCTTAATATCTTCTGCTACTTTAGGTTATACCATTTCTGTCCTTTATTGTTCCCATTTTGCATTAAATGTTCCCTTGGTATCTCTAATTTTCTTGCAGAGGTCCTTAGTCTTTCCCATTCTATTGCTTTCCTATATTTCTTTGCACTGATCACTGAGGAAGGCTTTCTTATCTCTCCTTGGTATCCTTTGGAACCCTGCATTCAGATGCTTATATCTTTCCTTTTCTCCTTTGCCTTTAGCTTCTCTTCTTTTCACAGCTATTTGTAAGGCCTCCTCAGACAACCATTTGCCTTTTTGCATTTCTTTTTCTTGAGGATGGTCTCTTTCACTGCCTCCTGTACAAGGTCACGGACCTCCATCCGTAGTTCTTCAGGCACCCTGTCTATCAGATCTAGTCCCTTGAATCTATTCCTCACTTTCACTGTATAATTGTAAGGAATTTGATTTAGGTCATATCTGAATGGTCTAGTGGTTTTCCCTACTTTCTTCAATTTCAGTTTGAATTTGGCAATAAAGAGTTCATGATCTGAGCCACAGTCAGCTCCCAGTATTGTTTTTGCTGACTGTAAAGAGCTTCTCCATCTTTGGCTCCAAAGAATATAATCAGTCTGATTTCGGTATTGACCATCTGGTGATGTCCATGTGTAGAGTCTTCTCTTGTGTTGTTGGAAGAGGATGTTTGCTATGACCAGTGCATTCTTTGGCAAAACTCTATTAGCCTTTGCCCTGCTTCATTTTGTACTCCAAGGCCAAATTTGCCTGTTACTCTAGGTATTTCTTGATCCCTGCTTTTGCATTCCAGTCTCCTATAATTAAAAGCACATATTTTATGGGTATTAGTTCTAGAAGGTCTTATAGGTCTTCGTAGAACTGTTCAGCTTCAAGGAGCAAGCGTCTTTTAATTTCATGGCTTCAGTCACCATCTGCAGTGATTTTGGAGCCCAAGAGAATAAAGTCTCTCAGTTTCCATTGTTTCCCCATCTATTTGCCATGAAGTGATAGGACCAGATGCCATGATCTTAGTTTTCTGAATGTTGAGTTTTAAGCCAACTTTTTCACTCTCCTCTTTCACTTTCATCAAGAAGCTCTTTAAGTTAAAGGAGGTCACCATTATCTTCATTACCTCCATCATAGTTTGGCCTCAGGTCAAACAACAGGGAGGGAACACAATCCTGTCCATCAACAGAAAATTCGATGGAAGATTTACTGAGCACGGCCCTGCTCATCAGAACAAGACCCAGTTTCCCCCTCAGTCAGTCTCTCCCATCAGGAAGCTTCCACAAGCCTCTTATCCTCATCCATCAGAGGGCAGACAGAATAAAAACCACAATCACAGAAAACTAACCAAACTGATCACAGGGACCACAGCCTTGACTAACTCATTAAAATTATGAGCCATGTCATGTAGGGCCACCCAAGATGGACAGGTCATGATAGAGAGTTTTGACAAAACATGGTCTACTGGAGAAGGGAACGGCAAACCACTTCAGTATTCTTGCCTAGAGAACCCCATGAACAGCATGAAAAGGCAAAAATATAGGACACTGAAAGACGAACTCCCCAGGTTGGTAGGTGCCCAACTCAAAAAGATACATGTACTCTTATCTTCATACCAGCAATATTCACAATAGCGAAGACATGGAAGCAACTTAAGTGTTCATCAGCAGATGAATAGATAAAGAAGATGTGATATATACATACAAGGGGATACTATTGAGCCAGTAAAAGAGTGAAGTAAGGCCATTTTCAGCACCATGAATGGACCTAGAGATTACCATACCAAGGGATGTACGTATTTCAAACAGAGAAAGACAGCGGCCATACGACATCACTTACGTGTGAAATCTAAAGACAGTGATTCAAATGGACTTATCCATGAAATAGAAAGAAAATCATAGATGTAGAGATCAGACTTGTGGTTGCCAAGGGGTAGAGGCGGTGGGGGAGGGATGGAGTGGAAGCTCGGGGAG
The DNA here is from genome assembly GCF_003369695.1 of Bos indicus x Bos taurus. Taxonomy (NCBI): domain Eukaryota; kingdom Metazoa; phylum Chordata; class Mammalia; order Artiodactyla; family Bovidae; genus Bos; species Bos indicus x Bos taurus. The sequence goes on along the minus strand of NC_040080.1, from coordinate 2,137,530 downwards.
AGCGGATGCAAACTTTGACATGCAAGACGGGTGAGTATCAAAGTCTTAGTGTTTAGCACAGAGATCTGTATTCAACATCCTGGAATAAACTGTAATGGGAGAGAATACAAAAAAGAATATATATATATATATATATATATATATGTATAACTGAATCTCTGTGTTATACAGTAGAAGTTAAGACAACATTTAAGCCAAATATACTTCAATAAGGGATTCCCTCATAGCTCAGTTGGTAAAGAATCAGCCTGCAGTGCAGGAGACCCAAGTTTGACCCCCGGGTGGGAAAGACCCCGTGGAGAAGGGAATGGCAACCCACTCTGGTATTCTTGTTTGGAGAATCTCATGGAGAAGAGCCTGGCAGGCTACAGCCCATGTGGTCGCTAGAGTCGGACATGACTTAGCAACTGAACCATACTTCAATAAAACACATTTTTAAAGAAATAAAAAGGCAACCTGAAAAGATAGGGCGTGACTGTGTGACCCAGTGGCAAGCACCCGGGCACCCAGGGGCCTCTTGCTTCCTAGTTTTCACAGCAGAGAGTGGGGATGTTATTAGCACTTCCTGCCCAGGAAGGTGAAGAAAAATGAATGAAATGACCCATCTAAAGTGCCTGGACGGGCCCCGTTACATGGGAAGAGCTCGAAACACCGAGCTGTGCTATGTCAGTCCTGCACTGGGACCCAGGGGCGGTCCAGTGTATTTGGAGGGATATGGCTGGAAAAGCCACGTGGCAGGAGAAACCCAGGGTCCTCCTGGGCCGGGGTTGAGGTGTGGCTGCATCCGGTCAGGAGACCCTGAGGTCCTGCAAGTGGAGGGACAGCCCAGCTTCCTGTCGCCTGGAGGGCAGCTCCGGGACTCATGTGGAAGGACAGTGCCCCCGGACTCAGAGGGGCCACTGCAGGGAGAGAGCTCAAGCCAGGCACGGAGGGCACAGAGCCCAACAGAAAGGCTGGGGACGGCATCGCTGTGTCCCAAGAAGGCAGGACATTTCCAGGTGTCTCGTGGGGCCCTAAGGAGCAAACCCACGGCTAGGGGTCAAATGTTCAGGGAAGCATCTTACTGAGAAAGAGCTTAGATGTCCTCTCTGCCCTGCCAGGAACGGCCCCCCCGAGACCCACCGCCAGTACACTGGACGCGGAGAATGGCAATTCTGCTCCCCCATGAGACCCTGGGCAATGTAAAGTCTCCAAGGCCCAGGCTCCTCATTGCAGAGACTGTTGCCACGGACACCTCTGAGACCATTCTCAGGAACCCATGTGCAGTACCTGGTCCATACCACACTCGCCTACTCCTACCTTCAGCCTAAAGCTGCCAACTGCTGGCCGGGACAGATGGGCAGCTGTCCCTGCAGGGACAGGCTCAGGTCATAGAACCTGTCAACCCTGAAGCTCCCAGGACAGGTGGCTAATAAAAACTATTAATAAGTAACCATGATCTGGAGCCCAGTGGCTTCACAGACACGGGTTCTTGTTGTTCAACCAGCCGGCAGGGCGGGTATTTCAGCTCCGAGTCTCCCGCTGAGGAAATGAGTGTCCTGAGTCTCAGTGACCTTCCTTGGGTCAGACAGCCGGTAAGCGCTGTCGCCAAGGCAAAGCCAGGTGTTATGTGCACGACCTACCCTCGGCGTTCACGGCGATGCCGGGCCCCGGCTGCCGTCCCGGCTCTGCGGGGTCTGCTCGGGGATCTGCCCGAGGGGAGTGAGGTCCACGTCCTGCTGGTTCACAGCCGTGTCCCCCGGGCCCAGCTCAGGCCTGCACTGAGGGACTCCTTCATGAATATTGTACAATGGGTGAATAAATGAGCAGTGGGAGCCCACTTGGGGGTGGCGGAACGGAGGGTGCAGCAGTGAAGGATGGAGCGGAGGCCCATGGGTCTGGACCACGAGGTGTGCTGGCATGCAGGGCCTGACTCAGGAGGCGCGGCCACAACGCACAGGCGCGAGAAAGATCCAGGCAACACCAAGGCAGAAAAACCACTCGGCATGAACTAGCCGGGGAGGGGAGACCGGGAGCAAGCACGCCTTGTACAGGATTGAAGAAAAGGTGCCTTTACAGAAAACCCGAGTTCATTCTCCTGAAAGAGAGTGTGAAACAATTTCAGAAACGGGGAAGGCACTCACGCTGTGGATGCTTTCAGACACGGCAGAGAAATCTCTCCAGACTGAGCTCCAGGGCCGCGCTGCTCCAAGTTCCAGGGAAGAAAGACAATGGAGTCCCTTGCTCTCTGTGACCTGGGGTTTCCTAAGGATGCCCAGGCCAGCAAAGCTCCCGAGGGGCAGACTGTAAAACAGAGCTAATATCCGGAAACATGCACAGCTCCGTAGCCATCTCCAGGGTGCTGGGGGTGGGGGAGATGGGGGCTGGAAACTTTCACTTGTCATTAAAAACAGCTGAGCTTCCAATCGCTCTGAACTGTAAGGAGCCTCTGGAGCAGAAGAGCGGACGAGCACGGATTGAAACTAAACCCTCTGTTTTCATTCTTTATTCCTATTTCACTCGTTTTATTTCTCTGCCCATAAGCCCCGTCGCAGGATGCCGGGCTCCCCGGCTCATCAGTTCTCACCTGAAGCTGCTCTGACATCATTTTCTACCTGACACAGAAGGATGCTGCCTGCAGAAAGGCACTCCACCCAATGTTTTTAGCAGAACGAATGCGTTCTTTTGCTCAGGGGCACGGGCTGCAGCTGAGGCCATTCCGTCCTTTGGCGAACATGTGAGGAGGCTTCTTGGCACAGCAGACAGACCGCGTGGGAAAGCAGCCAGACACCACGATTATTTCTTTTCTTGCTCCGATGGGGCAAACATGAGGTCTAACCATGATGTCATAAGAGTGATTGTTCAGAGCCCTGGATGAGGCCATCTGATTCCCAGCCTCACCTGAGTCACGGTCCTTTCAAATCCAACATTGCTTCTTAAAATAAATACCGAAAATGACTTTGTATGAAGGGCAAGACAGATCTTGGCCATTTAACAATGACCTGGGGATTTAATGAATGAGTAAAATATTCCCTGGCCAAATTGTGAAATTATTTTCCAATTTTGCCCCAGAAAGAAGTTTTCCATCTATGTAACACAGCCCTTGGAGTTTTGTCCTAAACATACGATGGCTTTGGGATGTAGGAAACTAAAGCCAAAGGCCTCTCTGCTCCCACCCAGACGGCGACCCCTGGGCAGGACCCTTCCTCTGCCCTCGCTTGTCAACTGATGTGAGCAGGGCAGGCAGGTGCTCTGCCGCCGGGCGGTTCCCTTCCCTGGACTGAGAGCCTGATGGCTGCTAAACCTCGGCTCAAGCTGTTCCATCACAAGCTCCCTTATTTCTCCCACTTTTATCAGGAGGGCGTGCTCAGATCCCGTGTCCCTGCTGGAGGACTTGCACCTGAGTGCGTCTTCCCCAGGATCGCACGCCGGGATTGGACTCAAGGCCTTGGACTCCAAGTTGGGCCCTTCCTAACGAGGTGCTGCATCTCCTTACAGATGCACAGCCCTTGGGGAAAGCGAGGGCTTCGTGCCACCCTCCATCACTGAGAACCTTCCAGAGAGGCCTGCAGGGAGTGGGCAGCTGTGTGCAGCTGGGAGGGCCCCCGTGAGTCAGCCCTGCCTGGAGGGAGCCCCGTCTGGCGGGGCTGAGATGAAGTCCAGCACCTCCATCGTGACCTTAAAGGGAACATCAAATGTTACTAGAATTATGTGCTCTGCAAACCCCAAGGACAGAGGCATTCATATCTGACAGTCACGAGGAGGTTATCGCAGGTGCTAAGACACTCTTTCAGCTGCAACCAGAGGCAGGAAAATTGGGATGAGACAAAGAGAGAGGGAGGGGAGTGCGGCAGACAGCGAGGGGGCCGCCCAGAGGTAAGGAGGGGCACCTGGGTCTGGGCGGAGGGTCTTGCTCATGAGCCCCCTGGGGCTGACACCAACACGCAGAGATGCGGCCGGGAGTTTACTGGGGGCCCAGGTGCCCCTGCGGGAGGCGCAGGAGGAGGTCTGGGGGCCTCCTTCCATGAACCAGTGCTCACTGAGCCCTCGCACCCACCACGCAGGCAGAGCTTGGGGACTCCTGGGCTGGGGAGGGCAGCTGTGGGAAGCTGTGCCTGGGGATCCCACGGAGCTGGGGGGCACTCCTGTTGTGAGCCCCAGGGGAGAAGGAAGCAGGGAGAGACAAGAAGGACCACCTTCTGGAAAACAGGAGTCGCCTGGCAGAGGCACAGGGAAAGACCACACGTCTGGGACCACGTGCGGCTGAGTCCCCGCGGGGAGGTCAGGGCTGCCGCCCTGGTCAGCGAGAGGCCCCATGCTGCACGCGGCAGGCGGGGCATTTGGCTCACAGGGACAGAGCCCCTGAGTCACGGGCCCTGAGTCACGGGCGGCAAGATGAAGTGGGTGGGGTGACCAGGGCTCCCCTGGCCCCTGGGGACGGCGTCACTGCCCCATGGGAGCCCACAAGGGCTCAGGGCTGGCTGAGGGCACAGCGAGGTGGGCGCTTGCTGAGAGGGGTGTCCGTCTGCGTGGAGCTCAGCTACGTCAGGGCTAGGGGAGACGCCCCACGGGGAGAGCCCCAGGGATTTGAAGAAGGTTCTAGAAGCATCGCCACTGGCTGAAAAACTGCCCCCAGATGGCAAACCGAGTCAGGAGGAGGGAGCAGGGCAGGAGGCAGCAAACCATCTCCCTGGTGCCGCAGACGGGGCGGCCCGGGGCGCTGGCGTTCCGCCCGGCCTCTGAAACAAAGGAGCAGCGTCCTGAAGGAGACAGAGGAAGCCCGTGACGCTCCTGGATAACCAAGGGACGAAAACCCCGGAGCAGACGCCACGCTTCAACGTTTCTGGAAAAATGACGCAAACGGAGCTGGAGGGCTGCAGAAATTCAGTGAGGTCGAACCCGAAATAGGTAAAAAGAAGCCATTTTCTCTCCTCTGAAGACAGTTCCAGAGGAACTGCCAGGGCGGAAGAAACCAACAGAGAACAGGTGGGGACAGGAGTGGGGCAGGGGGCTGGGCAGCCGTCAGCGAGAGGCGCCCTGGACTCCACCATCCCCCCTCCCAGCTGCCCCAGGCGGAAGCCCCTGTGTGGAAGGACTCCCGGTGTGGGAAGTGTCAGGAGGGAAAGGAAAGCAGACGGCCCCTGACCTGCAGGACAAACGCCAGGGAGGGAACCCAGAGGCAGACGGGGCTGACCGTGAGCTTGGCCCCGGCTCTGTTCAGGAGGATGGGCCTCTGAGTTTTGGGCCCAGGAGACCCCAAGGGCCGGCTCTTGGCCGGCAGAGCTGAGAGGTGCTCTGGATGACCCGAAGCCTCACCTGCTTCTCAAATGTGGGCTGTGGACCAGAAGCCTGCCCTCCCCAGGGAGCATGTTGATCAAGATCTTCCCTCCCACCGAGAGGTCCACTCCAGCCTGGGATTCCTCGCTGACGCGGAGAGAGGTGGTGGCTGGAGAGAAGGATCCACTCCCCGACCTTGCAGGAGGGTGGGGGTCCACCAGCCATGAAGGGACAGCCACTCTGCTTTACAGGCTGTGTGAGCCTGGAGGACCTCGAGACAGCCAGTCCCTGAGGTTGGGGTGATCACGACCCCCTCCTGGACTGATTACTTGTGGGTTAAGTGAGACCTCTGCAAACAGAGCAGCCTGGTGGCTGGCCACCATGAGTCTGAATCCCCGTTGACAAGTCCAAGCAGGCCCCGTCTCCCACCTGCACCCTCCCCCCCGCCGCTCCAGGCACTGTCCCCAATAGGAACAAGTGGCTGCGGGGCCTCTGAGTGCCCGGGCTCAGCCCCCACAACCCCGCGGCTTCTCCCTGAGCTCTGGAGCGGGGCCTCTGAGTGCCCGGGCTCAGCCCCCACACCCCCCCGGCCTCTCCCTGAGCTCTGGAAGGAGTGGTCTCCTCTGTTCCTCCCGGTGCCCTGATGCCTCAGAAATGGTTTACTGGCAGAGGATGCTCAGTCCCGTCAGCCCCCTTATCCACGGTTCTGCTTTCCGAGGTTTCAGTGACCTGCAGTAAACCAAGCTCAGTAAACACTGAATGAAAAATCCCAGAAATGAATAACTCATGAGTGCTGAATTGTGAGTTAAATTTTAAGTTCTGAATAGGGTGATGGACTCTAGCCCCGTCCTGCTTTGTCCCCCCCCAGATCCCCATCCAGCAGCAGCGTGGTCCTGGCAGGAGACACAGGGTCACCCGAAGCAGCAGGCCCTCCTAGGGATGCACCCAGAGGTCTTTGGGAGGTAGCCTGGCCCTACCTCAGGAGGCCCCATGACCTGCCATTATCATCGCTCAGAAGATATCACAAGAAGGGGAGGCACAGCATGGTGAGATATGTTGAGAGAAAGACCATACCAACATAACTTTTCTTATAGTATATTGTTACAACTGTTCTATCTTATTATTGTTGTCATTAACCTCTCACTGTGCCTAATTAATCAATTAGCATACACATGTATGGGGAAATGGTGTAAGTAGGATTGGGTACCACCCACGGTTCTTAGCATCCACCGGGGGTCTGGGAGCGTATCTGCCAAGGGTAGAGAGGACCACTGCACACACTGCTAGAGGGATGTATGGAGGACAGAAGAAAGCTGTCAGCTCCTTACGAAACCGGGCACTCAGAGGCGCACCTGTTTCCTTGGCGGGAAGCCTCCCTCTTCCCTCCGCGTTTGTCATTAGAATACGGAATTTTCATGCTTTGCCTGAAAACTTGGCTGTGCCTCTGCCAACAACAGTCCTGATGGCAGGACGTGGGCTGTCCTGAGGTCTCCTGCCACGCCTGCAGGGACAGTGGGCAGGGGCCTCCGCCTCCTGCTTATGTTTCTGCATCATTGGAGCTCTCTCACCACGCAGCACACACACTGAACCCACGAGAGGAAATGGTTTCTTTACAAAATGGTGCAAAATACAAACCTGCCCCTTACCCACTCCGCACTGATGCGAGATGCTCCTTGTTGGAAAGTTTCTATTTCTCTAAGACAACGGATAACATGGCACTCATTCTCCATGGGCTTTTATGAATTACAGTGAAGGACAGAAAAAAAGAAAAATCCATATGTCTCTGGAATCCCAGAAATCGGGAACAAAGAGGAACTTTAATGAATATGGAGTTTGAAAATTTTAATGTGCTCAAGAGACCACTAAGACATTGTGATATATTAAGCCTGAGAAACTGAAATTATTAACTTGTGTGAACATCATGCTTCCTTATCCTAGATTCTAACAGAGGCCGGCAGTGCGGAGCAGAGAGGTTTCGGCAAATTCGTGGAGGACGTGTGTGGACTGAGACGATTCCTGTTGTTTGGGGACATGTCATTCCGGGTGTGTAAGGGAGATGCTGCAGGCGGGGATCAGGGGGTTCTCAGAAACCAGGCTGGATGCTGTGGCTGCAGCCAGGCCCACCCTGGAGACCAGGAAGCTGGTGGGGGGCTGCACAGATACTCCTGCAGACTCAGGAAGTGGGACCCCCTTTCCGACTTCAGTCCTGCCCCCCCATGTCACTGCCCTTCATTCTCACTGAGCCTCCCTCTGGGCCCCGACCGGGGATGGTGTCTCAGGGCGCTTGTGAGTCCTGAGTGTGTGTCCCCTCGGCTTCCCGACTGCCAAGTCTGACCCCTGCCCCGCAGGTGACTGCCCTGACCTCATCCCCAGGGTGAGACACGAGACATTTCCCATGTCCTCTCCAGTGACTCACGTCATTTGGGTGAAAATGCTATGACTTTAAGGTTTAAAGTTACACATCCTTTACCAGGGAGATATGTCTATTTACAAAAACGTGCACACACACACACACACGCACTCCCGGGCTTGGGGGATGTCCTTCCTTCCTCAGCACCTGCACATCTTGCCTCAGAGCCCACCTCCCACCTTGCAGGAGAGCTGCCTGCACAGCAGCTGGACCCACGCTGACTTGTTGTGCAGGGGCCAGGGGACCTGTGCTCACTTAGATCACCGGGGTGTGAGGGTCCTTTGACTCGGCCTCTCCTAGTAGCCAAGAACTCCAACTGCAACACTTCAGACCCCCTAGAAATAGAAAGAGAGCCTCGTAGATCATTAGAGGAACCTGGTGTCAGCTGGGTGCCCACGTTGGAAAAGACAATAAACATATGTTCACGCAAAACTCACATGTTCATACATACATACACACACGTATACACGTGTACACATGTATGCTAATTGCTTCAATTGTGTCCAACTCTGTGAGACCCCATGAACTATAGCTGCCCCCCCACCCAGGCTTCACTGTCCATGGGATTCTGCAGGCAAGACTACTGGAGTGGGTGAAACACATGCATATACACACATGACCGCATATACAGAATTAGAGTCACCTCTGATGGCAGCAGGCCCAGCTCCCAGCCCAGATCCTGCCTTGTCTGCTGTGACATTATAGCTCCTCTGTCAGAAGCAGTCACTGTCACACCCTCCACGTCCAGGATGTTGAGGGACATTTTTGGAAGAGCACAGAAACTCTTAGAGCCAGTTCTGTGCCCTGGCTTTGAAGAGCCTCCCCACCAGGCCCTCATTCTTTGTTCTGAAATACTGACTCCACGGTGGGAGCAGGCTGGGCAGCCTGGCTGGGAGGGTCTGGATGCCCCAGCTCAGCCTCAATCACAGAGAACGCTCCTGCAGGGTCCATGGAGCCACTGCTGAGACCAACAACCTCCCAGGTATGTGCATGAGCTTGGCTGAAGCTAGCTGAGCCCTGCCCATGGCTGCAGACCCCCTACCTACACTGGCCAGACCCCAGACTCACATTCGGGGGTAAACCACTCCAGAGCCTTGGGATGGCATGGGACTCAGGGACGAGTTAAAGAATGGCCAGCAGTGTGTCACCTGGAAACCACGACGAAGGACAACCTCGCGGCATTCAGCCCAGGAGCCGGGTGAGTTGGACTCAGGACCCGGCTTTCTGGAAGGACATGACTCAGAAAGGTTTGAAACTTGAGCAGAATGAACAATAGCTGAATTGTGAAGCAGCCAGGGTTGGGAAGGGAGGAAGCAGAAGGTTGCTGAGAAGAGATAAGAGCTGAAATGCACATGTCAAGTAAGCAAGTGGTTCACATGGTCAGCATCTAATTTTTAAAACAGCCCTTTGCATCATTTCAGTCATGTCCAACTCTTTGAGACCCCATGGACTATAGCCTGCCATGCTCCTCTGTCCATGGAGTTCTCTGAGCAGAAATACTGGAGTGGATTGCCATGCCCCCCTCCAGGGGATCTTCCTGACCCAGGGATCAAACCTGGATCTCTTACGTCTTCTGCATTGGCAGGTGGGATCTTCACCACTGGTGTCAACACAGCCTTATGGGATGAGTGCTGTTCTTATCCGTTTCTGTGGGAGAGAAAGATGGAGACAGTGTGGTGGGCGTGAGCTGCCCAAGGTCACGGAGCCCACCCCTCTCCAGAGACTGAGACTGAGCCACCAACCTCTGCAAAATGGCTCAGGGCGCATAGCAGAGGCTCAAGAAAGGTAGACCAGATGGAAGGTGGGCCTCGCGGGAGACCTGGGTAAGCGGTATGGGAAGGAACATGTGTCCTGGGTTTGAAAAGGCAGACGGAACGCTGTGGGCAGGGCACCAAGCTGCCACCACAGGGGGCTGAGCTTGACCAGGCTTTCAGCTGCCACTGGACAGAGCGAGGGGGCCCAGCGTCACCAAGGAAACGGGGGATCCCCATGGGAGCCCGTCCCTGCCCCCAGCTCCCAGAGACTCTTCTGGAGTCTTCTTGACATTTGGAAATCCCGGGCCCTGAACAGGATGTCCTGGAATTCTCGTAGCCACCAAGTGATTTAGAGAGCTGCTGGGTGACCCTGCCTTGAGGAATTCCTGAAAAAAAAGAGGGCATTTGCAAATGAGGGCATTACCCCCATCACCAAAGAGGAGATCGAGGAACAAAGAGGTTAATTAATTTTCTCTGAGGTCTCGCCGAGAGTCAACTGCTTAACTGGATAAGAAAATGTAACTCGAATGATTTTACGAGTGACGTGCTGACGTCTCCCCTCCTGCTCCTCGAGTGGCCCAGGAGGCGGGTCCTCCGCGTCCACCGGCCAGTCCTGCGGCTGCTCCTTCCACCTTGGCTGGGGGCCGGCCTCTCGACACCACCACCGCAGACAACAAAGCTCCGGGTTTCCTTAGAGAATGAGGCCACGGAGCGCTCCTGTCCTGTCTCAGTAATTAGCCTCACGTCAGCCTTCTCCTGGCACCATCAGATTTTCTATTCACGAGAATATTCTTCTCCAGTGTCATCACAAAGGCAGACAGGGGGCTAGACACACATCAAAATGTGCCCAGACCTTTATGTCTTTGAACTTGTCCTTTGAGAAAACAGACCATTTCTTTGGGTTCATGTGTGCGTGTGTGTCTGACTCTTTGTGACCCCATGGACTGTAGCCCACCAGGCTCCTCTGTCCATGGGATTCTCCAGGCAAGAACCCTAAAGTGAGTTGCCATGCCCTCCTCCAGGGGATCTTCCCAACCTGGGATCAAACCCATGTCTCATGTTCTGCATCGGCAGGCAGGTTCTTTACCACCAGCGCCACCTGGGAAGCCCTTAGGCCCCAGTGAAGCCATATTTACCACTTTAGGAAGGAAAGGGTGTCTTTGAAAATCACTGCTCATCCTAATACCCATCTGCAATGATCTAACTGTGAATGTCAAGTTTGATTATCGGTCTGTGTGTCTGAGCAGCTACCCCACCAGGGAGAGCTGCCCTGCTCCAGGGAGGGCAGAGGAGCCCTGGGAGGTAGGGGAGATCTTCCCTCCCTGGTGAGGGGCGTGGTGACGAAGCTCACACACGACTGTCCCCTAGAATCAGACATCAGAGTGCCCGGGCTCCCCTTCTGGGTCCCTGACCTCCCCATTGTAGCTGCCAACTCGATCTGTCCACTATTAAAAATGCAGCAGATGGTGCATAAAATATGAAGCCACTTCCAAAACTACAGACACTCCAACTCTGGGAGGCAAATAAAGTCTGATTAATCATCTGGAACAGAAGCCTCAACCTCCAGCTCATTGAAAATGTGATTATTTCTGTCCATGTTTGAATATTTTCTGGAATAGCAAGAAAGCGCTCGTTCAGGGCCTGACAGGTCTGGCTGAGCGGGAACGGGAAGCGATTACCCTTGGCTGGCAGCTCTCCCCAGGGCTGCCCATTAAGCCCTGCTGTCCATCCTGTTTCTTCTTCTTGCGAACCACCCTCAATGCCTCTGCAGCGGTCAGAGTCTCCGTTTCTTAAAGGGGCCACGCAGGCCCCCCAGGTCTGCGTTTGCTGCCAGTATGAGTGTCCTCCGACCGCTGCAAACAGTTGCCTTGAGCTTGGCGGCTGGAAACAACAGAAACCAATCCTCTCCCAGTCCTGGAGGCGGGAAGTCCAGTCATCAAGCTGTCTGTGGGGCCACGCTCCCTCTGGAGGCTCCAGGAGTGGATCCTTTTACACCCTCTAGATCCAGTGGCTCCTGGCTTGTGGTAGCATCCCTTGTCTCTGTTCTACCTTCTCAGAGCCTAATTTCCTCTCTGTCTTGGGACACTTACTGCGTTTCAGATCCTCTCCAATCTGATGGTCTCATCTTCAGACCCTTCACTGTGTCAGCAAAAGATCCTTTTCCAAACAAGGTCACCATCACATTCGGGGGTCAGGATGTGAAAGACCTTTTGAGGGGTCACCATCAGCACCCGATCCCCCAGGATTTTCTCCTTGCTTTGGCTGGGTTGTATGGATTCACTTTTGGGGGGAACCACTATCGTGTTAAAAAGTGGATCTGCTTTGCAGCAGAGCATGGAGACTCTCAGAGAGGAGGGGTTGCCTGGCTCCCCCATAGGCGGTCACTCTGGTCCTCCTGAGGCTGGCCGTCACCACTCTGCTCAGCCAGCTCGAGGCCATATCAGAGGGCCCGCCAGGCGTCTGCAGGACGAGCTCCTCCCGAGGCCTCTTTCCCTGGCCTGTGCACAGCCGTGCTCTCTCCCTGTGTCCTCACAGTCATCTCTCGGTGCACGCTGGTGTTCTCAGTCGTCTCTTGGTGCACGCTGGTGTTCTAATCTCTTCTTAGAAGGATCACTGGATTAGGTCATGCGCCTGCTGCACAACCTCACTTTACCTTCGTCACCTCTTCCACGGCCCTGTCTCCAGTACCTTCGGGGTTAGGGCTGAAATATGCAAATTTTGTAGGGGGAGCAAGTCAATGCTGAACAGCCTCTAAAACAGTCCTGCAACTTTGCAAGCCCCAACCTTGACTCTGGTCGTGTCAAGGCGGTGCTCTGCGCCTGCAGTTCGGCCCAGGGATGAAGGGACAGGGGGAAGAGCTTGGCCTTGCTGGTGGGGTTGACGGAGCGCCCCAGGGCTTGAATCTCGGATGTGAAGCCCATGCCCTTTCCACAGCAGGGGTGAGGAAGATCCAGGGAGCGTCGAGGGGGAGGGGGCCTTCCTGCGGTCCAGGTGTGGTCGTTAGACTCCTAGAGAAGCAGCGACACACGTGGTGGTGTCGCCAACAGGTGGGACAGGCCAGGCTCTGACAAGCGTGCTTCCGGAGAGGAATAAAGCTCCCAGATGCCCGCTCTGCCACGGCCCCGGCCTCATCTCAATCTAGAGAGCAACCCGAACGAGGACACTCACGTTCAGAAAAACAAAACGAGCTAGGATGCCTGCTTCAAGTTCAAGTTCAGATAAAAGCATCATTAATCTTTTAGTAGAAGGAAGTCTGTGTTAGTCTACAGGAGCAACAAGTACCACGGGCGGAGTGGCTCAAATAATAGACATTTATCGTCTCGCAGGCCGGAGGCCGGACATCCAAGGTCAAGGTGCTGGGTGGCGGGTTAATTCCAAGGTGTCTTCCCTTGGCTGGCGGCCAGCTGCCAGCTTCCTGTGCCCCCCTCCCCCCCCCCAACAAAGTCACCTTTGCACGGATGCAGGCACAGGGCAAGCGGCCTTTGCATTTCTTACAAGGACGTGGATCCTGCCAGACCAGGACCTGCCCTCTGGCCTCACTTAACCTTCATCACTTCTTTAATTTTTCAGAAAGTGTTTTCGGCCGTGCTGGGTCTCTTGAGGTGCGTGGGCTCAGTGGTTGTTGAGTGCAGTCTTAGCTGTTTTGTACCACGCGGGATCTTAGTTCTCTGACCAGGGATCAAACCTGTGTCCACCACATTGGAAGGCAGTCTTAACCAGCAGACCACCACGGAGGTCCCACTTCTTTAATTTTATATGACATCATTCAGTCCACAGTGAGATTCCCAAATGCTCCATGGGACAAAATCGCACTGCAAATGTGCACTGTTTAGCTGGAATTCAACGGTAACTGGCTGTCTGTATGTTGTCTGGCAACCCTGGCTTAAATCCCACTTCCTCGGGTGGGTGCTCCAGGCCAGAGACTCAGACCTCTGACTCAGACCCCCTCACCCACCTGCCCCAGGACACAAGACACAGCCTCCGAGCGCCCGGCGCTCACGTGAGTCCGGCCGGCCCCAGTGCCTGCACGGGAACAGGCGAGCTCAAAGTGGCCCCTGGGACAAGCCCAGCTCAGCTGTGAACTTCGTGTTTCCTCCACCTGCTCTGAAACAACAAACGATTGCAGGTCTGACGAGAGCTGTGGGTATCAGGCACAAATCTGTGAAACAAACAGCTGGTCTCCCATTGCAGGAGACAGAGAGGCACTTAACCTGCCCAGAGTCTGACCCTAGGATGAAGCCAAGGGCTCAGATGGTCTCCCATTGCAGGAGACAGAGAGGCCCCTTAACCTACACAGACCCTGACCCTAGGATGAAGCCAAGGGCTCAGAGCAGCTGACAGACGGGCAGCAGAGTGGACCGTGTTAACGGCTGCTTCTAAATTCCAAAAATATGTTTAGTCTTAATCATGTTGTAATCTTGATTGCAATGGCAGCCCACTCCAGTACTCTTGCCTGGAAAATCCCATGGACGGAGGAGCCTGGTGGGCTGCAGTCCATGGGGTCGCTAGGAGTTGGACAAGACTGAGCGACTTCCCTTTCACTTTTCACTTTCATGCCTTGGAGAAGGAAATGGCAGCCCACTCCAGTGTTCTTGCCTGGAGAATCCCAGGGATGAGGGAGCCTGGTGGGCTGCTGTCTATGGGGTTGCACAGAGTTGGACACGACTGAAGCGACTCAGCAGCAGCAGCAGCAGCAGTCTTGATCCATTCTTCAGATCTGAAACAATAATTTAAAAAGAACGCATTTCTGTGGGCTGTTCGCGTGTGAAATAAAACGAGCTCGTGCCCACCAACAGTATCATGTGTGTGGCCTGCATATCGCTGCTCTGGGAACTTCAGGTGGTCCTACGGAACTCGGAGCCAGGAACCGCACGAGCCGGGTCTCAGGCTCCGGGCCTTTCTCTCTCACCGTGTGCCGCTGATTATTCCAGATCCGCCGCTCAGATGGCAGCCTTCGTCACGGCGTGGGCGGCAGGGCACAGACTGTGCTCCAAGGAGCAATTCCACACTGCGGAGAACACTCACTCACAATCAACCCACATGCACGAATCCAAATGCGCCGGGGCCAGCCCTGTAGCTGGGATTTTAAAAACCAACGTCCATGTAGAATGTGGGGGCACTTGTGAATGGTTGAATAACAAACATCAACTAATTTTTAAAAAAAATTAATTAAGTAAATTAATTTGGAGGCTAATTACTGTGTGTGTATACTTGTGTGTATATACAGGAGTGTGAGAGTGTATGCGTGTTTGTATGTCTGTATATGGTGTGTATCCATATGTGTGCGTCTGTATTGTGTGTGAGAGTATGTGTGCTGCGTGTGCACATGTATGGTGTGTGCGTGTGTGTGTGAGTGTACGTGTGTGTGAGAGTATGGGTGTGTGTGTATGTGAGAGTATTTGTGTGTTGTGTATGTGGATGTGTGTGTGTGTGTGGTGTGTGTGAGTATGAGCACGGGCGTGCTTGTGTGTTGTGTGAGTAAGTGTGTGTTGTGCTGTGTGCATCAGTATACATATATGTATGTGTGAGTACGTTTGCATATGTAGGTGTGCATGTGTGTAGTACGTGTGTATGATGTGTGTGCAGTTAAACTCCACAGTAAACAGATCAAATTTTTAGCATCTAGAGCAAGAGGGCATTCTTTGGGGGGAGGGTGAAGGATATTTTATCCTGTCCAAAATTAGAGGTGAAAAGTGACCATAAAAAGCCTCCTGACTTTTCCTCCATTTTATTCTTGTTTTTAAATTTCCTGCGGACACGCTCCCACTTACTGCCTGCCCTGGACCCAACTGCCCCACCTTGGGCGATGCCCCTTTATTGCCAGCCGTGGGCAAGTCTGGATCTGTAGGGTCAGACTGGGAGGGTCAAAGATGTTAAGGGCAGTGGCACGTGGCTTTCTGCCATGGAGAGCACGACCCTGGGATCTACCCGGACAGTACACGCAGGGCCCCGTCAGCCTGCTGGGCGTCCCTCCTCCTCACTGGCCAGTCCGCTTAGCTGGCTCACTAGTGCGGCCCGCCCGCTGGGGGAGGCTCAGCGCCCTGTCTGGATGAAGACCCCGAGGCTCAGGGCATGCGTTTCTAATGCTGAGTGGCTGTCTGCTCTGCCCTTGGCTCTGGTCTGCTCAGCCCCCCATGGGCCCCGCTCTGAGGGCTCACTCGGACACTTACGGATTTCTCTGCAAAGTTTACACCTTCTCTGATCTCGGGGGAGGGGAAGGAGGTAGGGGCTGCCTCTCCGTGGCCACTCCTGCCGCTGCGTCTGTCTCCCAATCACCCTGACCCTGGCGTGGGGATGGCCGTGCCTGTGCCACTGGGGTGGCGGTCAGCAGAGGGCCAGGCCTGCGCGCGGCACCCCGAGGGCCGTCCGTCCAGCCCAGTCAGGTCAGCCTGGTGGCCCAGACTCATCAGAGGGGCCCGGCCGCCTCTCGGACCAGGTGGGTGGTGATCTGCTGTCCTGTTCCAAAGCAGCTTGGCCAGAGAGCGGTGGCTGGGGCAGGTACCAGCCCTGTGCCGCCAGGCCAGGAAGAGGGCCCAGGCCGGCTCCCAGAGCCTTCAGCACCCGGCTCCGAGTCTGTCCTGGATTGCGCGGCTCCAGGCCCCGCCACCGCCGCTGACACAGGCCTGCTGGCTCTCGGGATTCGCTGGCCGGGATCTACTTTGAACTTCACCTGGAGACTGGAGCAGATAGACCTGCGCTGGTCTGAGGACACTGGCAGGACTCCTAGGGAGAGACTGGCCTGATCCGTACACAGCTCAGCGTGCATCCCGGAATCTTGGCGGACAGCAGACCAACCAGTCTAGGGCAGCCTTCACTCTGCATGAAGGGGAGCGGGTGTGAGCTGGGCGTGTGCTGGGTGTGTGCTGGGAGTGCTCTGCAGAGAAAGAGGCCCCCACCCTTGGTGCCCCGTGACATCTTCCTTCCCTGAGATAAATGACTGGGAGGGCGTGCTGAGGACCAGGATTCCGGATTCCCCTCCATCCGGGAAGATACAGGAGAAGCCTTCAGCTGTGGACAGCAGTCTGCTGAGGACCACGCTGTGCAGTCTTTCCGAGGAGGGACCGCAGCCCGGACCCCGCACCTGGAGAAGGGGTGAGGCCCACACGCACCCTTGCCCCTCTGCTGGAGTGCTCTGCTCTTCTATCCAGAGTCTTATCCACTGCTTAAGGGGCACTTTTTTCTTTTTCATTATTTGCAAAGCAGAGGGGAGTTTGAAATGTCTGTCTACCAGAGGAGCATGCTGCAGCTCCCAGGTACAAATTAGGGCTATTAAGTCATGAAAAGGGCATCCCCGATGGCTCATTGGGTAAAGATCCAACTGCCAATTCAAGAGATTCAGGAGTCACGGATTCCATCCCTGGGTAGGGAAGATCCCCTAGAGGAGGAAGTGACAACCCACTCTAGTATTCTTGCCTGAAAAATCCCACAGACAGAGGAGCCTGGCGGGCTACCATCCATGGGGTCCCAGAGAGTTGGACACGACTGGGTGACTAGGCATACATGACATGAAAGCTACTGTGTATAAAACAGAGAAGCAACAAAGGTAAGTTTTGTAGCACAGGGAATTACAGACGTTATCGCATAACAGTTTTAATGGAGTATAATCTGTAAAAATACTATGCTATATATCTGAAACTAATACAATATTGTGAACCAGCCATGCTTCAATAAATTAAAAAACAAAATGAAACACACACAAAAAAGACCTGGATGGGAGGAACTCTTGGCCCAGCGAGCCCCCGCCTCCCAGGGCACCCTAACGATGCCCCTCCATCAATACAAACCCACAGGAGCCAGGCTGCTCTGCTGTCTATAACAGAACAACAGGGAGCAGTGCAAGATGCCCACCTGATGGCAGATGAGTCATCTACGCTGTGTCCACACAGGGGACCAGTCCACGGGAGCAGGACAGAGAAAGGAACTCCCTGGGCCAGCGTGGTGTCACGGCCGGGATGGTTGTGGCTTGTGGGAAACAGAAGGATGCAGAGAACAGACATAACCTGCTGAGTGTACACGGTACAGATAACATATCTACTGTGGATCCTCCCTTCTGGGTAAGGAATGAGAACACCTGTGTGTTTGCTTAAGTAATAAAATAGAAGCAGATGAACATGGCACCTGACAGGCTGGGAGGGACGGAGGGGAGGGCTGGGGTGGGAGAAAGATGCCCAGGGGATGGACTTGCATTCGGATTTGACTTTGACATTTAACATCAGGTACACGGTGTTTTACAGCCCTCCAAAGTAAATTCATTTAGAAGTAACTCATAAAGCACACTCTAAAATGGCTTTTCTGTGTGCAGGAAGAACAGCTAAGCAGGCTTGAAGTTGAGTCGCTGGTTCATCGTGGCCAGGAGAGCTGGGGTGGTCACTCTAGGCCTCCGTCTTGCACCTGGGGGGGTGGACCGCAGCGAGCCCTGCCCTGGGGGTTGATGGAGCTGGAATCTCTGGGTGGGAAAATGAACACAGATTTGGAATGTGGGAAGACTAGGGAGGCCCTGAGAATTTGAACATCCACTGGAGGTGTGCATATGAACTCGGGTTTTTAAAAACAATCAGTGATGCTGAAGCTGGAACTCCAATATTTTGGCCACCTGATGCGAAGAGCTGACTCATTGGAAAAGACCCTGATGCTGGGAAAGATTGAAGGCAAGAAGAGAAGGGGACGACAGAGGATGAGATGGTTGGATGGCATCACTGACTCAGTGGACATGAGTTGGAGTAAACTCCGGGAGCTGGTGATGGACAGGGAGGCCTGGTGTGCTGCAGGCCGTGGGGTCGCAAAGGGTGGGACACGACTGAGCGACTGCACTTAACTGAGCTGAGGGCCTTCCTCAGGGCCCATTTGTTGAGGCTGCCCTTCCGGTGCAGGGAGCATAGGTTCCATCCTTGCTTGGGGAACTAAGATCCCACATGCTGTGCAGCATGGACAAAGGAAAAAATCTAAAAAAATTGTTTGGTTCTGTCTTTTGAAAGGGGCTAGAAGCAAGAAGAACACCCGGGTCTTGGTTTCTAAATTCCTCATAAGCAAGAGGCAGAATGCGTAGAGATGTAGCCGACCCCAGACACAGGATGAGAAGTTCAAGGTGAGCCTCGAAACCAGCAGTGCTGGAAATCCAGGAGGGATTCAAGGACTGATGGAGACACGTGTGAAGGACATCGGGTCCTGGAGACAGGGGTTCACTTGGACCTAATTTGGGACTAGTTGACCTTCAAAAGCAAAGTAACCTTGTGTCTAATGTTGAGAGGACATCGTTGGACAACTGCAGACTATGTAAGTCTGGACTGGCCCAAACTTTTTGGAAATGTCAATGTCATGAAAACATAAAAGGCAGGCGGACACACCTGACTGAAGTCTCTGGTGTGGCTGAATTGTGTACCACTCTCCCCCAGCAACAGGGGAGCCTGATGGCCTGCTGTCTATGGGGTTGCACAGAGTCGGACACAACTGAAGCGACTTAGCAGCAGCAGCAGCAGCTCCCCCAGCAAAGACCTGCCAAAGTCCTAACACCCGGCTCCTGCAAACGTGACCTGACCTAAAAATAGGATCTTTAACAGAGACTAAGCTAACCAAGCTAAAATCAGGCTACGAGCGAGGACCCGGATCCAGTCACTGGGTCCTTATGAGCGGAAATGCCACAGAGACAGACGCACAAGGAGAATGCCGCGTGACATGCCACCTGTGACAAGGAGGCAGAGATGGGAGTCACGCGTCTCCAAGCCCAGGGCACCAAGGAGGCGGCACCACCGCGGCTGGAGAGAGGCCTGGGGTGGGTCCTCTTGGGCTCCAGAAGGAACCCACCCTCACCACCCACTCCCCCCCACTCCCCGCCCCCGCCACACACACACCGGATTTCAGTTGTCTGGATTCTGGGAGTCCGTTTCCATTGCCCTGAGCTGCCAAGTTTACGGTCATTTTAGGATCTGCAGGAAGCCATGCTGACCAGGGAGAAGAGGCCGCCACGTCCAAGAGGCTCAGCGGAACCCTGGGTTTTTATAAGAGCAAAAGGCCTGAGGAGCAGACAGCCGCTGGTGCCATCCTGACAGGGAAGCGGGAGCCCTTGAGCCAGGGCTGTACGTCGGAGCATTGCGCCCACTTTCAGATCCTGGAGGGAGGGGGGTGACAGCGTGTGGCTCTGGCAGGGACCCCCTGTGCTTGGCGATGCCTGCCCTGTGAAGGGACGTGGTGTCTGCAGCCTGATTTCAAAGGTCTCAGCAAACAAAGGAGAAGCAGAAATGCAGAGAATGCGACCAGGTGTCAACAGCAGAGGACCAGGGGAGGCGGTTAAGGGGCGTTCATGGGACTGTCAGCTTCGCTTTCACCATCAAAGATCTGTAAAATCATTTGAGGAGAAAGTTTAGAGGGAGGCAGAGGTCTCCTGTGGGGCTGTGGCATCTGGCGGCCTCTGGGGATGGGGCATGGGAAGCGCCTGACCTCCTTGGACAGGTCGTGATGGCTCAGGGTTCACAGACGGCCCCAACCCAGGGCAACCACTTCTGACTTGTCCCAGCTGGATGGTGAAGAAGGGACACAGAGCCTGTGCTCTGCCCCACACATATGGTGGGTGGGACATGCCACACACACACACACACACACACACAACCACACACACACAGCCACACACACACAACCACACACACAACCAACAAACACAACCACACACACACGCAACCACACACACAACCACAACCACACACACACAACTACACACACATACAACCACACATACGCAACCACACACACAACCACACACACACACGCAACTACACACACACAGCCACACACACACAACCACACACACAACCAACAAACACAACCACACACACACAACCACACACACACGCAACCACACACACAACCACAACCACACACACACAACCACACACACATACAACCACACACACGCAACCACACACACACAACCACACACACACACGCAACTACACACACACAACTACACACACACAACCACACACACACAACCACACACACACAACTACACACACATACAACCACACACACAACCACACACACACAACCACACACACACAGAGCTAAGTGCTCACACAGTTACAGCTGCTCTGTGCTCTGACAATTACACTGTTACACCTGCTGTGGGCAGGAACCCCCGTAAGCACAGACCCCCCCAAGCCCATGAAGGCAGGCGGCAAAGCCCACCCCTCGGGGGAGCCAGCTGAGCGAGCCCCTTCCCCCTTAGCCCTCGTCTCTCTTTATCCTCAGGCCCCTTAGAGCACTGTCGTCGACCCTGAGCCTGGGCGCAGACACCAGGTATGGTCTGAGGCTCCAGACACCCCACCTCCACCCTGTGAGGTCATCAGGAAGGAGACCTTACAGGTTTGATCAATTCCAGGCAGGAAAAATCCGGGTGTTTCCTGGAGCCCCATCTTGGAACGGAGATGGCATCAGCAAGGAGAGGCCTGCTCCCCTGTTGGGGACATTCTGGAGGCGGCAGGGACTGGGGAAGGATGTGGAGGGCTTGACGAGGTCAGCCTGAGCCCCCAGCCCCACGCGTGTCTGCACGGTGTCCACTCGAGCACGTGCAGGTGAGCGGAAAGCAGCGACTGCCGGGCGGATGCTGAGATGGAGCGGAGAGGCGCTGGAGTCACGCCCTGCTCCCCAGCCCGCCGCCCGTGTCCCCAGGCTGACCTGCGTGCTCGTCACCGCGGGCCCTCGGCCCTCTGCTCCCCAGGCGTGTCCAGCTGAAGGGCAGGTGGACAGGCATGGAGGACAGAAGGCCGAGGTGGGGCTGACTGTTCTCTGCACTCCCCTGGGTGGTCCCTGCGGGCCCCTGGGCCCTGCCATCACCCCCACTGTGGCAGCCTCTGTCTGCAGGGGAGGCCTCCCAGGGCACAGGGGTAGCCCCCCTCTGCTGCTGGACCGGGGTGCTCACCCTTCCCTCCCTCTGCAGTCCCCCTGACCCTTCTACACCCTGTGAGCAAACAGCATATCTACTATCCTAAAGAATTCTGGTGGTAGCCGCTCGGTCGTGTCCAAGTCTTTGTGGGCCCATGGACTGTAGCCCGCCAGGCTCCTCTGTCCAAGGGATTCTCCAGGTAGGAATACTGGAGTGGGTTCTATTCCCTTCTCCAGTAGATCTTCCTGACCCAGGAATCGAACCTGGGTCTCCTGCATTGTAGGCAGATTCTTTACCACTGAGCCACCAGGGAAGCCCAAAGTGCTCACCAGGTCTGACCCTGCTTAGCTTCTGCTATCTTAACCGTTATTCATTTCTGGCCAGCTCTCTGATGGACATCAAGTCTTGATGACCACTCTTTCTTGAGATGCTCGCTGAGTGGGGGCATTGGAATCTGTGTGACTAGCAGCTTTGAACATAGGCGTCAGCCGCAGAGGCAGAGCCATCGTGACCGTCTCCGAGGCGGGAGGTCCCCCTGTGTCCCTGAAGCCATAAAGTTCAGAGGAGACACGTTTAGGCCTCCTGACACTCAGAGGCCAGCACTTCTGTTCCTCGGGCAGTGCCAGGGCTGTGCTGGGGCCTGTGCAGGCTCTGGGGGCCTGTGTTGTCCTCAGAGGACCTGTAGGAAGCAGCTCTCCCTGGCGTCTACAGACCAGCAAAGAGGGTCAGTGTCCCATTTACCAAGAGCCGTTCAGATGTAAGGGGCAGGTTGCTCTGCTGACAACATTCACAGCATGCCCACCCCGGGTCCTCTGCCCAGGGAGTGCCTTGCCATCTTGCCACTTCCCTCCCCCAAGGACAGAGGAAGTCTGGGCCGGAGAAGACCCCGTCTCTGTGCCATGCTGACCAAGAGACTCACGGTTGCCGGGAACATCCTCTCCTCCTTATTAAGGTCACCGAAGCCGTCTTCTTTTCCGAGGTTCACAGATGATGAAAACCGCATTTCACTCTCCCATGGCTGTGAATCCATTCTGCCTGGCCCAAGACGGCCAGTGGAAATTAATGTGCCCCTAGGCGTCCGATAATTTATCAGTAAAAGCCCTGGTCTCTCTACCTTTGAACTCCACAAAGAAAATTAGCCCTTGTCAGGAGGGCAGTGCCCTCACAGTTTCAGATTCTCAAGGTAATCAACAGCTATTGATCCCACTCCTGCACACCTGTAATTAGCCCCTGACTCAAGTCCAGGTTGCCCCCGCAGTGCGTCACGAGGCAGCTGGACCTCTGTGCTTCTTTTTAATTTCCAGCAATGACCCGGTGGTTATGAGGATGGCTGTTTTACATATTTACACTGATTGCTTTTTCATTGACTCCACTTTCCATTATGAAACACACACGGACAGTTGTCCCAGACCAGCTTAATTGAGTTCAAGTTGTGTCACCGGACATGGAGGGATGTTAAAAGCACGCTCTGCCTGAGCTAAGTTATTACTTGGCCCTAAACCAAATGGGTCTTGATTGCTCAACAAGAAGGCATGAAACAAACACATGTGGGGAAACAGTAAGCAAAGCATCTACGTCGGGGTGACTCTCTTTGCGCTGAAATGGATGGTGAAGATGAGCCTGGAGTTAGATATTACACATCTTTCCTACACAGCTTAGGAAGCATTTAAAGGCATGCCTTAAAATACAAATGCTTCACAACTGTTAGACGGGTATCTATCACGGGCCGAGCATTCTGTAACATGTGATGTGAAGTACCCTGGTCTCACAACTGCCCTCTGAGACACGTGTTGGCATCTGTGCGTGGAAGACAGGGACACGGGCACAGAATCGAGCAGGACGGGCCCAGGTCAGCACTGATGCAGGAGCTGGTGCTGGAGACCCAGGTCTACGCCAAAACCCGTGTCCTCTTCATGGCCTTATCCAGATGCCCCGCCCCAGGTCTTGGCAGATCTGGCTATTTACCGAGATACCCAAGTCTCACATTTCAATTTTACTAACACGCAACTTGCTGAAAACTTCTGCCCCAAGTCAAGAATAGAGCAAGCTGAGGTTGAACTGAAGGAAAGTTCTGATTCTGCAGGGCACAGCTGACCTTGAGGCAGAGCTCAGGTTCACTGCATTTGACTCAAAACGGGTCAGAGCCGGACAGAAATGCCAAACAGGCCATGGGAAAGGCCACACGAGGAGTTCTTCCTACAGCTCGACATTTGGGGGCCCCCCATCCATAGCTGGAGACCAGGCACCTGCACTTTGAAGACCCCTCAACATCGAGAGAGGTCCAGGGTCTCTGAAGCAGCCTTCTAACTGGCCGTGGCCTCAAGCTGCACCTCCATCCCTAGGTCTGCCCTCTCCTGGCCATCTCCAGACTAGGACATCTCTTAGACCCAGACTAGTGATCCCCCAGGGGCTTCTGTATGGTTTCAGAGTCCACCCCCAGCTGGGTGCTGCCTGCAGCCCGGCTCAGCCCTCAGCCTCTGGGTGATCACACACAGGCTGGTGGAGGAGAAGTGGTGAGTGGGCAGTCAGGGAGGTGATGTGTGAAGGGGCGTGGCCTGGGCGTTGGCTCTGCAGCCAATCAGATTCAGGACGTTGCCTTGAGACACTTCCTCAAGAAAGATGCCTGAGCTGTTTCTAGGGCACCCCCTGCAGGGAGGGGCTGAGACATGGACAGGACCTCAGGCAGGTGGGCAGCACATGCAGTGTCCAGGGCCCAGACAGCCTGAGATGCCTGGGGACAGTTTTTCCAGCCAATAATAGGAGGCTCGTTAGAAGACTCATTATTCATTCAGGTATTAAAATGGTCCCATCCTAGGAGGGTGAAGTTCTCCATCCTAAGAGCAGAGATGTTTAGAGCCAGGGATTGGCTGGACCCAGGTAAGTGATGAGACCCCAGAAACCCCTCCCTTAAGTTTACTTCCTCTGACCCCAGAGCACCAGCCTGCTCTTCCCCATCTTCCCCACCCACCCACGGCCGCCACTCCAGCTGCCGAGCCTGTGTTTTCCCACATAAGAACTTTGACTAAGTGTGGGCCGACACAGCCAAGGCAGCAGGTGACGTGGCCCTCGCCCTGGGCTTGGCCACGGCTGCTGCAAGGCTGTGTTGAGGGACCCTTGTGGGGTCAGTACTGGAGACCTGCCTCTTGCACAGTCCACCCTCCTGGGAGGGAGGCTGGCATTCCTCTGAAGGGGCGGATGGGCATGCCTGCGGCATCCCTGAGGCTGCGGACAGAGAAGCCTGCCCCACCACTTTGTTCCTAAGCCCCTAAATCATCTCCAAAGGCACATAATTAAACCCCAAATCAGATAATCTAGGGGCTCTGGTTTGTTTTGTTTTGTTGACTCACACGTCACACGTCTGGAGCAGTGAGCAGGGGAGTCCTCCCACTCAGACGTGCCCAGGATGACTCAGAGTCCTTCCCCGACCAGCAGGCTGCAGCAGCGGGATGCCATCCAGACGCCCAGGCCCTGGTACCACTCCTGCCTCTTCTGTGAAAGGGGCGTAGAAACAGCCCCTGCTGCTCGGGGCTGCTGAGCGTGCACGCGCACACTCCCGGTCACCCTCGCCAGTCCCTGGAGCAGCGTGTTCTCAGTCTGTGTGCCTGAGTTTTTGGCCACCAGGCGTGGAGCCCTGCTGAGACCCAGGAGCCCTGTGACCTGCCTGGGCTCAGTCCTCTCATCGGCAAAGTGTGGGTCCTTCCTTCCCAGGCGTCCCCGTTCTGCACCTGTAGGGACAGGAGATCTTGAGAACACCATGCCAGGCCCACTCACACAGGGCACTGGTGAAGGAACCGGGCCAGGTGCCAGCCCATGGACCCTTCTGTGGGCTCAGCAGACAGGATGTGGGTGGACAGCTTTGGGCCCCGTGACCCGCACAGCCTTGCTCACAGCGGGAGGGCTGGAGAGAGAGCAGGTCTGCAGTGCCTGGTTGCCCTGGGCCGGCAGCCTGGCACTCCCACGGCCGCCTTCTTCCGATGATGCCCAGTTCGCCCTGCAGGACCGGGACTGCCTCCTGCGTGGCTGCCCACACACACCACCTGGTCCCTTGTCACAGATTCTCTGCCCCTGCTAAACCCACATTAGGTTTGCTTCCCCACTTCCTTCCGAGGCACGGGCTGCAGCCTTCCTTCTGGGGGTATTGGCCGATCCTGCCTACCAGGGGATTAGATCTGTTTTCGCACCATGCTTTTTTAAAAAAAATTTCCTTTATGTCACAGTGGCCTGTTTTTGTTCATTTCTATTTACAAAGTAAATAAAAAGTTTATTTTAAAAATAAGTTATAAAATTTATTTTATTCCAATGCATCATCCCTTACATTTATGTATGTGTGTGTGTATATATATATATATATATATATATATATATATATTTTTTTTTTTTTTTCTGTATCAACTGTGTGCATGGGCTGTGTGGGAGCTGGAGGCACCCAGCCCTGCCCCTGAGGTGTGACATCTGGTGGGGGATGGCGCCCATTCAGCAGACTGTGGAAACACAGCTGGCCTGGTGATGTACTGGAATTTGTTCGTGTGTAAAAAGTGGCTTCAAGAGTGTCAGGAATTTCACCTTCATTGTGATGCTGATAGGCGTGTTCTGCATTAGTAAGGGTAACACACAGTTTACAAAACAAAACCCAAACATCAGTGGCTTAAGGTAACAGCGACTTCTTCCTCAGGTGGTGACCTTCCATGCAGCGATCTGGGGACCAAGCTCCCTGCATCTGAGGCTGTGTGTTCCCCTGGGGCCTCAGTCGCCTCTGCTTTCAGTCACTGGTGGTCAGTCGCGCAGTCGTGTCCGACTCTTTGTGACCCCTGGAGTGCAGCACACCAGGCTTCCCTGTCCTTCACCATCTCCCAGAGCTTGCTCAAATTCATGTTCATTGAGTCGGTGATGCCATCCAACCATCTCATCCTCTGTGGTCCCCTTCTCCTCCTGCCCTCAGTCTTTCCCAGCATCAGGGTCTTTCCGTCATAGTAAAAGAAATAGAGAGAGAAAGAGAGATGCTTCTTAACTCTGTCAGCTGGGAGTGTCAATACGCTGGTGAGAACAAGTCACAGGGGCTGGCCTAGACACAGAGGGCACCGGGGAGCAGCCCAGCCAGCTGTGCCGCCGCAGCAGATGCAGCCGTGGTCCTCAGCCTGGGCCTCCCTTTGCTCTGGGGTAAACATTGTCAATCAGGAGAGTCAAGGCAAGCGCCCTCCCAGAGTGCCTGGAAACCCTCTCCAGCAGGGGATGAACCCGAATGCAGCTCCTTCAAACTGAAATGTGCAGCCTTTTGTTTCACATAATAAAATAAATGTTACGTCCAGTAACCAAGGGCACCCCTCCCTGACCAGTCTGTGTCTTCTCAGGTCGAACCGACAAACTGGAAGATACAAGGTCAGGGCTCAGGGAGAGCAGGAGTGAGCGAGGCGGCCTCTGCCCCGCGCTGGGCGCCGTCCACTGACGCTGGCTGGAGGCCGGGACGAGAGGCCCAGAACTCTGGTCTTGGACACCTGTGGGGCGGTGGAGCTGCACGACGCAGCGGCAGGGCCTCCCCTGCTACAGAAATCCTCCCGCCCGCTGGCCAAGCCGGTGACACTCCTCCCAGACGCCGCAGCGACCAGGGCACAATACTGCATCTCCACCGCCACCAGCCTGGCCCAAGTCCCCGTTCTGCCTGGACTCAGGCAGCCGCCTCCAGTGCTCTCCCTGTTTCTGACTCACCCCAAGGTAGACACCCCACAGCAAGCAGAAGGGTAGTTTAAGAGAAAAGTTAGGCCACGGCTTCTCTTACAAATGTCTTCTAATCATTCATGGAGTTATTATTAATAACATTGAACATCTGAGAGTAGTCTAAATGCTCATCAATAGGAACCTGTTGAATCAAAATTGGCCTGTGCACGCGATGGTAGGAAGGCAGGGGCCGAGGAATCAAGAAAGATCTCTCTATACTATTACGGAGTTATTGCCAAGGTATTGGGTTAGTCAAAATGTTTGTTTGGATTTTCCCAACCCAAACAAACTTTTTTTGTCAATCCAATATATTAGTAAACTTAAAAAAAAAATACACACAAAGAAGAGCAATGATCTAAATATGTTATTCTTTTCTTTAGAAATGGAAAAATGTAGAATAAAATGGTGAAACAGCGAATCAAAATAAATTTAAATGGTTACCTATGGGGAACAGAGAATAAGGAAGAAGAAATAGGTTTTATTATAGATTTGATTTTGAAACCACGTAAATCTTTAAATACTCCTAAAAGATTAAATCAAAAAGAAAATAAAGCCATCAAAAATCTGAAAATAACCTGAAATAAACTGTCTTTCAAGTCACTGGTATACACACACAGGAAAAAAAAAAGTATTATCATTGACTTTAAATTTGATATTTTGACTGTACCTCCCTAAAGGAATATATCCTAATACAAAGTAACACATTCGGAAGTCTTGTTGGCAGAAGATGCATTGTTACTTTGAAACTATCTCTTGTATATTTTTATGATAGAAACAAGTAGTAATTACACTGAAGTCCTTAAAGCCAATATTTCCAGCAGAATAGGAGAAGGCAATGGCACCCCACTCCAGGACTCTTGCCTGGAAAATCCCATGGATGGAGGAGCCTGGTAGGCTTCAGTCCATGGGGTCGCTAAGAGTCGGACACGACTGAGCGACTTCACTTTCACTTTTCACTTTCATGCATTGGAGAAGGACATGGCAACCCACTCCAGCGGTCTTGCCTGGAGAATCCCAGGGATGGGGGAGCCTGGTGGGCTGCTGTGTATGGGGTTGCACAGAGTCGGACACGACTGAAGCGACTTAGCAGCAGCAGAGAGCAGATGCGAGTGTAACACAAAAGAAGTTCAAGAAAAACCCAGCAGACTGAAATTTGAATTGGAAATTGGATAAACTAGCGCTTTTTTTCTCTTCAAACACGTATTTGATCTGTATTTTCCAGCTTAGTCTAGTGAAAATACCCAGAAACGTTGACAGCCCAGAGCAATGAGCACTCTCAGACCTGGATTATGTTCTCTAACACAGCTTCCGAACTGGAAAGAATCAAGACTTTTCTTAAAAACGGCCAAGTCCAGTTCTCAGGCACAAGTTCACAGGGTGAGCCTGGGGAATATTCCGAACCGGAACCTGAAAAGGCTGACGATCCTGACCGTGACTGTGGGACTTGGGGCTGACAGAGGGGATTTGGATCAAAAGAATACAGCCAGCATTGACGGAAAGTGTTTGTAATTGACACAGACACTCAAAAACAAAATAAAAGCCATCATTGTTGGTTGCTAAGGCAACCACTTATTCCTCTGAAAATTGAAGAAAAGGAGGAGGGAAGAATCACAATTATCTTTCTCTTCTTGCATAAAGTGTGTTCCAGGGTAAACAAAAATGTTGATGGAGAATTTTTCCATAGAAATACATCAGGTGATAAATTCAGAAAGAATCATAGAATTACAAAGTCATCATTTTGCAACCAGCAAAGAATGAGTGGCTCTAGCTACAGTCACTGACGGATGCCACAGCTGTAGCCAGCGATGGACGGGGGCAGTTAGAAGGGAGGATCAGGCTGATTGCACCTGACCTACCCATAATCGTGACGGAAGAAAGCGCAGGTACCCACACAAGCCAAAATCTAACTGAGGCTCCGGATCTATCCTTTATTGGAAATTCAAGAATCCTAAAAACATTCACCCAAAGAAAAGGGATTGATATGCCAAATTAAAATAGTCTTCAGGACAAAAGGCCTGATGCTTCCACACCAAATTTTAACACCCCCCAACACCCCCCACCCCCACAAAATAGGGAAGTAACTGCGAGAGACAAAATGAGACCCAAGAGACATAATAACCGGATGCAGGCCCAGGCCGATCTGGACTCAAGAAAAACACACATAAAAAGACACTTTGAGACACCGAGGACATTTGGATATGGTCAAGTGAACTTAATCAGTTGCCTGAGGTCACTGTCTAAGCAAACGGCTGAGTTGGGACTCAAAACTGGGACACGGACATCCTAACAGTTTGCATAGCCCCCTGGCTCCTCCTTGAGTATCATATGGATGTAATATGAAAACTCTGCCGAAGAAGCTGGCATCTTAACAACTGACACAGGGTTTGGTGAGCGAATCAGTGACTGACCGGCTGAATGAAAGAATGAACGGCCAAGCCAAGGAGGCTGAGCCTCTTGGCAGGTAGAGCTCACAGTCTTCCAGCTGATGCCCACTCTCACATGACCCGCTCCAGTGGGTCCATCTCATCTGAAGCGGAGAGAGACTCAGAGTGACCCTGGGGCATCACTGCCATTTTCCGAAGCCACGCTGAGCTGTCTTTTCTTCTGGAAACAAAATAATCCTCTTAATGAGAATGGAAGCACAGACTTCATTTCCATGGTTAATTAGAAAGCAGAGATCTCAGTGACCAGGGGGCATTGCCTGGCTTCTCGTGAAGCTGCTCATTCCGCTCCAAGTCGACGTGCAAGATCCCAAGCTGGGCGCGGAATGTGGGGGAGTGGGTACCCGGAGAAGAGAAAAGATGGGCTGGGGGGACAGGGTCACTTCTCTGTGAATACACAGAGCTTTTGCGGTGATTTGGGAGGTAACTCTTCCAGGAGAAAACAGTCAAAAGCTCTGAATTCAGTGATTCCAGGAGCAAGAGAAAACCAGCAGGCTTTAGCCAAAAGGGATGTTTTTTCCCCTGGAGGCAAACAGTCCCTCTTCAACAGGAAGGAAAAGCACAGCCCCAGCCTTTCCCCAGTGGGGATGGAAGATGCAGTGAGGATTCCCCTGACGTGAAGGCCGGCTCTCTGAACTGCTTGCAAGGCTCTTATCTAGGGACCTCCAGCCCCCAGGTCACCTGAGGCAGAGGCAGCTGCAGCTGGAGACAGGCCGCGCGGGAGATGGCACTGGGGTCTCACCATCTTGCCAAGTCTCCCACAGCTGGGAGGACACAGGGCTTTGCTGTGAAGCCACTTCAGGAAAAGATGCCTGTGAGGGTTAGGATGTGAGCAGAAGAAGGCATGCACATCAACCTGTGAACAGTGATGGCTTCCAGGAAGGTGTGTAAGGAGGGCTGTGAATTTATTTTCTGGATGTTTTATAATCAACTGTTACTACTTTTACAATTAAAAAAAAAAACTGGAAAAAAAAATCTTCTGTGCGAAGGTAAACACTGTCTGCTGGTTCAGATAATCAAGTAAGTGTGTCATTTGTCTTTATCCCATTTGCTTAAAACATGAACGACTTGAGAAATACCGCCTCTGGGATGGCAGGTTCTGGGTGCAGGGAACCACGGACGGCTCTTTTCTCAGATTACCTTGCGCAGTACTCGCAGCATCTATGCCAGGCCTGTACTGTCAGCATTCCCATTTTCTTTTCTTTTTTAAAATATTTATTTGCTTATTTATTTATTTGGCAGTACTGGGTCTTTGTTGCAATATTTGGGGTCTTCCATTGTAGAGCACAGACCCAACACTTGCTGTACCCGGGCTCAGGAGTCGCAGCTCAAGGGCTCTGTAGCCTGGAGGCACGTGGGATCTGAGTTCTCTGACCAGGGATCGAACCTGTGTCCCCCACATTGGAAGGCAGATTCTTCACCCCTGAGCCACCAGGGAAGTTCCCCCACTCTCAAGGTGGAAGCCCGAGGGGCAGAGACAGAGAACTTCCCAGGTCCCCAGAGCTGCTGAGCAGTGCGACTGGGGTTTGAACCCCAAGCTCTGAACTCTTGCCCCCTGGGAGTTTTTCTATAAGCCCCTGCTGCTCACAGCAGCAGGCCACCCCCTCTAGCTACAGGACCACCCCGCCCCAAGCCCCTGCTGCTGGGGGTCCAGGACTTTGTGGGGTTCAGGCCAGGTGAACCCCAGCAGAGCCTCCGCCCCCAGGGGCCCAGGGAGGCGCTGCCTGCTGCTCTCTGCGAAGCCCTGTGCCCTCCAGGCTTGTGGCCGGCCTGCTACTTGCCTTCCGCCCTCCCCCACACCAATAGTAGTGGGTCCCTCAGGCCTCCGCCCCTCCCCTCTTCAGTCCTCTCTGAGACCACAGACCTGGCTCCTCCTGGTCTGACTCCTGACTCCTCCTTAGGTCTCCTCCGCCAGGCTTCCTGCCATCTGGTGATGCTAAGTGCGAACCCCATGGCCTCCTGTCCACCCTGCCCCTCCCTGCTCCTCCTCCTGCTCTGATCCTGGTGTTTCTAGGACCCCTCCCTCCCACCACCTCTGAACTGGGACCGGAGGGAGAGCTCGGTCCATCCCCTGGGTAACAGGAACTTTCTTGGCCCGAAGGTGTTGGAACCCCACCTCGTCCCATCATCTCCAGGAGAAGGAGCGAGGAGTTATAGAACATGTGCGTTTGGCCAGCCTTGGGCTCTCGGGCGGGCCTCCCCTGACCAGGTGGCCCTGACTCGCTTTGCAGATGATCCTCTGGACTGGGGAAAGCTGAGGTCAGTCCCCAGTCCCAGCCTGTGTCCCGAGTCACACCATTCCCGCTTCCCACATCTCACACCTCAAACCCCGACACTCAAGCGGCTGCCCTCTCCTGCATCTTACACGGGCCTCGTTTGGGCCTGGAGCGGAGAATTCCAAAGCTGCTGGAGGACACCCAGCCCAGCAGTTGACAAGGGGCTTCCCGGGTGCCTCCGGCCTCGGCCATCCAGTCTGTGGGCCAGGGGTCTGGGCCAGGCTCGTGATCGCCCCAGGGGCCCCTGAAGGATGGCACTCAGCCTCTGCCCATCGGGGCTGGCAGCTCCATTCCGGTGCTGGGGGTGGCTTGCTGCGTGGTCACCAGCTCCAGTCAGCACGTCTGTCCGCAGATCCAGCCCAAAGTCTGCCCCCCGCCGCCGCCCCCAGAGGTTCCCCTGCTGCCACCAGGCTAGAGAGGCAAGTCTCCTCTCCCAGAGAGGGCCTGGAGGGTCAGGAGGGCTGATGTCCCCTGCAGGGCCCCTGGCCTTCGTCCTCTGCCCTGGGCGCCCTCCTCCAGCCGGAGTCCCGGGGAGGAGACAGGGGCCCCCGGCACTGCCCTGACTGAGCTCCTAGGGACACAGCCCGCTCCTCCCTGGGCGGGCCCGGCTGCTGGGCTGAGGTCCCGGGGCCTTGGGGGCGGGGGGCGACCTGTCTGCAGCTCCATCTGAGCCAGCCCTGCAGGAGGCTCCCAGCAGCCAGGCCCTCCCGCCCTCTCTCCTTCCCATGCGCTCCCACACTTGTGGTTGATGTGTGTTTTTTTTTCCTTAAACCAGGGAGTAAGAGTTCACACTTAACCTTGCTAAATTCCATCTTGTTCACTTCAGTCCATTGTTTCAGCTTGTCAAGAGGCTTTTTGTACCCAGAGTATTTCTTCCACCACATTAGCCGTCCCTCTGAGCTTTGATCTGCAAATTTGACAAGCAGGCCTGTTACGCCTTTATCCCGTCATTGATAGAAACGCCCGACAGGCCGGGGCAGGACGGGGCGCGCCCCTGGAGGCCTTCTCCACCGTGACATTGATCCGTTAATCAATATCAGGCGCCGCGTGCTGGCCGCTCTGCTGCTACCTGACGGCAGAGGCCTGTCGCCCGGCCCTCCAGGAGGAGCAGGCACCTCACAGAGTCTCGCCTGCAGCCTGCCTGGCCCGGCGGCTGGCACCCACCCAAGTCCTGGGACACTGGCTGCGGCTTCACAGACTGCAGAGTGGCTACAGCTTCCCTGGCCTCCCCCAACGCCCTGCCTTTCTCACTCCCCCAGCCAGAAATGCTCCTTCAGCACTGGGTCCTCCAGGAGGTCTTTTCTTTTTAATTGGAGTGCATTGATTTATAATATTGTGTTAGTTTCAGATGTAGAGCAAAGTGATTCAGTTGTACATACAGATATGAAAGTGTTAGTCGCTCAGGAGTGTCTGACGCTTAGCGACCCCATGGACTGCAGCCCTCCAGGCTCCTCTGTTCTTGGGATTCTCCAGGCAAGAATACTGGAGTGGGTTGCCACGCCCTTCCCCAGGGTATCTTCCCGACCCAGGGATCAAACCCAGGTCTCCTGCATTGCAGGCAGATTTTTTACTGTCTAAGCCACCAGAAGTCCATGATAAGTGTGTGTGTGTGTGTGTGTGTGTGTGTGTGTGTATACATGCGAGCATGCATGCTAAGTCACTTCAGTTGTGTTCAACTCTTTGTGACCTCAAGCACTGTAGCCCGCCAGGCTCCTCTGTCCGTTGGACTCTCCAGGCAGAAATACTGGGGTGCATTGCCGTGCCCTCCTACAGGGGAAATTCCTGACCCAGGGATCGAACCCATGCCTTCTGCAGCTCCTGCATTGCAGGTGGATTCTTCACTGCTAAGCCACCTGGGAAACCCATGCATATGTGTGTGTGTGTGTGTGTGTGTTCTTTTATTCTTTTCCATGTAGTTTATGACAAGATATTGAATATGATTTTCTGTGCTGGACAGTAAATCCTTGTTATTTTTCTGTCTCACATATGATGTCTTGGCATCTGTTACTCCCATGCTCCCCGTTCACCCCTCCGTCTTTCCCTCTTGGTAGCCGTAAGTGTGTCGTCTGTGTCTGTGGATCTGCTTGTCGTGTTAATAGGCTCATCTCCGTGTATTTGCACGTTTCTCACATAAGTGATGTCCTGTGGGGTGTGTCTCTCTCTGACTTGGTTCACTGAGTGCCGTCATCTCCAGGTCCATCCTGAAGCTCTTAAAGTTCCCGTTCACATGCTGCCCTCCTGCAGAGTGACCCCTGCTGACTGGCAGATCCAGAGTGACTTCTCTGGGCTGTCCTTGGCTTGAATGGGCTTCCAGCAGCCCCTGGCTCAAGGCTGGAATGCCCTCGGGGCCAAGCTCACCGCACTGGGCTGGTGTCCCACCACTAACTCACCTCTGACTCCTCCTTCCACGCCCTGTGCAGGGTGGGGCCATCATCATCGCCCAGGATCTCAGTGGACCGAGTGCCCACGTGTTTGCATTCTCTTCCGACCTGGTCAGGCAGGGATGGACAGATGAAGGCTTGTGTGGCCAAATGCGGGCTGCCGCCCATTTGTACGGTCTGTGGGTTGATGATCTTTTTAACCTCTTTAAAAGATTGTAGGAAGTTACGAATGATAACTTTTCATGATGCATGACAGTGATATGAAATGCAGATTTCGCGTCCACAAGCAGAGGCCCACTGTGGTGCCTTCCCTCCGCTGCGGGGTGGGCTGTGGGGGCTGCCCTGCACAGGGAACACTTGCCGACGTCTCTTGGGGGAAATGGGCCCCGAGCAGGGCAGCCAAAACGTCCCCACGGGCTGGGGTGCGGGGTCACTGAGGATGTGATCTGAAGGCAGAATACCAGGGTCCCCCAGCAAACCCCTCCTGCGGCAGCGGCGGCAACAGCCCCTGGCACAGGCCGGCTGGACGCCCGGGGCCTCACCCCACAGTGCCAGGATGGTGAGGGGGGATTCTCTTTTCTTTACGGCCCCTCCCTCCCTCGAGCCCAGAACACGGAGCAGGCCCTCTGGAAGGATGAGGGGATGCGTATGCTGACCTCACCCTCGATGGCAGGCATGACGGGAGGAAGCTCAGAGTCACGCCTGCTGTGTCCGCTTACACGGCAAGCACCCTGGTCCATTCGGAGTCTGACGGACTTCAGGGGACTCACAACAGACGACTCGTTCTGCTTCTAAACCACGTCGTCAACCCCCAACGTCCCCAGCCAGTGTCCTCTGTGTCTCTCACGCCTCTGCGACTCTCCCAACACCGTGCCTTTGCTTGTCAGGCTGGCTCGGCTGATGTCAGCTGATCGCCGGTAACACAGACTCCTGGCGGTCCTAGGACTCCCTGCCTTGCGGACCCTCAGTGGAGGGGCAGTGTCCTTGCGGTCACCTCTAAGGTCTTGGCACAGCCCCCAGTTCTGACCAGTTACCTGCCCTGCCCTCCCCAAGCACAGAGCCTGCACATCCAGCTGGTCATCTCTTGACTGGCCCACGGCACGCGAGGCTGGTTCAGTACCCAGGGTCTGTAGAGCTTCCCTTTTCAACTGACGAGGAGCTTTCAAAACTGCAGGCATCCCTTGCCTTCTTCTGCCCAAGGTCCAGGCCATTACTGATGGCTCTTTCTGCATTTTCCCTTTAAAGCAACTCAGACTGAGGCATAGGCACACATTCCTGAATCACCCAAATCCCTTTCGGATCAGCCTACTCCCCAGGTCTCTCTGCTCCTATGGATCCTGCATTCGCTTCTGAATCAGTCCACCCAAGGCAAAGCCTCCCCTGTTCATCCTCTTGGGAGAACCAGACGGATAGCAGGGAAACGCGGGATGAGACAGAGGGTGTGCAGAGAGGCACTCTGGGTGGTGGGGCAAGGACCTCTAAACGTCCTCTCTTCCGTTACAGCAGTGAGAACACTGGAAGTTTGTCAAAGTCAACCTTTTCAGAACGCTGTACGTTAAAGTCTTGTGACAGCTCAAGAAATGTCTTTTCAGGGAAAATGGCTGGATCTCAGTGAACGCAGCAAACTTCATGGCCTCTGAAGCACCATTCCCTCCCCCTCCCTCCCTCTGCAGTAGCTTGAAAAGCCAACAGCGCTGCAATCACGGTGCATCAGTCAGAGTTCTCCAGAGAAACGGTGCCAGCAGTGCCCTTAGGACACACTCACATGCAGGTGCCTGTGTCCTGGAATGTATTTCTGTATATAAATACAGAAAACAGGTATTTGTGATCAGAAATTGGCTCACATGATTATGGAGGCTGAGAAACCCCAAGAGCTGCAGTTGGCAAGGTGGAGACCCAGGAGAGGTGATGGTGGAGCTCCAGCTCCAGTCCAAGTCCAGAGCCCCGAGAACCAGAGAGCCTATGGTGTCCACGATGGTCTGAGAGCCAGCGGTTCAACTCCCAGAGCAGGGAAAGGCCGATGTCCCAGCTCAACCAGGCAGGCAGGAGCAGTTCCCTCTTACACAGCCTTTTTTTTCTGTCTTGCTTTTGTATTTAGTCACTAAGTCATGTCCAAGTCTTTTGCAGCCCCTGGACTGTAGCCTCTGGGGTACAGTCTGTTTGTGCTCCCCTCTGTCTGTCTGTACCCTCGTCTGTACAGTCTGTCCCTACCCCCTCTGACAAATCCCTCTGTCTGTGGGAATTCCCAGGCAAGAATACTAGAGTGGGGTGCCATTTTCTCCTCCAGGGGAACTTCCAGACCAAGGGATCACCATTCCCATCACAATGTCTTTGCTTGTCAAGCGGGCTCGGTTGGTGTCAGCTCATTGCTGGTAACACAGAATCCTGTCCAGTCCCAGGACTCCCTGCCCTGTGGACCCTCAGTAGAGGGGGCAGTGTCCTTGCAGTCACCTCTAAGGTCTGGGCACAGCTCCACGTTCCACATCCACACCCACAAGGGATGGAACCTGGATCTCTCCCTGCTCTACCCCCTTGCAGGCAGATTCTTTACTGACTGAGCCCCTTGGGAGGCCCATAGTGAAGGCTGTGTTGGCCAGGAATCAAACCTGGGGCAACTGCTTGGAAGGCGGCTGAGCTCACCACTGCACTACCAACCTCGTAAGCATGGTGAGCAGGAGCTCCAGCAGCCTGGCAGCTGTCAGCAGGAGACCAAGGGGAGACTCGTGGCCCCACACAATGAAGAGTGCAAACTTCCCAGAGGACTTTGAGAAAGTGACTTGACAGAGAGCAGAAACAGCAACAGGCGTGCGGAGGCTGAGGGGCCGCCTGGTTCCCAGAACTGTTACGTGATATTTTTTGTGCTGTACAGTTTTCAGAAGAAAAAACTATGAGACACACGCACACAAAATCTGTGTATGATTGTGGGTGTGTATGTGAAAGTGAAAGTCGCTCAGTCGTGTCCGACTCTTTGCGACCCCAGGGACTATAGAGTCCATGGAATTCTCCAGGCCAGAGTTCTGGAGTAGGTAACTGTTCCCTTCTCCAGGGCACCTTCCCAACCCAGGGACGGAGCCCGGGTCTCCCGCATTGCAGGAGGATTCTTCACCAGCTGAGCGTATTCTTGCACATATCACATGCAGTATACCTTCTTACGTATCTTGTGCTGTGCTGTGCTGTGCTTAGTCGCTCAGTCATGTCTGACTCTTTGTGACCCCATGGACTGTAGCCCACCAGGCTCCTCTGTCCACGGGGATTCTACAGGCAAGAAGACTGGAGTGGGTTGCCACGCCCTCCTCCAGGGGATCTTCCCAACCTCGGGATGGAACCCAGGTCTCCCGCAATGCATACATGCAATTAAATTATATATAATATCATTCAGTCATTGAAAATTAGAAAAGCCTACCATTTGCAACAACGTGGGTGGAACGTGAAGGCATTTTTCATTATGCTAAGTAAAATAAGTCAGATGGAAAAAGACAAGTACTATATGATCTCACATGTAGGTATGCTTTAAAAAAAACAACAGCAAAGTCAGAAAAAGAGATCAGACTTGTAGTTGCCAGAGGTGGAAGGTGGGGGAGGAGAAACTGAAGGAAGGTGGTCAAAAGGCACAAATAAGATGAAAAAGATGGAATGTAGAACATGAAGACCAGAGCTAACCCTGCTGTGCAAGACATAGGGTGGCTAAGAGGGTGAGTTCTATAGACTCTCATCATAAAAAGAATATTTCTTTTTTCTTTCTTATCTTTTTATTGTATTTATGTGATAATAAGGATGTTGGGCAAATCCATTGTGGTAATCACATCACAATATATGGAAATCAAGTCATCATGCTATGTGCCTTAAACCTATACAATGATTAATGTCAATTATTTCTCAAGAAAACTGAAAAAACAATTTGAGACACACAAAGAAACAGGAATATACATACAGAAGTGGGATGAGGGTACAGTTAATAGAAGCGCTCTCCAAGGAGCCCAGACATGAGGCTTTTCAGACAGACTTCAAACCGGCTATCACAAGAAAAGAAAACGCATATCAGTATTCCTTATGACTACAGGGGCAAGTCCTCTCAGTGAAATACTAGCAAACCTGATCCAGTAACATACAAAAAGGATTTTATACCACTACCAAATGGGATTTCAATATTAGTAAAGTGTCCAAAAACCAATAATTATAATACATCACATCCGTGGAATAAAAGAGAAGACAAAGTGACATTTCAATGGGTGAAGAGAAAACATTTGATAAATTCTAACACACTTTCATGAGAAAGACACACTCAAGAATCTAGGAACAGGAGGAAATTTCTTCATCCTGACGAAAGATATATGTATATATAAATCTCAGAGCTGACATCATGCTTAATGGTAAAATACTGCTTGAGATCAGGAACAGGACGGTGATGCTTTTCCCACTAGTTCCATTAGACTTTTTACTGGAGGCCTGGTCAGGGCAATTAGGCAAGAAAAAGCAATAAAAAGCATTCAAATTGGAATAGAAGAATTAAAACTGTCTCTGTTCACAGATAACATAATCATGCATATTGAAAATCCTAAGGAACCCTCACACACACACAGAAACCATTAAAACTAGTAAAGGAGTTCAGCAAGGCTGCAGGGCACAGGATCAATGGACAAAATCAATTGTATTTCTATACACCGAGAGTAAACAATGCCCTCCAATTAAAAACGAGTCCATTTACAGCAGCATTTAAAAGAGTGAAATACTAAGGACTGTATTTGATAAAGGAAGTATAAAATGTCCGCTGAAAACCACAAAATATTGCTGAAAAAATTAGGAAAGATCCAAATAAATGGAAGAACATCCTCTATTTATGGATCAAAACACTTAATATTGCTAAGATGATAACATTCCCAGAGTGGATATATAGATTTAATACAATCACTATCAAAATCCCAGGCTTCCCTGGTGGCTCAGATGGTAAAGAATCTGCCTGCAAAGTAGGAGACCCGGGTTCAATCCCTGGGTCAAGAAGATCCCCTGGAGAAGGGAATGGCTCCCCACTCCCGTATTCTTGCCTGGAGAATTCCATGGACAGAAGAGCCTGGCAGGCTACAGTCCACGGAGTTGCAAAGAGTTGGACACAACTGACTGACTTTCACTTTCTATCAAAATCCCAAATTCTTTTTTTTTTTGGAGAAACTTAAAAACTGACCATTAAATTCATATGAATATGTGATAGACCCAAAATAGTCAAAACAATCTTGAAAAAGAGCAGAGTTAAAAGACTTACATTTTTTAAAATTCAAAACTTGCTTCAAAGCTACAGTAATCAGTGTGCTATGATGCTCGTGTAAGGATAGAAACAGATAAAGCGAATAGACGTGGGAGTTCAAAGCCAACCCTTTGTAATTACGGTCAGTTGATTCTTGACAAAGGTGCCCAGGTCTCCCACTGGGGAAGAAATAGTCCTTTCAGTAAGCAGTGATG
This sequence comes from Bos indicus x Bos taurus, assembly GCF_003369695.1. Classification (NCBI taxonomy): domain Eukaryota; kingdom Metazoa; phylum Chordata; class Mammalia; order Artiodactyla; family Bovidae; genus Bos; species Bos indicus x Bos taurus. The sequence continues at coordinate 2,097,971 of NC_040080.1, read as the reverse complement.
GAACAAACATGTCCATGCGTCGAGGAATAATGTGAGACTCCTTACCTCACACTGTACACAAAAATTAACTCATTATTAACCCTGGATTAGGACTCTTCTAAGTAAGAGTATCAGTTTTTCCTAGAGATAAAGCTAACAATCTTAGAAGAAAAAAAGTGAAAGTTGCTCAGGCGTGTCCGACTCTTTGCAACCCACATATAGTCCATGGGATTCTCCAGGTCAAAATACTGGAGGGGGTAGCCTTTCCCTTCTCCAGGGGATCTTCCCAACCCAGGGATTGAACCCAGGTCTCCCGCATTGCGGGCAAATTCTTTACCAGCTGAGTCACCAGGGAGGCCCAAGAATGCTGGAGTGTGGCCTGTCCCTTCTCCAGTGCATTTTCCCGACCCGGGAATCAAACTGGGCCTCCTGCATTGCAGGCACAGTCTCTACCAGCTGAGCAATCAGGGAAGCCTTGGAAGAAAACAGCATTATTAAACATTGGGGTTTTGTTTTAGGCAATTGTTTCTTATATAAAACACAAAACTGGGTTCATCAAAATTTAAAATTTTTGTGGTTCAAAAGTAAGTTAAATGAAAGCCTACGGAATAGGAGAAAATATCTGCAAATTATATATCAGGTTAAATACTTGTATTCAAAGTATGTAAACAACTATTACAACCAAACAATACAAATATAATTAAATTTATTTAAAGATAGAAACATAATTTGAATAGATATTTCTCCATGGAAGATATATGAATGGTGGGTGAGCATGTGAAAAGATGCTCCACTTCATCAGCTAGAAGAGAAATGCAATTCCAAACCACGATGAGAGACCACTTCATACCCACTAGGTTGGCTAAAATTAAAAAAAAAAAAAAAATGACAGGCAATAGCAAATGTTGGCAAGGATGTGAAGAAATTGTAATACTTATACATTGCTGGCAAGATTTTAAAATGATAAGTCATTTTATCATTAAAATAATAAATCTTTAGGAAAGAATTGGCCTGTTTCTCAAAATATTTGGTAGCACAGGGTTACCATATGAGTCTGCAGTGCCACTATTTGGTAAATACTGCCCCAAATTGAAAACATACGTTTACACAGAAGCTTGTGTATGAGTGGTCAGAGCAGCATTATTCCTAACGACCAAAGTTTGCACAACAACCAAATATACATCAGTCAGATAAAGAGCAAGTAAAGAGGAACACATGCATAGAACACACTGCTCAGCCTAAGAAAAGAAGTACTGACACAGGCTTCAGCATGTAAGAACCACGAGCATGTCATGTTCATTGAGAGAAGCCGATCACCAAAGGTTCCGCTTGTGCATAACGTCTAGAGTAGGTAACTCCACAGAGACAGAGTGTGGATTAGGGATTTCCAGGGGCTCCAGGCGGGAGCAGACGGGTGCAGGACACAGATTTCCTTTTCAGGGCTATGATGATGTCCTCTCATGACCAGTGGTGGTCACATACAGCTCTGTGCAAACACTGAAACCCACTGAGCTTACACATCGAAAGAGTGATTTTTATGATATGTGAATTATAACTGGATTACACTATGTGGCTGCTGCTGCTGCTAAGTCGCTCAGTTGTGTCCGACTCTGTGCGACCCCATAGACGGCAGCCCAACCAGGCTCCACCGTCCCTGGGATTCTCCAGGCAAGAACACTGGAGTGGGTTGCCATTTCCTTCTCCAAGGCATGAAAGTGAAAAGTGAAAGGGAAGTCGCTCAGTCACGTCCGACTCTTTGCGACCCCATGGACCACCGCCCACCCGGCTCCTCCATCCATGGGATTTTCCAGGCAAGAGCACTGGAAAGGGTGCCATTGCCTTCTCTGTTACACTATGTTACCTTACATAAATTACATTACAAAATGAAATTAGATCTCCAACATGCTGTAAACTACACAAATAAAGTTTGCACGTGTGGGTGCAAGTTGTGGGTGCACGTGTGGGTGCAAGGGGAAAGTTGAAGGAAGCTGTTACTTTATCAGTGAGGCTGTCCAACGTCACCCGCTTTCTTTTGCTGTGATGTCTGTCATCCTCTGATGTCCAGGTATAGGAAAACCCATCACGGGTGAAATCCAGCAGCCCCAGGTGTGTGCTGTGGCGGCCCGGCGTTACTAGATAACTGGTGGGTCTATTCAGACAGCCGCCTCGGCCTCTGGGGGGCCGACTGCGCAACTCGCGTCCTTCCCAGACCCCACCCAAGTTTAGTGGCACCTGGTGTGTCTGCGTGTTTAGCCACTCAGTCGTGTCCAACTCTTTGTGGCCCCATGGACTGTAGCTCACCAGGCTCCTCTGTCCATGGGGCTTCTCAGGCAAGAACACTGAAGGGTTGCCATTTCTTTCTCCAGGGAATCTTCCCATCCCAGGGATCAAACCCACATCTCCTGCATTGCAGGTGGATCCTTTACTGCTGAACCACCAGGGAAGCCTGCCTGATGACATCAATATCCGTGGAGATGATCCTGGACCCTGTAGTGTGTTCTCAGGGCCCTCGAGGGAAACAGAGCCAATAGGATGTGAAAATATGAATTCCTATTAGAAACTGGCTCACAGCGTTACAGGAAGCGTAAGCACCCAAGACCTTCAGAGAGTGCAGAAAGGCGAACACCCAGGGTGAAGGGTGTGTGATTCCAGTCTGAGTCCAGGACAGACCTGAGAATCAGGACAGGCAATAGTATAGTTCCAGGCTGAAGGTGGGAAAACCCATGTCCCAGTTCAAAGGCCATGGGCAGAAAGGATTCCATCTTCCTTGGAGAAGGTCAGCCTTTTTTGTTCTCTTCAGACCTTCAAAGGATTGGATGAAGCCCACCCATATCTGGGAAAGTCTACTGACTCAAATGTTAATCCCAACCCAAATTACCCTCACAGAAACACCTAGAATCATACCTAACCTGATACCTGGGCACCCTGTGACCCAGACAAGCTGCACACACAGCGGACCATTGCACGTGATCATCAGCCTTCCTGCCCAGTGGCAGCTGTCCCGGGAGTGTTTCCTGTTAGTTGGCAAATGCCCCAGCTGCTCACACAGGGGCTCAGACCCAGAGGAGACCGCTCTGATCCACCTGGATGGGCTGCCATCCACTTCCCTACCTGGCTGGCCCGCCATCCACTTCCCCACCTGGCTGGCCCATGTCTTCCTGCCCATGGAAGCTAAGAATGTCACCTCCTTTCCACTTGGGAACAGAAGCTGGGCGGAGGTGGAACCGGTTAATAGGAGTGACTGTTTGTGTGACTGCACCTGTGAGTGAGGCACTTCACATATTTGCCTACATTTGGTTTGTATCATTGTTTTTTCCCCAACATATAAGTTCTATGAGAGAAGACTGGCATCCCTTCTCTTTTTCTTTTCTTTTTTTTAACTTATTTTAGTCTATTTGCCAACAAAGGTCCATCTAGTCAAAGCTATGGTTTTTCCAGTAGTCATGCATGGATATGTGAGTTGGACTCTAAAGACAGCTGAGCGCTGAAGAATTGATGCTTTTGAACTGTGGTGTTGGAGAAGACTCTTGAGAGTCCCTTGGACTGCAAGGAGGTCCAACCAGTCCATCCTAAAGGAAATCAGTCCTGAATAGTCATTGGAAGGACTGATGCTTAAGCTGAAACTTCAGTACTTTGGCCACCTGATGTGAAGAGCTGACTCATTGGAAAAGACCCTGATGCTGGGAAAGATTGAAGGCAGAAGGAGAAGGGGACGACAGAGGATGAGATGGTTGGATGGCATCACTGACTCAATGGACATGAATTTGAGTAAACTCCGGGAGTTGGTGATAGACAGGGAGGCCTGGCGTGCTGCAGTCCATGGGGTTGCAAAGAGTCAGACATGACTGAGTGACTGAACTGAATTGAATTGTTTCTTCTGCTTGGAGTAGGGCATGGGATAAGCTAATGTTTAATAATATTTTGATTAAATAGAAATAGTAAGTCAAACTGCATATGGATAACAACTAAAAATATAGCAAGTCAGTGGTCTGTGGTTGAATTTTGGTTTTCCGTTGTGACCCGTGTGTGCCGTGCTCTTCCTGCTAACACCCCTCAAAGCCCAACTGTGTTGCCTCGGAGACACTCAGCCTCCCCTCCGGCGGCTGTCAACGCCAGGGCCCCTCCTCTGTCCCAGGTTCCAGCCTCCCCACCTCCGACTCACTGAGCCCTCTCTGTCCCCAGATGTCAAGACGCTGCTGGCAGCTGACGGTGCCTGGGGGCCAGGGGGTGCACAGGACAGGGGGCATCGGTCCCCACTGGCCCAGCCTTCCCTCTGCCTCCTGTCCCGCTCTCCACTCCTACACAAGCTCCTAGAACATTCTGATCCTTCGCCTTCTGCCCAGAACAGCAGGGCTCTCCCACCTACAAGCCCCACCGCAGCCCAGCCTGGTCTCAGCGGAGAAAGAACCTTTATGTAACAGGACCCGCTCTCCATGGGAGACGCTTAGAGTCGGAATGCCTATTTTTTTCCTGTCACCGCATATTCGGTCCATTTCTGTATTTCCCAGTGTATTCACAATGGGTGCATGTTACTTTGTGTTTAGGGGAAAATCAGCACTATTTGTTTTAATCTCCCCAAAGCTCTCTATGATTTGAGTAATTTGCCCAGGTTTAGTAAGTGATGGGGGATGGGAAGGAGGCAGCTGGAGCCCGCGCAAAGCCTCACCTAACAGTGCTCACCGCCCTGTGTGACTTTTCCTCCCAGCAGGCGTTTTCCGCAGGACACTGGCTCCTTCGCAAAGTCATCATTTTCTCAGCCACTCCAGGTTCAGCATATCCACCATCCCCTGCTCCTCCCTACGGACCACGCTGCACGTCTCCATTCTGGCTCTCTCACGTGAGACCACGTGATGCCCCCTTGGGCTGGAGCCTCCTTGCTTCCAGGGTCTTCATTCACCTGTTGCCAAGAAAAGCCAATTCTGCCTCCATGATGTATCTGTTACTTTAACCTTTGCTTCTTGCTGCTTTTGGTCAGTAGAAGGACACTGTCCACACAGAAAGGCCTGCCTTGGGGGCCCGTGGCCCTCTGCCTGAATGTTAATCCAAAGTGTCTTTTTTTCAGGAGCCTGTCCACCTGTGGGTGGCAATGGGAAGGAAGAAATTAACATGTCCCCCGCCTGGCCAGTCCAGGAGATATTTGCAAGATTAATGGCTTTTTTTTTTTTTTTTTACTGTACCTCCTCACCTCATCCTCCCATCTCTGTTCTGTGAAAGAACCTGGCATCCAGACCCCATAAGACGATTATTGTGAGACCCTCGTCTGCCACCTTCTCGGTCAGCAGGCTCCTGTATAAAGTTGTGTCCCTTCCCTCAGCACTTTGTCTCTTGGATTTATTGGCCTGTCATGCAGCAAGCAGAGCGAGCTCGGACTTGACAACACATCTGCCCATCACTGTGGGGGTCTCATCTTCCTTCAAAACTTGGGATGGATCCCTTTTTCCCTCGAGACGGCCTCCAACCCCACCCTGCCCCATGGCCCCAAGCCCTCTGTCTGCGCCGTTCATCTCTGCTGAGCCCTGTGGCCCGAATCCAGGAGCGTCCATCAAAGTCTGGTGCCCTCGAACCAGGACGCCCCTGCGGTGACTCACCCTCCCTTCCACTGAGGTGCGCTCATGTCTGCAGGTGGTCTCTTGCCTGGATGGCTCCTCTCACACTTCTCCACATTCCAAAAATAAACCATTTTTTAAGACCACGCTGAAACTTGGTCAGAGCTTCTACAAGCATCCGTCTGTCCTCCTCCTGGAAGGAATCTGTCTGCACTTTGCAATTTATGTCCCGTCCGTCCTCCTCCTGGAAGGAATCTGTCTGCACTTCGCAATTTGTGTCTGGCATAGTGGCCTTGCCCTTGACCCTGGAGTCATTTTTTTTTTTTTTTCTGGGCTGTCCTGCTCTCAGGCCTCCCGACCTGCCTGGTCCAGGCCCGGCACACACACGCGTGTGGGAGGCTCAAGGCAGTGGGGCCAAGACTCCCCCCGGGAGGGGCTCACCAGGGTTCTGGCATGGCTGCCCCATAAGCCCTTCCTTCCTCCTGCAGACTGATGGGCAAAGCCAGATGCCACAACTCCTGAGAACACCAGCCTGCAGTCCACCTCCTCCCGAAGCCTCTGAGGCCCTAACAGGGACCTCCCCCGCCCCTCGGGGGCCTCCCTCCCACTTTGGCGCGCTCACGTCTGCAACTTCATCAGATTCCACCTGTTCTTCCTTGTCCCCTGCTCTCAGCACACTTCTAGGAACCGCACCGGTGCTTAATAGATGCTCTCTGATAAAAAGGATTAGATAATTGATGGCCAAAGATAGAGAATAATTGTCCATGAGAATTACATACTAATAACGCAAATAGCTCTGAGTTCATCTTGAAGTTTCTCTCTTGACCTGATTCTCAACAAGGGGGACATAAAATCAAAGGTCAGCCTAGTTAGCCGGATGGCATTGAACCGCAAAGTTTCAGCTGGCAGCCGGGGAAGCCTGGTCACATTGATTAGAGATGCGCTTCTCCTGGGTGCCTTTATCCTGCCAGGAGGAAGGTGGGAAGGGAGCCCATGAATCCTTTGACGTCTCTGTCTTTCTTCCCACCTCCACGCAGCACGGCTGGGAAGCTGCCCTTTTCACACAAGATGAGTTTCAGTATTTGGACGTGGGCTTTGCCTCCTCGGAGACGTCTGGTCTCTCTTCTTAAAGGTGGTCCTCAGACCCTTCAGAGGGGCGGCTGTTGGCTGAGGTTGTTTTCCACATGATTGGGAAACACACATGTCACTGCCTACATGCTGTCCGGAAGCTTCAAGGGAGGGTTGAGCCTGTGATTTGGGTCTGCATCCAAATACAGGACGACGTGAGGTTGGCCGTTTTCTCCCCTAAGTCTCACGGACACGGAGCGGGACGCTGTGGCCCATGCCCCCTCACCCCCGTCATGATCTCTGCCTGCCTTCTGTCTGCGGAAAACTAGACAAAGAATGAGTTTGATCAGAGACCTGAGAAATGCGGAAGCAAAGGAAAACAGACAAAAGGAGGCTAAATAATGACGTATCACTGAGCATAGTCAGGGACCCTCAGCTCTTTCTCAAGAGTAGACAGTATTCTGAGTCACATCCTGTGAGCTGTCTTACAGATAGTAAAACACCCGGTGGAGTAGTTAACTGCACGATGACTAGACTGTACCCAGGACACGAGCTGCCACAATTCTGAGGTCTGACCACGAAGAAGTGGGGACAAATGGACCCTGCAACTGAAGATTCAGCACCTAAAACAATCAAGATGAAGGCCAATCTGAAGATGACTGTCAGAGCTGACTGTGCTGGTTTTGCACGTAACCACCCCCACGGCCGCCCACTCTGTCTATAAAAGCTCTCACCCCCTACTTGTGAGACGGGGAGGAGTCAGCCTTTGGACAGATCTCCGCCCCTATCCCTGCCCAGTTGCCAGCATCAAGCAAACTTTCCTTTCCACCAACCTGGCCTGCTTATTGGCTTTTGAGCGGTGAGTAGCCAGACGCAACAGACGCCCTATCAGTAACAATAACTCTGTCTTTCTCAGTCATTTACATGAAGTCCCTCTTGCCCAGACACCTGCTCCAGTCCCCCTCCTGGGGACACCCCCTCTTGCTGCACTCTCAAAGCTCCCAGCCTGGCTTGGAGGCATAGCCTCCAACTCCCCATGCATGCTCTAAGACCACTAACTGTGACAATTAGTGGCATGGACATTTGGTGCCGGCATAATTCATGAATAAACAAAAATGCCCTGGGAATCCATCACTCCTTGGCTGGGAGCTCTGGACAGTCTCCGGGATCCATTTCAGCATCCCAAGCCCTTTGCAGGGTGTCTCATCACCCCTTCACCAGGGAATTTTGTTTATGGAAGAAGGGGAGAGGAGGGGAGGAAGAAGGTGGGGGCAGAAGTGGGGGATGAGGAGAGGGAGGGGACTTGCAGGGCATCTCTTCCAGTAGCCAAAACCGGATGGCCTTTCCTGGAGCCGTGAGGAGCCAAGGACCCCAACTCCACAGAACAGTCATTGATGAGAAGCATGTGCTATCAACTGTGTAAAAGTAATTATATGTTCTTAATCATATAGAATAGATGTGTACACACTATATGTTCTTAATCATACACACTAATTGTGTGATCAGTCCTGGATGTTCATTAGAAGGACTGATGCTGAAGCTGAAACTCCAGTACTTGGGCCCCTTGATGTGAAGAGCTGACTCATCAGAAAAGACCCTGATATTGGGAGGGATTGGGGGTGGGAGGAGAAGGGAACAACAGAGGATGAGATGGTTGGATGGCATCACCGACTCAATGGACATGGGTTTGGGTAAACTCAGGGAGTTGGTGATGGACAGGGAGGTCTGGCGTGCTGCGATTCATGGGGTCGCAAAGAGTCAGACACGACTGAGCGACCGATCTGATCTGAATTGTGTTCACATATATGCACACATATATGTTCTTAATCATACACACTAATTGTGTACACGCATGTGTACATGTGCATCTAAGTGTGGCACCGGACAGGCACCCTTGTGAACCGTTTGCGATGAGACCAGCTCCCCCGCCCCAGGAAGCTGCTCTGTAGCCCTGAGGGGTCAGGAGTGAGGGGTGAGGGGGGTCGCTGATCCCCTCGCCTACTCAGCGTTCCGGAAGACCTGGTCCTTTATTACAGAGAATCAATATTTGTCCAGTTGGTTCATCGTAAAAGTTTATAGTTGTGAGGTGACACGTTTTCCTAACTGGTCTCCAAAGGGCTGTAAAACCCAATGGCTATAGTTACTTGTTGATTGACAGCCATAGGAGGCAACCATCAAGTGCTCAGGACCTGCAGGGCTGTGTCCCACGAGGCCCTGCAGATGGGAAGAGCTGCCACCCCACTTCACAGAGGAGGAGGAGCGGGAGGTGCAGGGGCTGAGAATTTTCCCCGAGGGGCGTCCACCCCAGTCTGGACCCTGAGCGGCTGGACCTACTCTCTCTGACACCTTCTTGACTCACCTCAGTGGTGATCCTTGGTGTCTGATGTCCCAGAAAGACATGTTCTAGAAACCAGAGGCTTCTTCCCACCACCTGGGTGATTGTGGATGGGCATTGATAGGACTGAGCATTTCACAGTACTAAATTTAACATTTTCTGTCCCCAGACTTCACTCCTTATGCGGAGACACTGACGTTCCAGGGCACTGAGAATTTGTCCACAACCGCAGAGCTGGTGAGGACGAGAGCTGAGCCGGGGCCTGGTCGCCAGCCCCTCCATGCCTAACTGGTGCAAGGCTCCCTGTCCAGGGAACCCTGGGCCTTTGCACGCCCTCTCTGAACCCTGCCACCCACCCTCTCCTACTTGATCTGCCTGAATTAGTCCCAGACTAGACGAGGCTCCAGTTCTCAACTCAGAGGTCACTTTTCACTTCTAGTTTTAAAAGACAGATTTTAGAGACAGTAATCTTTTTCTAGAATAGTGAGAAGGAAAACCCAAAAGCCCAAACGTGGAGTCATACATGGTCCCAGATCAAGACTGAGACAGGGTAGCCAAGCACAGTGAAAGTCAGAGGAGGTTAGGGGGCATCACAAGATGACCCAGGACCCCAGAATGCAGGTGACCCCACAGGGACAGGCAGTTCCAAAGGGGCAGGTGGAGAGAGGGACCAGGTCTGAGTCAGGCCCCCCAGGATGCAGCATCGGCCACCAGCACTCCCACCGGCTTCTCTTCTGGTTCCGAGCAGACTCAGGGGAGCTCCTTACTGGAGAAAACGGAGGGTCACCCCAAGTGGCCACTGGTGGGGCCAGACCTGGCTGGGGGAGCGGTGGAGCCCTGCGTCTGCTCCCCCACTATGGGGGCTTGGAGCAAAGAAGGATGGCTTCCACTCTCACTCCACCTGGAAGCTCAGGTAAAGAACCCAGAAGGAAACCATGGAAACACGCTTGTTCCCTTAAGATGGCGAAATAAAGCTACTAGAGGCTGACTAACTTCCAGAGAGCAGAGAGTAATAATGTGGACAGCGGACTCCTACGGCCCCTCCTCCCGGGGGCCCCAAGGAGGCAGTCAGCCTTCACTGACAGGTCACCTGTGTCTGGGGCATCCCACCCCAGGGTTCACTCACCATCCCATCCTCTGAGCTTCCTGAGCTAATAAGGACAGGGTCTGACCTTTCCTCTGGGGGAAATGAGCTGAAATAACAGGGCATCTGAGTACAACTATTTCAGAGAAAAGAGAAAATATAGAAAATGGATCAGATGACATTAGAAATAAAAATATGTGAACTGATCACAAATTTAAAATTCATCGAATAAATGTACTTCCTGCACCCAGGGTTACTTTTGAAAAATCTATTAATCTTATTCTTGTTTCTTTGTAAGTGATCTGTTCTTTACTTTTGTAAGCTTTTAAAATTTCCTCTTTATCCTTTTTATGCATAATGTGACTATAATACATGAATGTATAAGATGATGACAGGGTAGTGTGCTGAAAGCATTAAAGCAAAGTACTTCAAATTTGGAAAATAGTAGTTTTCTCCAAACAGGATGTCATTCAACTATGAGGGCATGATAAGATATTCTCAAGAATTCAAGCACCCAGAAGCTTTGCCACACGAAGAACCACAATGAAAATAGTTTGGTATTTTTTAATAAATAAGGAGATGTTAAGGAAGCTATCTGAAGTAAACATTCAGTTCAGTTCAGTTGCTCAGTTGTGTCTGACTCTTTGCGACCCCATGGGTTGCAGCACGCCAGGCCTCCCTGTCCATCACCAACTCCTGGGGTTCACTCAAACTCAGGTCCATTGAGTCGGTGATGCCATCCAACCATCTCATCCTCTGTCATCCCCTTCTCCTCCCACCTTCAGTCTTTCCCAGCATCAGGGTCTTTTCCAACTAGTCAGTTCTTCGCATTAGGTGGCCAAAGTACTGTAGTTTCAGCTTCAGCATCAGTCCTTCCAATGAATATTCAGGACTGATCTCCTTCAGAATGGACTGGTTGGATCTCTTGCAGTCCAAGGGACTCTCAAGAGTCTTCTCCAACACCACAGTTCAAAAGCATCAATTCTTCAGCACTCAGCTTTTTTCATAGTCCAACTCTCACATCCATACATGACCACTGGAAAAACCATAGCCTTGACTAGATGGACCTTTGTTGGCAAAGTAATGTCTCTGCTTTTCAATATGCTATCTAAGTTAGTCATAACTTTTCTTCCAAGGAGTAAGTGTCTTTTAATTTCATGGCTGTAATCACCATCTGCAGTGATTTTGGAGCCCCCAAAAATAAAGTCTGACAGTGTTTCCCCATCTAGTGGGACCAGATGCCATGATCTTAGTTTTCTGAATATTGAGCTTTAAGCCAAAAATTTCACTCTCCTCTTTCACTTTCATCAAGAGCCTTCTTAGTTCCTCTTCACTTTCTGCCATAAGGGTGGTGTCATCTGCATATCTGAGGTTATGCTCAGTAAATCTTTAATCCAATTTTCTGTTGATGGGTGGTGCTGTGTTCCCTCCCTGCTATTTACCTGGGGCCAAACTATGGTGGAGGTAATGAAATAAAGGTAGGCAAATATCTTAGAAAACTTGGATGGTCTTATCAAAATAAGAGATAACTAAGGCCAATCAAAAAGAGACACTATGTCTAAAATAACCTGGACTTAGGCATAGATACATCACCATGATAGGGGCTTTGACAGAGCCTTCAGACATAAGGACTTGCTGAAGCCTGTGTTTGTGATAAAATAAAAAATAAGAAATGTTGGTCTCCCCATCCCCCACCAAGCTCTTTGAAATCCTTGGCCCCTGTATAGGCTCAGGATGGAAGTTTGTGCCCAGAAAGACCAAAGCATGACTAGAGTGTTGGAATTTTCAGCCCAAACCCTAACTTCAGGGTGGGAAGCAGAGCTGGAGATAGAATTCAATAACCAAAACCCAATGATTGAGTCACTCTTGGACACACTGAAGTCTCCATAGAAGCCCTAATGACAGGGCTCAGGTCCTGGGCAGGCGGTTTGCAGAGGTGCTGGGAGGGTGCTGTCCAGAGCAGGAGTGGGGCTCCACGCCCCTCCCCCTCCCCCTGCCGCGGTCCTTCCTGTGTGGCTGTTGCTGAGCCCTTTATAAATAGCCCAGTAAAAGTAAGTGAAGCGCTTTCCTGAGTTCTGTGGGATGGGAACCACAAATCTGCAGCTGACTGAGTGAAACTGGGGGAATCCTGGGCATTTTCGGCTGGCACTTGAAGTGGGGCAGTCTCCTGGGTCTGAGCCCTTCACCTCCGGGTCTGCATGACTCTAGGAGGTTAGTGTCAGAAATGCATTGTCAGGCATGCAGCTGGTGACCAGAGTCGGAGCGGTGTTGGATCAGACAGCCTGCATTTGGCATCAGGAGGAAAAACGTCTCAGTGTCTGATCAGAAAATGCTAAACATGTTAATTTTATAAAGAAGAACAAAGGGAAGTGTATGAATAATAGACAGATTTTGATTAATCATGATCAATGGAAATGATCAAATATGTCAACAAGCATAATAAATGGAAGTAAACTCATTACACTGATTATGAAATGACAAATTGTCTTAAAAACAGAAATCCATATGTATGTTATTAATATTAATAGACCTTAAATATGACTGAGGTCTGAGAATGAAAAGAACTTTTTCTGCCAAATATTAACCCAATACGTTTGGCATGGCAATATTAATATATGATAAAGTAAACCTCGATTGAAAAAATGTGTCACTGGAAATGCTGTTTACTACACAGCTTTGGACTGCCTTACTTCACCAAGAAAACTCACATTTTTATTTTACTAGATGTAGGAGGACCTTCAACATCTATTCATGTTAAAGAAAAAAAAAAAAAAAACAAGAAAGAAAAAAACACTCAGCAGACTAGGTATAGAAGAGAACTTCTCTAATCAAATAAGGCATATCTGCAAATATTATTTAAATACTGTACTTAAGGCTTCCCACTGAAATACAAATTGAGAATGGGCCAAATTTTACATTAAATAGTGGCCACAGCTAGAGCAATATGGCAAGAAAAATAAATAAAATTCACATGAACTGAAAAGGGAGAAAGAACTGTTGTTTTAGATGAAATGATTAAGTATTTGGAGCAGACTCTGAGCTATTAGAACTAAGGAGTAAATTTTACAAAAATGCTGGAAAAGAATTACTATATCTAATTCAATATATTTTGCATATCAGGAACAAAGAAATAAATAAATGTTAAGTGATATTTTTTAAAAGACAAAACAGAAAGATAGTTCTTCACAACCGAGAGTTTGAGAAGCACTGTTGTATACTAAAACCTCTAATTTTTTGAGAGTAATTAAAAGTCTGCATAAAGAGGTACTCCATGCTGGTTAATGAGAAGACTAGATCACGTGAACATGACCATCCTCCTAAGTCAATCAATGTGCTCAGCTGTTCAGTCACATCCCACTCTCTGTGACCCTATGGACTGTAGCCCACCAGGCTCCTCTGTCCACAGAATTTTCCAGACAAGAATATTGGAGTAGGTTAACATTTCCTACTCCAGGGGATCTTTCCAGCCACGGACTGAACCCCTGTCTCTTGTGTCTCACACTTTGGCAGGTGTATTCTTTACCACCTGGGAAGCCCAAATCAATCAATATGCTTAATGCAACTTCAACAAAAAATTCCACGATAATTTTGGGTGTGCATAGAAATCGATAACATTGAATCTGAAGTTTATACAGAAATACAAAAGATCAAGAATTACTATGGCTACTTACTAGAAGGAATAGGACAAAACTGGATCCCTTCCAATTCTACATGAGAAATTTTATTATAAAACTATATTAATTGAGACAGTGTGGTATCAGTGTGAAGGTGGATAAACACACCAATGGAACAAAACACAGTCCATAAAGAAATGCACACATTTACAGTCCCTTGAGCAAAGTCCTACTGTAGAGAAGTAGAAAAAAGCATAGGAGTTTTGACAAAGAATGCTTGGCAAACTGGATGTCCATGAGGAAGTAAACCTCACATCGTATGCAAATATCAATTAGAGAAGATTTTTAATGCTAAATATAAAAGGTTAAAACAACAAGGCTTTTGGGAAAAAAGCATAGGAGGGCATCTATATGATCTTAGAGCAGGTAAAGATCTTAAATTTGACATAAATATTGTTAAACCTAGAGGAAAAAGAATGGCTATATTTGAGCATCTGCAACGAGGAGCATCTGCACACTAGAGGAACCATGAAAAGTGAAAGTCAAGAAACAGATTGGAGAAAATTCTTGTAAAACATATAACACATTCACTTGTGTCTGAACATAATGAAAAATACATACAAATTATCAATATAAAGGCAGGCAACTCGAAAGCAAATTAGGCCAAAGATTGAAGAGACACTTCATAAAAAGAAGCATTCCAATAGTCAATAAAGCATACAAAAATCCACTGCTCTTCATTAGTCATCCTGAAGGTGCACATTAAAGCACAATCCATCGCCAATAAGTATCCACCAAAATGCTCAAAATACGGACTATGGCAGGTTTTGACAAAGATGTGGATTAAATGAAACTCAAGTGCTGTTAGTAGAGTATTTAATTGGTCCTATTGCTGTGTGAAGTCATTTGGAAGAATTCTCTACAGCTCAATAAATCTGCACCTTTTGCAGAGCAATTCCACTCCTAGGCCCGTGCTGAACGACATGTATGCACAGACCCTTCATGGGACATAGAGTTCATAGGGCGCACTCACCGTGGTCTACAGTACAAGCTTCTCAAGCAGATTACATGCAGCAACCTGAGGACACTCGCTGGATGACATCTTTGCAGCAGGAAACAGGAAACTCACCAAGCCACGGTGATGCTCAGAAATACAGATGTGCCTTTTATTGAGCAAAACTAAGGCACAGGAGTGTGTGCAGCACGGTTCCAACCAACACGAAGACACAAAAAGCAAAACTGTGGGGTTAGGACCGGCTCTCCCTGAGGGAGGCGCAGTCACTTGTCAGGGGAACAAGGCAGGCAGTGGGACTAGCAGCGTTCTGCTTCCTGGTCTTTGGTACTGGTTACACATGTATGCTCATCCACACACGTGTGAAAATCCACCAGCTATCCTGCATTTATGTGACGTGCCCCTCCCGTAAGAATGTTATACTTCAGTGAAGTGAAGTGCTCGTTGCTCAGTCATGTCCGACTCCTTGCAGCCCCATGGACTGTAGCCCACCAGGCTTCTCTGTCCATGGAGTTCTCCAGGCAAGAATACTGGAGTGGATTGCCATTCCCTTCTCCAGGGGATCTTCCTGACCCAGGGATGGGACAATGCAAGCAGTTTCTTTACTATCTAAAACACCAGGGAAGCCATACTTGAGAGAGGAGTTTACTTAAAACATGAACCCTCATTTATCTTTGTTTTGTTTTAATTAATTTATTTATTTAAATTGGAGGCTAAATACTTTACAGTGGTTTTTGCCATACATTGACATGGATCAGCCATGGGTGTACATGTGTCCCCCATCCTGAACCCCCCTCCCACCTCCCTCCCCACCCCGTCCCTCAGAGTCATCCCAGTGCACCAGCTTGAGCGCCCTGTTTCATGTATCGAACTTGGACTGGCGATCTGTTTCATATATGATAATATACATGTTTCAATGCTATTCTCTCAAATCATCCCACCCTTGCCTTCTCCCACAGAGTCCAAAAATCTGTTCTTTATATCTGTGTCTCTTTTGCTGTCTCATATATAGAGTCATCATTACCATCTTTCTAAATTCCATATATATGCATTAATATACTGTATTGGTGTTTTCCTTTCTGACTTACTTCACTCTGTATAATAGACTCATTTCATCCACCTCATTAGAACTAATTCAGATGTGTTCTTTTTAACAGCTGAGTAATATTCCATTGTGCATATGTACAACAGCTTTCTTATCCATTCATCTGCCAATGGACATCTAGGTTGCTTCCATGTCCTGGCTATTATAAACAGTGTTGTGATGAATATTGGGGTACACGTGTCTCTTTCAATTCTGATTTCCTCGGTGTGTATGCCCAGCAGTGGGATTGCTGGGTCATATGGAAGTTCTATTTCCAGCTTTTTAAGGAATCTCCACACTGTTCTCCATAGTGGCTGTACTAGTTTGCATTCCCACCAACAGTGTAAGAGGGTTCCCTTTTCTCTGCACCCTCTCCAGCATTTACTGTTTGTAGACTTTTTGATAGCTGCCATTCTGACTGGTGTGAGATGTTACCTCATTGTGGTTTTGATTTGCATTTCTCTGATAATGAGCATATTTTCATGTGTTTGTTAGTCATCTGTATGTCTTCTTTGGAGAAAAGGCTGTTTAGTTCTTTGGCCCATTTTTGGATTGGGTCGTTTATGTTTCTGGAATTGAGCTGCATGAGCTGCTTGTATATTTTTGACATTAATTCTTTGTCAGTTTCTTCATTTGCTATTATTTTCTCTCATTCTGAAGGCTGTCTTTTCACCTTGCTTATAGTTTCCTTCATTGTGCAAAAGCTTTTAAGTTTAATTAGGTCCTGTTTGTTTATTTTTGCTTTTGTTTCCAGTATTCCGGGAGGTGGGTCATAGAGGATCCTGCTGTAATTTATGTCGGAGAGTGTTTTGCCTATATTCTCCTCTAGGAGTTTTATAGTTTCTAGTCTTAGGTTTAGATCTTTAATCCATTTTGAGTCTATTTTTGTGTATGGTGTTAGAAAGCCTTCTAGCTTCATTCTTTTACAAGTGGTTGACCAGTTTTCCCAGCACCGCTTCCTAAAGAGATTGTCTTTTCTCCATTGTATATTCTTGCCTCCTTTGTCAATGATAAGGTGTCCATAGGAGCGTGGATTTATCTCTGGGCTTTCTATTTTGTTCCATTGATCTATATTTCTATCTTTGTGCCAGCACCATACTGTCTTGATGACTGTAGCTTTGTAGTAGAGCCTGAAGTCAGGCAGGTTGATTCCTCCAGTTCCATTCTTCTTTCCCAAAATTGCTTCGGCTATTTGAGGTTTTCTGTATTCCCATACAAATTGTGAAATTATTTGTTCTAGTTCTGTGAAAAATGCCATTGGTAGCTTGATAAGGATTGCTACATCTGAACCACCAGGGAAGCCATACTTCAGAGAGTTTACTTAAAAATATGAACCCTCATTTATGGTTTAAAAAGTCTTTTTCTAAATAAGAAAATGACAAGAGAGTCTTATCTGGAAAATAATGTGCATTACAATAAACCAGTCAAAAAACAGAAATACGTGGAAAGAAATTATCCTACAGAGGGGCGTCTTAGAAACGGTTCTTTCAAAATCAAGAATGAGGCATAAAAGTCAGCCGTCAGGACTATTTTTAAATTAATTTTTCTTGGAGTATAGCTGCTTCACAGTGCTCTGTTAGTTTCTGCTGTAGAGCAAAATGAATCAGCCATGCATATACATGCACCCCCTCCCTTTTGGATTTCCTTCCCATTCAGGTCACACAGTGCACTGAATAGAGTTCCCTGTGCTACACAGGACCTTCTCATTCGTTACCTATTTTATACATAGGATCAGAACTTTGTTAAATCTGTGCTGAATTTTCTAGTCAGCCCAAATACCAATAAACAACAACAAAAAAGAAATTAAAAAAATAAGAACATAAAAAATGAAAGAAAATACTAAAATCATTATTAATTTCAGAGTAAACAATTGTTAGCACAGAAATCTATTTAATCTATAGAAGGATTCTTAGAGATTATAGAAAAGATTTGCAAAGAACATTAAGCAAAAACTAAGGAAATATGAATCTACTACATTTGATTAATAATAATGTATCAATGGTGGGGGGCAGCGTTTGGTGGCTCAGCACTAAAGAATCTGCCTGCCAATGCAGGAGACATAAATGCGATCCCTGAGTCGGGAAGATCCCCTGGAGGAGGAAGTGGCCAACGCTCCAGTACTCTTGCCTGGAGAATCCCACGGACAGAGGGGACTGGAGGGTTACAGTTTATGGGGTTGCCAAGAGTCGGAGACGACTGACCACTGAGCACAAAGGAACAATATCAGCTTATTAAATCGAAAACTATGCCTGCTAGTGTATTTAATCATGTCAAACAAAACTTTAAAACTTCTCACAGGAAATAGGAGCAAGGAAAAGCGGAATAAGGACCGATTTATTAAATAAGACACATCAAATGCATTAATTGAAACTTTCAATGAAGACATTTGGGTATATTTCAATTCAAAAATTTTGTTTATTGAAATAAACTTAAGGAAAATAAGAAAGTGAGCTACAATGTGGGAGAAGAAGTTTGGAAAACATAGAAATAACCAGTTGATAACAGAAATGCATGAAGAAGTCTTTTTTTATTTCAGTGGCAGGAACAAAATGTCCCAGTGCAGCAGTGGGGCAACATTAAGGGATGAATGTTTTGTTCAAGAGCAAACACATAGAACTGAGAAATATATGAACACTTTGCCATCGTGAGCAAACCGAGAAATACAACTTAGGACCGCATTCTACGGTGTCTGATTGGCGATAACTTTTACAGACTGAAATGACGTAATTGGGAGACACGGATGCACAGATGATTCCGCTCGGCTTGTAATTGCTGCAATCCCCTGTGCAAAGAGCTTGGGATTGTATTTTAAAGCTGAAGGGTGATGTAGTCTCGGCCCCCTGGTATTCTACCTTGGGGTGTTTATCCAAGTGACACTCTCGCATGCCTGCACCAAAGGCGTTCAAAAACATCCCTGCAGTCTCATGACAGCCACGCTGGACATGGATTGATGAGTGTTGCTAGGTGGGTGGACAGGGAGCTCGTCTGTAAGCGTCAGAATGCATGGATCACGGTCACGTGAGAGATACTGACGGACACTGGGAATAAGACAAGCAAGCTGTTTAGATTATGATGATGACATATGTGCTTTAAAGTGAAGATGAAAAATGCAATGGAAATTGAGCACATGCTCCTACTGGGAACCTTAAAAGTCAACGGATGGATGTAACTTTTGTGGAAGTTTAAGTGCGCCAAAATTAAAAGTTTATTAAAAACAAAAAACAGGGCCACACAGCTTAGGGATAAACCAACCACCCCCAGGGAAGCGTGTGCAGACTGGTGGCCTGGGTGTCCATGGCCCCAGTTTGGCCCTAAGGACGCAGGATGATAGCGCTGACCAGCAGTCACCCTGTGAGGCCGGGGGAGGGGAAAGAGGAGCCCAAGGCACAGCTCCAGGGAGATTCTGGCAGCTGGGGCGTTCCCGGAGCGACCCTCCCCTCTTTAAGTTGTCTGAGAAAACTTCTTTCGTTAACAAGTAGAGACAAATCAACAGAGAACCAACATCGCATGTGTGCAAAGACTGAAAAATAAAAGACTGTAGACAAGAAGAGGCAGACTAAAAGTATTCACCAAAAAAAAAAAAAAAATTGCGTAAAGAGGCTAAACATTTTAACCAAGCACATCACCACAAAGAGAAGAAAAACAACCATGAACAAAATGAAGTGATTCTTCTAAAGAAACAGGTCGGGGGGAAGTTATTATAACCAGAGATACTGCAACACAAGACGGCCGGGCAGAGCTGAGAACAGACAGTGGAGACAAAAGTGAACACGTGACAGAAAGGAAGCGTGGGCTAAATGCCACGCAGAGGAGAGCAGGCAGGCCGTGTCTCGCTGCTAACCTCCGAACAGCCTCCCATCACGCCTGGCCTACCTCTCTGCCCAGAGGCTAGAACCCCTTCCTCCCCTGCCCTCTCCCCCATCCCTGTGGTCTGCCCCCGCGATGTGCTCGGGGCGCAGGAACCAGCTGCAGAGAGACGGACATCTGGGTGCAAACTGGCACCACATCCACGTTCATGAACCTCGGGCTGACGCCCACCCTCCCCAGACGCTTCACCCCTGAGTGGGGCTCAGCTCTGCTTTCGTCCCAACCAATGCACCCTCCCTTAGGGTGAATTTCCATCACCCCCTTCTGCTTAAACACTTAATATTATCCAAAGTGCCTCACCCCGTCTTATGACCTCATTTATTTCACACGCAAAACTCAGAAACGATCCTAAGGTCCTCTTCCCACCACCGAGAAGCTGAGCGTCCCTCCCCAGAGGCCCTGGGCCGGAGCCCTGCCCCAGCCCTGCGTCCCCTTCCGAGGACTTCGCGTCGTCGCCTCCAGCATTGCTAGCGCTCCCTTCTCTTCTGGATATCCCCTCATCCGAGCAAATGTTCTCTAAATGACTCTGAAAAAATCATTTCACGTCACGTTTCTTCGCAGGTATTGACCCATTTCTTTGCTCCTTTTCATGGCAAAATTCTTTACGAGAGTCCTCTCTCTGCCTTCTCTCCCCGCAGTCTCTTTTGAACTCTGCTCAATCGCATTTTAAAACAGAAACAGCATCTGTGTTGCTGCGTCCAACAGTGATCGCCCTCGACCTGGCGGAGCCTGATGGCACCCACCGCACCCTCCCCAACGCGGCGCCTGCTCTTGGGTCCAGGGCACCTGGCCAGCTGGACACGCCCCCGCCTCCTCGGCCAGCCCTTCCCACCCCTCGTGGACCCTCCTCCTCATCACAGCCCTTCGCTCTGGCTTCTCTGGGGTCCCCTCCCCGGGCCCCCTTTCTCCTCTGTTCCTGCCGTGCCAGGAGACCTCTGTGATCCAGTCCTGGGTTTCTGTCACCCATTCCTCTCTCATCTTTAAGCTCAGGAACTGTGCACACAAATGTCCACCCTACATCCCCGCTTGTTGTCTACGAGTTTCTAAAATTCAGCACACCCAAGGGTAAAATTCTTGTCTCTCCTCCTTTACGATCTCTCTTGTTCTTTCTCACTCAGTGAGCATCCAAAATTCACCAAACTGTGGAGGCAAAGCCTTAAAGTCACCCACGACTCCCTTCTCCTTTCTAACCCCATAACCCATCGTCATCTCGACAGAAACCCCAGCTGCCCCTGACTCTGAGCCGTTCTCATCACTTCTTACTGCAGGGGCTGTATCTCCATTTTGGTCTGTTCCCTACCCAGGGTAAATATATCATATCCCCCTCCTACCTGAAGCCTAGTTGGGGTTTCCTTGTATTTAGAACAAAGTCCTTAGGCCTCTCCTGGCCTAAAACCCCACACAGTCTCCGCTGGGGTCCAGAATTTCAGGAGGCACGCTGGTTTTAAAGATGGAAACACAGGCATTTGTCTCGGATGGGCTGGGATATCAGTGTTTCAATCTTAACAAAAAAACCACTGAAGTTGAACAATTTATATCTCGAGATGAAGATCAACGACTTAATCATCCAGTGTAAGCAAAAACGCTGAACAAAGTGTAGTCTACAATCTGGGAGTGGGGCGGAGAAGCAGGGATACATGCATCGCAAGCAGCACCATGACGTTTCTATTTCCATAAAGGCTCTTTCCAAAGGTTGAAAGCTTTCTGAAGAATTGGAGTACAAACAAGACAGATTGAAATGGATATGGGACCGCGGAGAATGTCCATCTACACAGGAGAGAAACGGAGAAGACATAGATGAACGGGAAGAATCATGCCATCAATAAAAAGATAAAGATATCATGGCAGCAATAACAAGATTCCAGTCTTTGAAAAAAATACCTCTTCAAAATAAGCTCAAGATTATCAGATGACAAATGAGTTACTTACAGATTAGAAAGTTCAAAAAAATAAAGTATAACCCGAGTTACCTTATAACTATCTCCTCACTCTTGAGTCAGAAAGAGGTTTTCAACAGATGAAAATATTTTCACCAAAAATGTGTAAAGCAACTCGATATTCAGCCATCACGAAATCAACGGGAAATAGTGTTTCTTATGATTGTGTTTTAAAGAAATAGATGGATTTTTAGATTTGTGATTATTTTTATCCTATGCAGTATTTATTTTACTTCTAATACTTTAATCTTATTTTCTCCCATTTATAGAACAGCAATGTGTACTTAACTACATTTTAAAAAATATATTTATTTTTTTAAATATGCTTTATCATTTTGGGTATATATCATTTAGCTTCATCTTTTTTTTTTTTTTTTCCTTTGGTGAATTTTGAACACTTAAGAGTATCTGCACTTTAGTGAAAGTGAAGTCACTCAGTCGTGTCTGACTCTTTGAGACCCCATGGACTGTAGCCTACCAGGCTCCTCCATCCATGGGATTCTCCAGGCAAGAATACTGGAGTGGGATGCCATTTCCTTCTCCAGGGGATCTTCCCAACCGAGGGATCGAACCTGGGTCTCCCGCACTGCAGACAGGCAGGCACTTTACCGTCTGAGCCACCAGGGAAGCACAACCATCTGCACTTTGACTCTGCATAAAATACTCTGATGACAGCATTGCTCCTTCCTGCGACCTCGGCATCATCACTACCCCCTGCTGGACTCCCCCCAGCCCTGCCGGCCACCTTCTGGACCTCACTGTGCCCAGCGGTCACTTTCTTGGCTGCTGGCGCTTGCTCTGTGTGGTGCCTGACGTGTGTTCCTGGGGTATTCGGGTGTCTTCTCAGCTCAGGTCTTTATTGCATCTAATCATCTCAGAGGAGCTTTTCTGACCATCCTTCCTGGAGAGGCTCCTTGTCACGCTCCTTGCCCGTACCATGGTTCCCTTGTCTCAATGGAATGAAGCAACCTGAGTTTAAATAATGTATTTGCTGCTCATGATCTGCCTCCATTGTTAAAATTAATCACCATAAACGCAGGTAAGTTGTCAGGGTTGTGATAGAACAGTACCTGGCATGGAGTGTTCGTTAAATAAATGAACGAGGTTTGTCCAGTTTAGGGGCGTGGGGAGGAGGCATGATGAAATGGAAAAACCAGAACTCAGGAATGGAGAGAAAATCAGAGACGTGAAGGGCAGAAAAAAAAAGTGAATTCCAATGTACAGATAAGTGGTGTCCCTTAAAAAAGAATCCCAATAATGGATTTGAAAAGGTAAAGAAATAATTCCAAATGTTATTTCAGATATTATAGGAATCTTTAATCCACCCATCAAAAGGAGGACATCTCAAAATCTGAGAAAAATTGATGTTGAACAAATCATCACTGAATCCTTTCATAATAAAATTCACTGAATTTAAAATAAATAATTTTTGTGATGGATTCATTTTGATATTTGGCAAAACTAATACAATTATGTAAAGTTTAAAAATAAAATAAAATTAGAAAAAAAATTTTGAACATGCATGTGGAAAGATTGATTCATCTAAAGGGGGAGAGATATTTAAGACTTCTCAACTATAATATTCAACCCAGTGAAAACATATTCCTCAAAAAAGAAAAAGAGACCAAGAACCTACCGCCTTTATGAAAATAGAAACAACAGGCCCCCGATCTCAGCCCCCAGCACCCACGGCCACTTGACATACAGCAGAGTAAGGTTTTCAGGTTGTGGGTGAAGAACTGCTCATCAGTGAATCATGCTGGGTCACTGGTAACTACAGGAAAATGATAAAATCACCAGATCTCTGCTATGATATGAGGACACAGGGGATTTACACACTCAAACGTAAATGACAAGCTTTAAACATCTGTAAAAAAATATGAGAGTTTCCAGGAGAGGTTTTAAAGAATAATAACAAGTATACAAACACTTAAGATCAGCACATTGTAAGTTAGTAACACCTCAAGTACTAATTAAAAATAACGGTAACAGAGCAAATCATGAACGAACGTAACTTTTTTTGAAAAGTCACCATAAAAGGAGGTAAAATTCAATCCACAAAATGTATTAGCAATTCATGTGATTGATGAAGAAACAAAATCCAAAATATAAAATGAAAATCTTTTAAAGAATCAATAGTTTAAAAAAAAACCGATGGCAAAATATATGAATAAGCATTTTATAGAAGAAGAAGTGAAAAGGATACCTGACACATTAATCAACAACGTGCCTGATTAATAATCAGAGAAATGAGAATTTAAAATGATGCATGTTTTAAGCCAGAAAGATTGACATAATTTTGACATTTGTAGACAAATGTATGAAATAATAGCAGTGCTTAAATACCGTTTGTTACAAACACTTTGCTGCTAAGTCGCTTCAGTCGTGTCCGACTCTGTGGGACCCCAGAGACGGCAGCCCACCAGGCTCCCCCGTCCCTGGGATTCTCCAGGCAAGAACACTGGAGTGGGTTGCCATTTCCTTCTCCAATGCATAAAAGTGAAAGTGAAGTTGCTTAGTCGTGTCCGACTCCTAGCGACCCCATGGACTGCAGCCCACCAGGCTCCTCTGTCCATGGGATTTTCCAGGCAAGAGGACTGGAGTGGGGTGCCACAAACACTTTAGTAATGAAAAAAATTAGATTTTATCTTACAAAAAGTAAACATATTCATAACCTCTGACTCAACAAAGCCATTGTAATCATATACACCTGAACCAAAAAAGATATAATCAGATACAAAAATGTATACGAGCACAGCAGGAACCATATAAAGTATTCACCGTAGCATGGCTTGCAGTAGCATAAAACTTGAAAACAATCCAAATGTCAATAGGGCAATGAATGAATAAATTGTGATAAAAAGAGTCTGCACTATAGAACCAGAACATCGAATAAAGCACAGTCATGTCCATCTATATGCATGAATCTTAGACCTTCACACCACTGAACGACAGGAGAAACGTGCAGAAGACTGCAGAGACACTGGTACCGCTCCCATGACGCGCACAAGAAAAAGTAAACAATTCGTAGCTTAGGGATACATGCTAAATGGGGGAAATGATTAAAGACATTGAAAGGCTAGTGAAGCCAAGTCCAGATTCTTTGGTCCCTTGGTGGGTGGAGCTGGGTGAGGAGGAAGTACAATGGGGAGTATTAGGTCTGCCATATTCTGTTTCCAAGAAGGGAAGCAAGTGCACAGGTACTGCTTTTATTATTAACATTTACAACAGAGCTTATTTTGCATAAAGATTCGTGTGTGTGTGTGTCTGTGTGTTCAGTCACTCAGCTGTGTCTGACTCTGCCATCCTATGGACTGTAGCCCACCAGGCTCCTTTGTCCATGAGATTACCTAGGCAAGAATACTGGGGTGGGTTGCCATTTCCTTCTCCAGGGGATCTTCCCCACCCAGGGATCAAACCCACATCTCCTGCATTGGCAGGTTAATTCTTTACCACTGGGACAACTGGGAAGCCCATATGTGGACATGAATTTGAGCAAACTCTGGGAGACAGTGAAGGACAGTCAAGCCTGGCATGTTGCAGTCTGTGGGTTCAGAACGAGCTGGACATGAGTTATATGCAAACTGCTCCTAGAACACTGCTTGTTTCACAACATGTACTCATGAATGCAAGTTGGGTGAATGAACGTTATGAATGATTACACATTTTCTCAGGACGACCTCCAGAAATCCAGGGGGTAGGCCCGGGAGGCCTGTGATCCAGGAAACTGGGGACCCACCATGAGAGCAAGCTGAAGACATCTTGGAAGACCCCAGGAGGCCCATCCTCAGAAGCGGGTGCTGTGTGGGGCCAGACATGAACAACACACGTGGAAACTGGTATCCACTCTGCTGGCACGGTGGTCGGCTTACAGCTCTCTGAGGGGATCTCTGGAAGGATTCTTGGTCATACTTAGTACTGAGAGGGAAACGGCAAGCGAAATAACAGTTGCTACCACGGAGAAACCAGTCATGGCCCGTGGCATACTGACATGATCGTTATGCACCAGGTACTGAAGGATGACTGGACCCCCCTAGTGGCACCACCAGCGGTGCTGGGCAGACAGGAGGCTGGGAAGCACGTGTCTAGAGTGGGGAGAAAGACAGGGAATAGGAGGCTGGCAGAGCCTCATCTTTCAACTTTGCTACATCGGACTTGAGGGCTTCCCTCATAGCTCAGTCGGTAAAGAATCCACCTGCCAATGCAGGAGATATAAGAGACCCAAGTTTTATTTCTGGGTCGGGAAGCTCTCCTGGAGGAGGAAACAGCAACCCACTCTGGTATTCTTGCCTGGAGAATCCCATGGACAGAGGAGCCTGGCGGGCTACAGTCCATGGGGTCGTAAAGTCAGACACGACTTAGCGACTAAACCAGTGCATCAGGCTTGGAAAAGAGAAAAAGCAAGGGGGAAGGGTTAGAGCAGGCCTGGTGGTTTGGGTAATAAGTGTTATTATAACAGCATCTCATTGACCATATACACTCATTTCTTTCTTTTAAAACTTAAAACTTTCAGTTATATAACTCAGCAAAACAAAAGCAAAAGGGAAAAAAATTCCCAAAATATTGCCAGAGGAAAATACACACACACACACACACACACACACACACACATATATATCGGAGAAGGCAATGGCATCCCACTCCAGTACTCTTGCCTGGAAAATCCCATGGATGGAGGAGCCTGGTGGGCTGCCGTCTATGGGGTTGCACAGAGTCGGACACGACTGAGCGACTTCACTTTCACTTTTCACTTTCTTGCATTGGTGAAGGAAACGGCAACCCACTCCAGTGTTCTTGCCTGGAGAATCCCAGGGACGGGGGAGCCTGGTGGGCTGCCGTCTATGGGGCTGCACAGAGTCGGACACGACTGAAGCAACTTGGCGGCGGCAGCAGCAGACATACATATAATATATATACTTCCTCAACCAGAAAAGCAGTGTATTGCCATGGAAGTCTTATCCTTTTGCAAACTATCTGGCAGGGTGTAACATACTTCACTCTGTAAGGATGGGATTTTACCTGAATTTATTACAAAATCAATGGTCACCCTTCAATGAAAAAGTGCTGACCTTGGTACAACCTGGCTACCTAATGACAAAGGAGTCTCCTAACATTTTAATAGCACTTTATGACTTACGAAATCCTTCCCAACATCATGTCATTTTATTCTCAGATGCTGCTTTTTATGTTATTTCCATGTTGCCCATATTTGGATTTCTCCCAAAATCAAAATTATCACACAATCCTCAGACAAGTTCTTGACGTGAACACAGGAACACAAAGCTTTGCTATTTATATTGCTTCTCTTGAGTTTATATTCCATTTTCTTCCAAACGTTGTTTCTGACTCTTGAACGATAATGAGTCTCCGCATTTTTCTCCCAGAAACCTTCTTCCTAAGACCATGCTGGCTCGTTCTGTCGTCTCCCTCCACGCTAATAACGTGCTGTGTGCTTTCCCCAGCTTGACCACTGTTCCCTGTGACCCTAATTGGCTCCAAAAGCCTTCTTTAGGGCACAAAAGGGTTCCTTTCCTCTGACTCAGTCTCTCTTGCTATTTAAACAGTCCAGGAGCACAGAAGAAAAATACACACCAATCTCACTTATCAATACAGATATGAAAACGTTACCTTTGCATACGGCTTTTAAAAAGTCTTTTATCTATCATGTCCTATTCTGAATCCAAAAATCTTTTCTTATGGGACATTCTATTCCCACCTTTCATTTTCCAGTATGAGCAGGTGAATTTTGGAGTTCACTTTCAAATTGTTCAGTCTGCTTAAAGATAAAATCCAGACTCATCACTGACCGGGCGTCTCCACTCCTTGATTCAGGAACTGGCTACACACTTATAAATGAGCCCAGAGTTCCTCGGGGCCATCCAGAGGTCCCGTGGAGAGAATGAGACAAAGTCTGCTGATAAAAACCACACATAACTCATACCCAGGAAATTACCACCAGAAACTGCCTGCTCAGATTCACTGTTTCCAGACACAAATTCCCAAAGCTCCCATGTCGAATTTCTTTGCTCACAGATTTATTTGCACCTCCAAGAATGCTGATATCTCTTTTCCTGTCGGATTGATGCTAAAATTTTCACCAGCCCATCTTCTATTTTCATATTTCCATAATTTAATATCTCTATTCTCTCATTTATGTAATTTTTCTCTGATTTTCTGTCTTTCATATATGTATGTGGGTGTGTTACATCATTTTGATGTGTCAGAAATTCATATTTAAAAAAGTATAGACAGATAAAATTAAAGAAAGTATTCTATTTATATTAGGAGCATAAAATTATAAAAGTGTGTAGGGATAAACCCAAATAGAGATGTGCAAAATTATGCAAAGAAGAGTGTTAAACAATGCTGAAGGATTCACCCAGAGACTATTTGAACAAATGGAAAGTCACCGAATGATCTTGGAGAAGCAGCCTAGACGCACCTAGATGTCTGGGAAATACAGGATTTTCCTGAGAAATATGTGAGTTTAAAGTGATCTCACCAATGCATACTATTCCAGTCATGGTTGCATACTCATTTCTATCTCCAGTGCTGTGAGTGTGGAGTGTGTGTAATACACACACACAAGCTTGTCCCTGGTGGTTCAGATGGTAAAGAATCCAGTGCAATGCAAGAGAGTTGGGTTCAGTCCCTGAGTTGGGAAGATCCCCTGGAGAAGGAAATGGCAACCCACTCCACTATTCTTGCCTGGAGAATCCCATGGACAGAGGAGCTTGGTGGGCTACAGTCCCTGTGGTTGCAAAGAGTCAGTCACTACTGAGAGACTAACACACACACATACATACATAATAGATATAATAAATATGTAATCTCAAGTTGAACTATTTGCATAAACTAGCAAGAATATGTAAGAGAGACATGTTTTTAAAAAGTCAGAATTTGCACTACTTACCAGCTATCATAACATAAAGCTACACTAATTAAAGCAATGTGGTACTGGAATATAAATAATCAATCAGTGCAGTGAAATGTGCTATAGAAGTTCACCCAAGTGCACATAGGAGATTAACACACGATAAGAGCACCCTTTCAAAGCAGTGGGGGGAAATGGACAATTCCGTAAATGCCTGGAGGTAATCAGATGAGACTTTACCTTATGACTCGCATCAAATAAATTCTCAGTGGATTGCTTAAAGATATAAGAGAAAGAAAGCTAGAAGGGACGGGAAGAAGGAAGGAAGGAAAGAAGGAGGGAGGGAAGGGGAGGAGGGAAAGAGGAGGGGAGGAGGGAGGAGGGAAGTGTGGCTGACGGAGGCCTCCCCAGGCCCCCGTGCCAGGCTGTGCACACCTACCCGGCTGCTGCAGACCTGGGTGCCAAGGGTTCCCACTGCCTTCCCTAGAGGCTCCCCCTGTCTGTGGGGACCCGGGTGCCTGGGAGCCACCTGCAGCCAACGCCCTTTGGGGATGGACGGTGCACTCTCTTTGCCCTGGAGCGGGGGAGAGGCGCGTGCTGCCAGCTGCCTTCCAGAACTGCCTGTGGGGCCTGGCGGAGACCAGACCCCCGAAAGCAGGACTCCGCGAGCCTCTCCCGCAGTGCCCCGCCCACACTCGCAGGCGGCAAGTCCCAAACGACGCCCGCCCTCCACAGCTCACTCACCAGTGACCGCCAGGTGCAGGGCCGCTCCCGGTTACCTGAGCGAACACAGGTCTCTGAAAAGCGTGGGCATGTTAGGAACCGATTTTAGAGTCAGGGAGCCCTCTCTAAGAGACCACCACTGACACTAAAAGACAGAAGAAAACACGATGAATCCCACCAACGTCATTAATGTTCTAAACAGCATGGCAAAAGATATCAAGAAAGAAATAGAAAGTAAAAAGTGTAGACATGTTTCTTTATAGATAAAGATTTATGTCTATATTCATTACAATGGGATAATTTTCTTAAAATGTAAAGACAGTTATCAAGTCGTTAAGAAAAATACTAACTCAATAAACAATAAAAAGATATGAGTGAAGATTTGGCCAAAAAAGGAGATGCAAATGTTGCTTAAGCAAAAGAAGGGATTCTCAGTTCATCACAAAAGACTAGAAAAAGTGAAACTACATTAAGATATTGTTTTCGACTGAGCAGGTCGGAAAAGCAAAATAAATAAATAAACCAAAACTCCACCGATGTCTCCGTAAGTTGGCAGGGCGCTGGTAGACAGCCACACTTATAAATCACCAAGGAGCGTGTAAAATTTTCCAACCACTTCAACAGTCTGGCGACACTCGTGAAATTACTGAGGTTTCTCCCTTTGACTCAGCAGTTCTGCTTCTAGGAATTTATTGTACAAACATTCTTACACATGTGCCAAAGAATATATGACCAGGTATTGGTGGCGGCAGGATTCACGGTAGCAAAAGGCCAGGAATCAAGGGAATGTCTACGAACAGAGGCCGCTGGGGTCCCACAAGGAGATGCTCTGCAGTCTTTAATCTGTAAAAATAAAAAAAATAAAAATAAAGCAAGAGCAGAGTCCCGTATGTATTGAAGAGGAACCTCTCTCCAGTAAGTTCCGGGGGCAGAGGGGGTGCAGGGCAGCGCACCGCGAGGCGTCAGTGCTGAAGCCGAGAGGATGCCCGCAGTTCCGTGACGGCCTATTGGGGCCACAGAATGGGTGCCCGCTGAGCTGGTGCCCACTGTCTCCCCGGGGGTGGGTTTGGAGGCTGGAGCAGCGCTGGTGGGGATCTGCATCTGAGCCGAGTGGACTGCTCTGAGCGAAGGACCGGGGCTCTTTCTCCTGGCGGGTGGGGGAGTGCCTCTCCCAGGCTACCTGCAGGACGCCCTTGGGAGCCCCCGCTGGTCGGCCCCGGCTCCCTCCCGCTCGCCTCTCCACCCTCACTGGCTGTGGTTCCTGGAGTCCTGCTGTCCTCTGCTCACTCATGATGGTGACAGCTCACGCTCAGTGCCCACTTGGCATGCCAGGCCTGGCAGCCATAGCTTTACCATCATCATCACTGTCTCCATTTAGTCCTTCAGCAGCAGCCTGTTTGTGCAGATGGGCAAATCCGGAACTGACCGTCGCATAGTCCCAGGAGAGCACGTGGCCTGCATAGAGCTCCGCCTGGTCCTCCTGGCCGCCAGGATCAGGGGGATGCAGGAGGCGGTCCTCCACACTCAGGACGGTGGACAAGCTTTTAGCCGACCAGCCTAATGGGAGCAGCCTGCGGCCATTTCTACATCTGCAGTTGGGTCTCTGTCACAGCGGGAAAGCCCCAGGCCTGGGGAGGGTCCCTCCGGTTCCATGAGTGGGAGCCAACGGCTCAGAGACTAGTAAAGGCCAGAGCACAGAGACCGGCCTCAGGCTTCATCCTGAGAGCTGGAGAGGGCGAGGAAGCTGCGAGTTGGGTCCTGGAGCCCGCTGGGACTCTACCTCCAGGACTCTGGGCAGGGGGAAAGCATCGAGCTGAGTGCAGGTGGCCGACTTCACCCACCCCCTGGCTTACTCGGGCCAGGGAGGCCAGAGGGATCCAGAGTGGGTGGCTTGACAGCGTGAGAGGCCCCCCCCAGACCTGGCCTGTGCTGTGAGCATTTTCATGATGAGTTAAGGCCAGCGTGGCTGTGGTGCAGAGCGACTGAGGAAGGAAAGACATGAGGGTGAAGCTGGGGTGCCACATCTGTAGATCCACAGCCCCCAAGAGCCCAGGGCCCACTCTGACACACGTGTGCACACGCTCCATCCTGATCATGGGTGGGGAGGCCTGCCCCAGGACCGGGGACCCTGAGCAGGGACGGAGAATGAGGCCCGCATCCGCATCGCCCCAGGACATCCCTGGGGAGTCCCAGTGTCAGCCACGTGCCCCGGGGTGGTCACACCCCAGGGCCAGAGCAGGCACACAGAGGAAAGAGGCTGGCTCTGAGGCTGCGGGTCTGTGTGACCTTGAGAGGCTCAGGTCACCTGCCTGCCCAGAAGACAGAGTAGGCCCACGCAGGCTGGGAGCAGGGCGCTCCGCCAAGGCTCTCGCCCAGCTGGCACCCCAGGGATGCCTAGCCAGGGGACAAAGGGCCTGGCTTGGAGATCAGCCCCCAGGCCACTGCCTGCTGCCCTGCAGGGAGGCTCTGGTGCAGGCCAGCCTCCCTCCCCACTCTGGACAGCAGCACCATCTGCAAAGCCGCAGCTGGACTTCTGACAAAGCATCTTTCCTCTAACCCACTGCTCTGCGGAGCCAAGCTGATCTGTTTTCAGACTGGGTGCGTTTCCACACAGGGCAGGGTCCTGGCTGCTGCTGGAAGGGCCCAGAGGGAGGCTCTGGGGCCGTGTTGGGCCCACAAGCCTCCCATTGGCTGTCTCTCTGCTGCTCTGAGCCTCGGGCCACACGCACGGGCCTCTATCTCTGCCACCCCTGGGTGCTGCCCTCTCCAGTCCCAGCCAGTCTTCCTCCGGAGGCTGGAGCTCTTTGGGACTGTTGTGGCGATGCTGGCGGGGCCCTGCACGGGAGCAAGTCCACCTGGACTCCGTGTGCGGGCTGCACCACAGAGGCCTGGAGACTGCGCCTGAACTGCCTGCAGCGGCCCTGCATGGTCACAGAGGCCGCCAACCCATGAGGGAGACTGGCGGCCTCGCCCCACGTGCGCCTCGGAAGACCGGGAGGAACTGCGAAGTCCCGGCTCCCGACAGCCTCCCCGGCACTGCCAGCGGCCACTTCTAACTCTCGTCCCGCTCTGTGCGCACTTCAGCTGGGAGACCCGCATGCAACACGGCGCGGACGCGTGTCAGCGAGGAGACCGTCCCGCCTCCGAGCGCCCGCTCCTTCCCCCCGGCCAGCTGAAGTCCTTCCGGGTGCGGACGAGCGCGCGGAGCACCCCGGAAGCCCAGGGTGCCTGCAATCGACATCCGTGATTCAGTCCGAGAGCAAAAGCAAAACCAAAGGGCGGCTGTTTGACCCCAGCCAGAGGAACGCAGGGCATCGTCAGGAGGGCAACGCGGCCTGGAAGTCAGGGCAGGGTCGGGAGGGCCGGGGCAGTCCGGTCCTCATGAGGGGCCAGGGCTCACACCTGGAGCAGCAGGGATGGCACCCCCTAGGGCGCACCCCGCCCCCGGGTGCAGCCCTCTGGGCACCCCCGACTTGAGAGCCTTAGACTGCAGTACCAGGGGCCGGGGTCAAGCCTGCTCTTGCGTGCCCAGTGCCTGGCCCGGAGGGGCTCCAAGCCGTCACCAGGTGGACAAGGTCCCGCCCTCCCGGGTAAAAGGGGCTTTGAGATGAACACCTGAGTCTCAGGCTGGAGAAGTGGGCAGAGAGCAGTGGTCCGCATGGAGCCTCCCCTCCTCCTCCGGCCTGTGGCTCCTCGCCCTGGGGTCTCAGTCCCCCGTCAGACTGCGGGCATCTCCCTGTCTCCTGGACCCCAGGGCTCCACGCTGCCTCAGTCCAGGTGCTGAGCACAGCCGCAGCCGGATTCTGTCCACAGGGACTGGAGCTTGGGGAGCAGGAAGGCCGAAGGCTGGGGGCGGGGGCACAGCAGGGTCCTCCACCCACCTTGGGGGAAGACTTAGGACCTTGGTTCTAAAGGGAGATGTGCACAGCCTTCCTGCCTTTGCAGCGTCACCAGCACGGCCCCTGGAAGGGCTCCAGGCGTGCTTGGCTGCACGGGGACCATACATGGTGGGTGATGATGGCTACTGCATCTCAGGGTCAGCCCGTCCCTCCAGCCGCCCTTCCGAGCATCTCTGGCTCCTGGAGCTTGTCTGTCACGGCTGGCTGTCTTCACTTGCCGCTCTTCGGGCGCAGTGGCTGATGCAAACCTCTGCCGTCCATGGACCCCTGGAGGCACTCAGCCTCCTTCCCAGCTTCGCCCAGGGCTTCCTGTCCCCCCACCTACGCTCCTCCGCCCCTCGTGTCAGCGGTGTGACCCTCCCTGGCCCCTGGCAGATGGGTGCCTTGTTTAACAGCCAGCACACCTGGACGCCCAGCTATGCTCCCCGAGCCCCCAGGACCTCCGCCAGCCTTGGGAAGAGGCCGGACGGGGGGGAACGTGGTCCCAGCGCCGCCAGCTCAGGGTTCCTAGAGGAACGATTCTCTCGCCGACAGTGTCACTGAAGTCTGCGGCAGGCTTTCCCTCTGTAACTGATCTCTCGGCAACAACAAGACGGCAAAGCGCTTTTGCCTTATTAGGCTGCTTCTATTCTCGGCGAGTACTCAGGAAGGCACCGTGGAGCTGTCAGGCGTGGGCTGCCCCTGATGGGGAGCCCGTGGGGACCGTGAGCCTCCGCAGGGCCGCCCTCAGCCCTGGCGCCCACACCAGCCTTCGCATCCCTCTGGAGGCAACCTCCTGCCTGCCCCCTCCCTGCTACCCCGCGGCCCAGAACCCTGGTGGGTCCTCCGAGTCCTGTGGGCGTGTCTGAGCCCCAGGGCTGATCCAGCAGGAAGCCCTGGGGGCAGAGATCTGATTCTGAAGCCCCAGAAGGACCAGCTTCAAGGTCAACCTGGACGACACTTTCCAGGAGACTCCCAGGGAGAGCCGGCCATCCAGATTTGGCCCCATAGTTCAGAACCTACAAGCCACGTGTGGGGTTTCACCTTGAAAACATCAGCCCTCAAGTGATTTCAGGATTGTGCTGCAAACACTGAGGATCCAGCCTGGAGGCGCAGGGAGGAGGGTGGACAGACCCGGCCCAGCTCAGCCGCGCTTCATGAATCCAGACACTGCTGCTGCTTCCTTGGTCTTCAGCGCCTGTGTCTGGAGGAGCTCTGCCCCTTAAGGAAAGGTCTGGAAAGCTGTATGAGGTCTTCGAAGCATGATGCTGATGGGAGTGGAGGTGGAAGAGGAATGTTTCTGGTGGCCAAGGAGCCGTTCCCTGCAGAGCCTGGGGTGCCAGCATCATGTGGAGATCTGACTCTCATGATCAAGGAGCCCCAGAGTTCTCGTCCCGCTGAGCTCAGGGCTTGGGGATGGGCTTTGGGCAGAGCTGGGACGCAGGGACGTCTCAGGGTGGCCGTGGCCATCGTGTGCAGCACGTTCACTGCTCGGGGTGCTCCGCGTGTGCGTGCCCTTAGATCCCACGACTCTATAAGGAAGGATACTTGTTTCCGCTCAGTTGTCATTGGCTAAATCTCAGGAACCAGATGTGGCGCATTCCTGCAATGCAATGCTGCCTGCACATCGCAAGCTCTGAAAAGTCTCCGTTAGCAAAATCAGCCTCTTGATCGTCTCCATCCCCTGCAGCCCTGCCTCTCCCGGTGTCCAATGAACCTGCCAAGCAAGACTCGGCTGTGAAATGTGAGGGTGTTCCCAACACCACCCGCCTCCTCCGGAAGGAAGTGTGTCCTAGGGGGAGGGGGACGGTTCCCTGGGCAGGCTCTCCCTGGGGGTGCTGACTCCACGCACTGTCCACACCCCTCACCCCACTTGCTGCTAGGTTCTGTCCGGAGGCTCTGTTGCCTCTTCCATGCATTCATTATTTTTTTCACCCCTAAGGAAAGCTCACACCTTTGCTGAGAACGACATTTATTTTTATCTGTTATTTATTCTCCTGACTCATGAAATTGCACCCTTCAGGATGCCAGTACAAAATGTTTAAAAAAAAAAAAATTAGTAAGAATGCATAAAAGTGGATGAAAGATGTTAGGCTTCTTTTATCTCCTGAAATATGAATTTAAATACTTTCACTTTATGATCCCGAGAGAAAAAATTAAATAAAAAAGTAAGCGCAAATATATATATATATATATATATATATATCAAACTCTTACTTCTTCAAACTTAAGTTGAAAAAAATTAAAAAAAAAAAAACAAAAACCCAAAGCCTTGGCCCAGAACAATAGCCGCATTGTTCTCTGAAAGGGCGATAAGAAGTCATTTGCCGAGTGGTAATTTCTCCACCTTCAGCCCAGGCCCAGACGCTGCTGCCTGTGGAGCTGCTGACCCCTTCCCCTCCGCCCCAGCCAAGACCTCAGCCTGCCATCTGAAGCCAAGGCTGGAGGGGCCTGGGTCCTCCCGCAGCCTCACCCACTGACGCTCCTGCCCTGGCCCTTACTGGTCCTTAATGAAGCTGGGGTCAGGCTGCCAGGGACGCTTGGAGGTGTCGCCCAGCAGAACAGGGAGAGCAAACCAGCGTGAAGCAGAGCCACCCTGGGCGGCATAGACGCCGGCCCAGCCCCAGGGCTCTGGCCGTGGAACCAGTGTCCTGCTCCAGAGAGAGCTGACCTGATTTCAAGTCGGTGCCCCTGCTCGCACACATTGAAAGGCCAATGCTCGCTCCCCGCTAAGACCTCCTAAATTTTGCATGAACTGAAATTGATCTGAGCAGAGCCAGCCTCACTGATTGGTGTGGGGTGGAGGTGGGGGTGTTAGGTGGAGGATGAAGGTGTCTGAGTGTGGACACAGGGCACAGCACAGCAGCGGGCAGGGAGCTGGAAGGGGGCCTTCAGGGTCAGGGGCTGGTACCAGGACGTCCCCATCACAGCAGCCCTGATGAAGTCTGCACGCTCCGCAGAGCTCCACGGCCCTGGCCCCAGGGCAGAGGGTCTGAGGCCCCGGAATCAGAGGACTCGGGACTCGGGCTCCGCCCCAGCCCTGCCATTAGCCACTGAACCTAAGCCCTGGGTTCTCCACCTGTGAAGTGGGGTATTCGTGTGCTTTCGGGGAGCCTGGGGGACGCCCTATGAACACCAGTCCCTTCCTCCTACCCCTTCTCAGCCGGCTCTCTTTCACTTGCAGAAACTTGTCGAAACAACCTGGGTGTCCCTGGGGGGCGATGGCTGGCACCAGAGCTGGGCATCTTGGGCAGTGCTCTGGCTGGCACGGCAATGTGCCAGTGACTGTGTGCCCTCTCTCCTGCTCCTGGGCGCTGATGACGGGCTCACAGAGGGTGCTTCCCGAGCACAGGCCAACCCGGGGCTGGGCCAGTCTGCACCTGGCCTGCCCCACCATGAGCCCAGGTCTTGTTTGCTGGGGTCTCGGCCACGTGTCTAGTTGGGGACAGGAATGGAGTGATGGTTCTTTCTCCCCCGCAGCTCTGGATATGGCTGGTCATGCAAAACTAAGGCAGTGGACACTCGGTGGCCCTAAGGTGTGCTTCTGATTAAAGTAGGAAACAAGGGCCAGAGAAAGAGAGGTGTTGGGGCTTCCTGGACATCAGGCCACAGGCCTGGGTG
This sequence comes from Bos indicus x Bos taurus, assembly GCF_003369695.1. Taxonomy (NCBI): domain Eukaryota; kingdom Metazoa; phylum Chordata; class Mammalia; order Artiodactyla; family Bovidae; genus Bos; species Bos indicus x Bos taurus. Next base: position 2,061,349 of record NC_040080.1, on the reverse strand, counting down.
TGAGGATGGGGAGCCTGTGAAGAACCATGACAGGAAGGAGAGTGACCAGGAAGTCACAGGAGGAGCGGTGCTCATCACCTCGGACACTCACACGTTAGAGCCTCATGCCCGACATGATGGTGTTGGGGCGGGCTTGCGAGAGGGGAATAGTTCATGCAAGTGCAGCCCCACACGTGGGATCTGTGCCCTTCTAAGAAGGGGCAGGAGAGAGGCTCTGTCTTTGCCAGCTGAGGACACGTGAGAAGGCAGCTGTCTGCAAACCAGGAACAGAGCCTCGCCAGGCACCAAAGCTGCTGGGGCCTTGATCTTGGTCTTCCTGCCTCCGGGACCGAGGGAAGTAAACACACCCAGGGCCCCTCCTGATCTATAGCGAGCAGCCCGAGCAGACTGGGAACCCGGGGGTCTTGAGCACGTTTTTAGAAGAGCAGGCCTGAGCTGGGTCTTGAAGGATGGAGAGGGTCTCCAGGGGCAGAGCCAGCGTTTAAAGCAGAGGCTCACAGTACCAGGGGGTGGTTTCTCTGGGGTCCCCCCCCCCCTGAAGCTGATAAAGGGTCCGTAAGGAAGAGACGTGGGCTTTTCCTGAAGGTCCAGGGAGGGTCACAAAGGGTCAGACTCGGGCGTCAGTAGAAGCTGGATGGATTAAATAACAGAAGGGGGCATTTGAGGAAGAGAAGGTAGGACCTGAAGATCATGGGTGTGAAGAGACTGGCTCATGCAGGAGGGAGAAGGTGAGGCCCGCTGAGACCCGCAAGATGGGCTGGGAGAGGATCTGAAATCTCGAGGGCTGGCTCTCAACACCATCGGCAGACCTTCAGGATTTACTGAGGGAAGCAAAGAGGGGCTCTCTGGAATCTTTAAACGGAGGAGAGAGCTCACCTCAGGCCCTGCTTTCTCTGCGTGCCCCACGGTGCCAGGCTCACCCATGGCCACAGAGCTTGTGCCAAAATCACAGGGTTCAGTCTGGAGCCTGGAGGACAGAGAGGAGGGGGTCTGGGCCAGGTGCTTCTTGGGGGGCCAAGTCTGGGGGGGAACAAGCGTTGGGGAGGGTACCGACGCCTTCTCTCTGAGCCTCTCTAGGAAGAGAACCTCTTCTGTAGAGGGCTCGGGTGCAGGGTGGCAGGAGATGGCTGTTTCCGAGCCCCAAATCCAGGATCTCCGATGACGGCTGCAGCAGCCCCTGTGCGAAGGAGGAATCATTCGGACACTATGCTATTTCCGTCCCAGACTGAGGCCTATTTGAAAAGAGACAAACTGTGATAAACGATGTACAGTTGTGTGCTCATGGGCTTGATTGTTAAAACCGCGTGAATTTCCTTAAAGGTCTCCCCTAAAAGGGAGCTGTATTTCTCATGGATAAGGAGGCGCGTGTTTCTTCGCATCAACCCGCTGCCTCTCTGCCCCTAACCCCCGAGCCCCTTTGCCATGCTGGAGCTGGAGTGATGAAGACGGGAGTCGCTGTGGTCTTCCTCACGGCTGCCCACACTAATTGACTCGCCCCCAATGCAGAGGGGCGGGCAGGTGACACTCTAATAAGGAAACAGATACTTCCATCTTAATGGGGCTGTTGCAGCCACCTGCAGAGCCTGGGGCTGGAGTGCTTCATTAACAAGAGTAGAGCAGCCCAACTTTGAACTTGAAAATCATTACGGAACTTGGGCTTCAAATACTTCCCCTGAGACCTGAGGTTTTTCTTTGCCGTCCTTCTAATAAGGAACATTCTTCCAATGAAGTTTTTATATCTTAAAAAATCTTTAAAAATCTCAAAACCATGTGCATTCTTCAACCCCTCTGCTAGATGAAAAATAAGCCTATTTTTCAGTTTTTGTTAATTGTGCAGTTCTGTGCCATCCGCTGAGCAGTCACAGAGGGACAGGTGCTTAATGATCTTTACAGGAAGACTCGACACAGGTTAGGCGCCAAACTGGCAAAGGTCAGCGGCAAAAAGTTCAACCAGCCCAGGCCCGATGAACAAACCCATTTAGAGGAATTAAAAACCAAATGAAGGGTCACTGCTTTGAATGTGGTCCAAGAGGGGAGAAAAGCTTTTCCTCGGAGGTGTGATAACTGGGGTCTTCTTTTTTCTTGAATTGTGGTTGATTTGCAAGGTTATGTTAATTTCTGCTGTACATCGAAGTGATTCACATATATATTCTTTTTCACATTCTTTCCCAATACAACTCATTATTACAGATACTGAATATAGCTCCTTGTGCTCTACAGGAGGACCTTGTTGTTAATCCATCCTGTATATAATATATAATAGGTTATATATTATATATATATATAAAATAGTTTGCATCTGCTAATCCCAAACTTCCACTTCACCCAGCCCCCTCCCCCCGGCAACCACAGTCTGCTCTCTATACCCGTGAGTCTGCTTCTGTGGCATAGATGGGTTCACGTCTGTCATATTTTAAATTCCACATGTATGTGATATCATATGGTGTTTGTTTTTTTCTGACTTCACTTAGTGCGATAATCTCTAGTTGCATCCATGTGGAACAGAATGTTTTCAAAGAACGTGTTAGGGAGAATTTTCTAGACTAAAATGACAAAAGCTGGACACGCCTGAGGATCGGTGTGTCTGAGGACACACCCCAGTCTCCAAGATGCCCCAAAGATCTTCACGTCCACTCAGGGCCCAGGGACTGAGGTCTGCTGTATCCAGTGCACCCTGCACGGTCTGTAAGCCAATGAATACACAACCAAACTATTCCAACTCAGGCGCTTTCGTCTTACCTGTCTCGAGTCACAGTGGATTTGATGGATGGTTTTGAAACTGTGCAGAATTCCCTGTATGTGTCGGAAAGCTTATGCTTGAAATATTGGTTATTATCTTATTTGAAAATAATTATTCTGATAAATATTAATCTTGATGACAAAGAAGCCAAGAAGCACACGGAATATCAAGAGAAGAGAGATCATTTTGAACACGCTTTTTATTTTGTGCCAAATCAGAAGCGCATACATGGTCACATCTTTTAATGGACACCCCCAGTTTCTGTGCCCGACTGCCTTAGCCAGACCGCTGTCCTGACATTGGGAACCTTTTGTTCCCTCATCAAATGTTTTCTCAGCACTTGGGTTATTCTGTTCTTGGAATTCTGCCTTGTGAAGGAGATACAGGCAATAAAGCATAAGGCTGGCCCTTAAAGTCATTTGCAGGACACGGGGGACAGATAAGTAACAAGACAAGTGACGTGCAGAACAGCTGGTGTGGAGAGAGCAGTGAACACGGAACGCCTTGGGCACCCAGATGGGTGCTCACAACTGCACTCGTCTGCTCGAGCTGCTGTGAAAAAACACCAGACACGTGCCGCTCACAGTTCTGGAGGCCGGAAGGTTGAGAAGCAGGCACCAGAAGCACTGACTTCCGCTGCATCCCTTAGGGTAGCAGGCGGCCACCTTCTCACTGCATCTCACAGCTCTTTCCCTGGTACCCATGCCCAGAGAGAGAGAGGGAGAGGAGAGAGAAGTTTTCTGACATCTTTTCTTATAAGGGAATTAATCCTTTGGGTTTAGGGCCAAACCCTCATGATCTCAATGAGCATTAATTACTTTGTGAAGATCTTGTCACCAAATATGGCCATATGGGGGCTTAGGCTTTCAACACGTGAATTTTGGGGACACAAACATTGTTCTGTAACAATACTCAGACAAGGAGAGGCAGAGCATATGTGGGGGTAGCAGTTGCAGAGGACATGAGGGTCTCCAGGGCCTGGGTGGTGGAAAGAGCACTGATGGTGAAGGAAACCAGGCAGTGTCATCGTGTGTGTGTGTGTGTGTGTGTGTGAGTCCTTGCCTGGGTGTGTTCATGTGATCGTGCAAGCAAGCACCCGTGTGTGGGTGCCTGTGTGCACACATACTCGTGTGTTGGAAGAGAGCAGGGCTTGGGGACCAATCCCACATTTGGGAACTGACTTGGGAAGACTGGAGGACAGGAGTGAAGAGCCACGAACGCCAAAGAGCCTAGACCTGACCTTGAGGGTAGTGAAGCTCTCTCAAGGCAATGTGCTGAGTGAAGCTACTCAAGGGAACATGAGTGTGAGGAAGAGACTGCAAGATGGAAAACGTGAGGAAGTGGGCAAGGCCGAAAGACAGGAGGACCAATCCCTTGACATCCCCACAGGAAGTTCTCAGGAGCCCCTGTGAGAGGTCGTGGGGTCAGCCGCATGAAGGAAGAGACACCACACATCCGGCGGCATGAGCAATAGTGTTGCCAGTCACCAGTCTGCAAGTTCCTCACCTCCGTGGGCTTTGGGTTCTTCAAGGGAAGGGCCAAGGCACCTTCCGCCTCTGAAACCCTTGTACCTGCTGCAAGGCAGTTACCCCACCCCCCAGTTTTACAATTTTCCCTCCTTTCTGGTGAATCACACCTGTGTGGCTAGGGGATGTCTTCAAATTCTATTTTGATGATTAATTAACAGCACTGTAGCTACAGAAATTACCCATCATGATTATCCTCTATCGTCAGCATTTGTTTGGGTTTACTATTGTGTTCACTTTTTTGTTTTTTTTTGGTCAGTAATCCTTTATCCACCTTTTTCCTTCCCTCCAAAATAGATATACTAGACATTTCTTTAGGGAGATAAACTATCCCAGTGTTAATTATCTAAGAATGTCTTCTACCTTCGTTGTTGAATAATGGTTTCCCAGCTGAAAACGTGAGTGCAACTCTGTAGAGACAGGATTCTATTTCCCCTTGGTTCCCATTGTTACTGCTGAAATATAAGCTGTATTTCAAGCCACCTCCTTACAGGTAATCCGGATGCTTCTACAGTCTTCTTCTTTTTCTTTGAGTTAGGGTTCTCCATTGATGCATCTTGGTATTAATTCATTTCAATTATCTGGAGTAGGATTTATTAAACCATCAGCATATGTTAATTGTGTTAATTCTGAAAAAGTCTTTGCCATTATGTTCAGTTGTGCCTTTTTCTACTTTTCTTTCTTTCTCCCTTCCTTTCTTCCTCCTTTCTTCCTTTCTTTCCTTCCTTCCTCCTTTCTGTTGTTGTTGTTCAGTCACCATGTCCAGCTCTTTGAGGCTTCATGGACTACAGCACGCCAGGCTTCTGTCCTTCACTATCTGCCAGAGTTTGCTCAAACTCACGTCCTTTGAGCCTGTGATGCCATCCCACCATCTCCTCCTCTCTGTCTTCCCCTTCTCCTGCCTTCAACCTTTCCCATCACCAGTCTTTTCCAATGAGTAGGCTCCTCACACCATGTGACTGAAGAACTGGAACTTGAGCCCCAGCATCAGTCCTTCCAGTGAACACTCAGGGCTGACCCTCTTCAGAATTGACCAGTCCGATCTCCCCAACATCCAAGGGACTCCCGAGAGTCCCCTCCAGCACCACCATTCCAAAGCATGGATTCTTCAGCTCTTAGTCCTCTCTGTGGTCTCCTCTCCCATCTGTATGTGATCACTGGGAAAAAAATAGGCCCAACTATATTTTTTCCTATATATTTTTCAAGAAGTCATGTTTAAATGTAGCTGGTTTACTCACTCTGTCCTCCATTCCACTTAAACTGTCTTTCATATTTCCCGTATCTGAATCACTCTGTGTTGAATTTCTGGTGGTTTATTGAGGCCTCTCTTGTATTCGACTGTCTTCTGCTCAGGTATTTTGAACCTTCAATATAACCCATTCTTTGAGAATTTAAATTCAATTGATGAGATGCTTCACTGTGAAAATTCTATTTGCTTTTCAAACATGCCTGATCTTTTTGATTGTCTCATTCTTTTAATACGTTTTTACTCAAAAATTTAATTTCTTTAAACAAATCCTGCCTATCTGTTTAATATGGAATGTTAAACCTTGCGTGTATGTCTTCCACCCCTCCCCCTGCAAACCACATGTTTCACTGTCGGTGTGTTTTACCTGATTTTAGTTTTGTGCCTTTGAAATCCTGGGAAGTCCTGGATGGCAGTTTTGTCTTTGTGTGTGTGTGTGTGTGTGTGTGTGGGGCGGGGGTAGTACCACCAGGGTGGGTGTGTGTTTTCAGAGCAGTGCTAACAAACGCAGCCACTTGAGACCTAGCCTCCCCTTCTCAGGGGCAGCTCCTGTTGTATCCACGGTCTCCATTGGGAGGCAGTATTTTCTTTGCTCTTCCACTCCCTCTACCAGGAGGTGGCTTTTTTTTTAAGGGTCTCGACTCCAGCCCCTCTCCTGGGGCCATCCCCATGCTTCCCTCGTGACTCAAGTCTCCAGGGTCCAGTGTCATAGAGTCCCTCTGAGGCAGTTACAGCCATCAGCACAGCGTGGATTTGTGCCATGAGGACTCCCTGAGATATTATGCAAGCTTGACTACACCCCTAAAATGCTGTTTTAACATGTAGTTCAGCATGTTTATCCTTGGGTCACAGGAGGTTTTCCAGGGTGGGAAACCCAGCACATGCCCCGCACATGTAGACTCCGAAGCCCCTCCTGTGTATTTGAGACACGCCTCATTCGTGGATCTCCCCGCATCTGTTTACTCTCTGCATTGTCAACAACCCAAGTACAGGGACTGTAGCTTTCCCTGCTCTGAGGCTCCTGCACCAAGTGTAGGACCCTCTCGGGGGAATGACTTCATACTCTGAGCATCTTCTCATCCATCATGTCCTTGCAGGTCCCAGCTACTCTACACTCCAAGCATAGCAGATGCAGTCTCACTTTATCATGTGGATAACCTGAGACTCAAAGATTTTTAAGTGACTTGCTTGTGATCACACAGCTCATAACTGGCTTGCTGACACCTTGAATTTTTTTCATGAGACCCTGATCGCTGTCTGCAAGCTCTGCCTTCATGACGAAGCTCCGTCTGTGTCCGTGAAATGTGGCGTATTTATTCTACCACCTGAGATGGGTACACAATAAATTGCAGACATTAGGTTTACAGCCAGAGGGGCTGTTCATTCCTCAGTGCTTTTAGAGCTGAACTGATACTGCATTTTGCTTCAGAGGGAAAGTTCTCTGAAACTTCCTGGAAAGTTTTTGCAAGCTTTGACTGAGAAATAAAATTTGATGAGTGGTGCAGGGGATTTAAAATAGCCCATCGTATTCAGTGGCTTCAACCAGAGGATCGGCAATTGCCTCTCCCCCATTTTCTCCAGGTCTCTGCTCAGTTTTACACTTCCTGTCAGACCTTCCCTGACGGTCCATTTAAAACAGCAATCCAACCTCCACCCGGGGTCTCCCCACACTAGTTACCATGCTTTGTTTTAATCTACACGTCTCACATCATCTGTATATTTTGTCTGTCTCCCCCACAACAGCAGAAACGAGAGTGGCAAGCTTCATTTGTATGTTTCCAGCGCCAGCATCAATGCGTGTGCTGTGCTGTGCTTAGTCGCTCAGTGGTGTCTGACTCTTTGCGACCCTAAGGACTGCAGCCCACCAGCTCCTCTGTCCATGAAGAGTGCTTAATAAATAATTTAATAAAAGAATGACAGCGATACGCCTTACAAGCGTGTGACTCACCCTTTCTGTTATGTGGACTGAGGCTGGTGCCCACCTTCAGAGATTAGCAAGGGAGACGTGACTGACGGGAGGGCAAGCATGCTCCGACCAGCCTCTGCCCAGACTCGTGACCAAGATGGTGGCCAAACTTCATGGCAGCCACCGGCAGGTCCCAGACTTCCCCTGCTCCCCAAGGACAGAAACCCAGGTGGTCACTGGGCGGCTTTGGGTGATGTTCTGCTCTTTCCTTACCTTAACACCCTCACCAGCAACCTCTCAGGTAGTTTCCAGATCAGAGTCATCCTGAGTGGTGTTGGAGGCTTCCCGACTGCTGACGTGTTATCAAATCCTGAATGTATGTTTACCCGTTGTCTCCGACATTTGCTTGTGGTCTCATTCTTACTCCCAGTCACTTCTGCCCACGATTTATACCCCTCAATATCACACACAGTGCTTATATGAAGCCACCTATAAGAGCTCTAGACTGTCCACACAGCATGATGTGGTTAAAAACAGCAACATCATGTCTCATGGTCGGTCACTTGGTGCTGGAAAGACACTGACTATCTAGTTTGAGCTTCACAAGAACATGAAGGGTTCCATCCAAAGGGTGAAAAACCTGTGTGTTAAGTCGCTTTAGTGGTGTCTGACTCTTGGTGATCCCATGGACTGTAGTCTGCCAGGCTCCTCTGCCCATGGGATTTTCCAAGCAAGAAGACTGGAGTGGGTCACTATTTCCTTCTCCAGGGGATCTTTTTGACCCAGGAATTAAACTCACATCTCCTTCACTGGCAGGCAGTATTTTTGTTGTTGCTTTTTTTTTTTTTTTTTAAACCATTGGCATCACCTGGGAAGCCTCTAAATGTTGGAGGAGAACCCTTTTGTCTGTCAGGACCCTCTCTGATGTCCAGAGTTTCAGCCCAAAGTTCCCCAAATCAAGACTGGTTACTAATGCCAGACAGGTGTTGAGGCCCCATGGATGTGGACGGGTTTTCATAGCCCAAGGGCCCAGACTAAACAGCACACAATATGTAACACAAAGACGGCTCTCAAGTTTGTTTTTTGTTCTGGCCAACTGAACAGAATAAAAACTTTCACAAGATTTGCTTTTAAAAGTACTATGGGGATTCAAAACTGTCAAAATAATCAACCAGAATGTATCCGTATTCCTTATTTGTTCTCACCCTCCAAAATCCACATGTTCATCCTTATAGGTTTTCTCAAAACACAAGGCATTTAAAATTCCCAGCTGGAGAAGGAGCCAAGAAGTGACATGTCTAAAAATGAGCCGCACCATAAGAAAGGAGAGAATACTGGCTTTTGCAGCAACATGCATGGACCTAGAGCTTATCTTACTGAGTGAAGTAAGTCAGAAGGAGAAGGACAAACACCGAGTGAGGTTGCCTACGTGTGGAACCTAAAGCATGGCACAAACGAGCTTTGTTTATGAAACAGAAGCAGACTCATGGGCCTAGAGAACAGATCTGTGGTTGCCAAGTGGGAAGGGAGCCGGGGCGGGTGGAGCAGGCGTTGGGGGCTAGCAGACGCAAACTATCCTGCATGGGGTGGATGAACGAGGGCCTGCTGTGCAGCCCAGGGAGCTGTATTCAACAGCCTGTGACAAACCACAGTGGGAAAGAGTAGGGAAAAGGATGCATATGCACGTGCAAGTGAATCACTTCTCTGTATAGAAGACGTTAACACAACACTGGAGATCACAGACTTCAGTAAAAAATAAAAATACACATCATAAACATGAAAGAGCTGCACGACGCATGCACACCCATACACGCATTCTTACAAGTGCACTTACACGCCTGCACACACTCCACTGGGTCTGGGTTTGGGGCGTGCAGTTAAAGACAGCGGGTCAGCCAGATTAATGGACTGTGATCCAGGAAGGAGACCTTTGTTTTATGAATTTCAGCGTTTACGACAAGGCTGTCAGGACGGAGGAGTTCACAGCATGCCCAGCTGGGCTCGCATTCGCAATATTTAAATACCATTCACAGGTTTATGAAACTGTCTGAAAATGTTCATCTCCCTGTTGCCCCTAAAGATTTATTCTTCCTGGAACTTTATTTATGTAGCTGAGTCCTGGAACGGAGACTCAGAGCAGGATTGTATATTTGGGGGGAAATCTGTGAAGCAAGTAGGTGGTTTCTGCTGCTCTCAGTGCTGTGCTGAAGCATCTGGTGAGGCTGGGAACACTCCAACCAGTGGTTTTCAACAATTTCACATTGAAGATGGTGTTCATCTCTGCCTTCCTGGTAACTCAGGCTTTCAAATAAAGTGGGGTTCTGACAGGACCTGACTCCTGAGTGCTGTTTTACAAGTTGCTGTGTGTTCTTGGCTGGGGCTGTGAACCTCCAGGGTGGGCCCCCTGCCTCCGGTCTTCTGAGTGCTCCTTCCCTCTGTGTTTAGACTTTTGGTGAAATTTGACCCACAAACACTCCATGAGCTTGATTTCATCCTGGCATTCCCGACACTTTCTAGTGCCTGGCTGCGCCATGTGCTCAGACGTAGCTACGAAATGAATGCAGGAAGGAGTGGTGTATGTGTATAATGAAATATTACCCAGCCATAAAAGTGAATGAAACATTGTCATTGGTAGCGATGTGGATAGATCTAGATATGATCATACTGAGTGAAGTAAGCCAGGCCGGGACAGATATCACACGTTATCACTTGTAGGTGGAATCTAAGAAAATAGTGCAAACGAACTTACTTACACGATAGGAATAGCCTTGCAGACGTAGAAAACAGATTTGTGGTTACGAAAGGGACAGTGGTGGGGAGGGATAAGTTAGGAGTTTGGGATGAAAAGCTGTGTAGTACCATATATAAAGTAGACAGCAAAGACCTACTGCACAGCACAGGGAGCTCTACTCAGTGTCCTATAAGAACAGCCTACAGTGGAAAAAATATGAAAAAAATGTAAAAGAATATGTGTATACATATATATTTGAATCACTTTGCTGTACAGCAGAAATTCACACAACACTGTAGATGAATTATACTTCAATTTAAAACGAGAGAAATCGCTATCGAGTTGAAATCCAGCACACGTAGAACTTGGCCGGCCAGGAAGATAACCAAGGTGTCTGTCTTGAGTCTCAACCTCCAGCTGCAGTAAACGACGTCAGGGGTGGGTTCCAAGACCCCACTGTTTCTTGAGGATGAAGGTGGTTGCTATTCCACGCCCTACAGTCCCCGAGATCCTGACTGCTTCTGCTCCTCGACATGCTGGGCAAAACCCAGTTTGGGGAACATACTTCCAGGGTCGAGGCCCTTGGAGGAACCACTGCCTCTCTGCAGTCTCTTCCATCAAGTCTCCCTGTTTTCTCAGCCCTTAGCCCTTAGGACAAAACAACCAGACTTCAAGTGTACAGAGAGTGAGCCTCTCTCTCCGGGTTTTGTGTGTGAAGAAGAAGGCACAGGAGAAAAGGTGAGAAGGTGAGGCCAGGGCAGTGTTTTCCAGCTGAGCCAGGGGTATTCGGGAAAGGTGTCCAGCCCAGGAGAGCTCACCCCAAGCTGGGGGATGGATGAGGAAGCCTAGAATGTCATCCACAAACATCACTGGAAAATGTGCACGGGTTCAGCCGTCCTTTGGTTAACAGATGGGATCATCTAAATGCAACCAGGAAGGTTGATCTGTATGGTTTTCTACCTAACCCTAAACACGCCATCTCTTACTTCTTGCCTTACCTCAAGTATTACAGTGTGATGCTTTATTCACTGAATGAATGTTGCTGGAAACCATTAGAGAACAACTCCCAAGCAGGATGCACGGGGGGCTGCAGAAGGCGCCTTTTCTTGGAATTCAGGAAAGACCCCTTGAGCTGGCAGCGGAGACCTTCGGGAGCTGGAGGACTCTGGGACAGACACTTGTCCTGGGGATGAAGCTGAATTGATGGTGGCCCCATGGGGCTGGAGGCACTGACAAGCTGTCAAGGCTGCAAAAGAGGACACGAGGGGGTGAGAAACAGGGCAGAGTGAGAGACGGAGGGCTTGCTCTCAGCCTGGGGTGTGAAGGTGTGTTCTTTGCAAACATTTGTTCAGAAACAGCCCTGATACAGCATTTGCATTGATCTCAATTGTGTAGCAATGGAGAGTAACACTGTGTACGTGTGAGGGCACACATACCTGCACTTACGTGTCTGCATGCCTGAGACCCCACACGCCTGTTCCCCGGCACACTCACCCAGAAGCAGAAGCTCTGGGTCAAATGATTTGTATCGTTTACAGTCGTGTTTACAATGCACAGGATCTGTGCCGAAGGCCTGTTTGCTTTGCTGCAGCATCAGTCCCCGGGGTGTTGTGGAAACACACTCTCTCCAGAGTGGAGACACAGCAGATGGGAGGTGAGAGGAGACAGAAGAAGCAGGAAGGGCGCTCAGCAATGCCACGTGGATGCATGGGTCCAGGCGGGCAGGTGGGCCGTTTCCACGACTGCATTTCCTCGCTGGGCTCCAGAGGCTGGGCCCCCTCCCACTGCTCAGGGCCCTGTTGGTCTCCCAAGGGACCCAGGAGGAAAGCGGCCTGGTCTCATGCCATCGGACTATTTGGGGCGTGAGCTAGGGTCTTGTTGGGGCTGGATTCTGGGCCAGCGAGCTGCTCCCGGCTCCTCCAGGAGTTTTCTTATCTGCAAGCCTGGCTTCTCTGGAGGTGGTGGTCAGCTCGGCAGGGCAGCCTGTGCAGATGGATAAGGGTTAGCTGTGAAGGGCATCATTAATTCACTCACTCAGTCACTCAATAGGCACTTATTTGGCACCTACCAACAGTACTCATAGGTCGGCAGGAAGGGAGAGGCTCCTTGCTGTCGTGGGGAACTCGGGGTGAGGCCTCTGAGAGCCAGGCGCTGAGCGGGATGTGGACTCTGTGATCCGGGGAAAATGCCCTTCAAGGGTCTCAGATACCTTGTCTATCAAATCAGCAGGCAGACTCCTAAGCTGCTCCAGTTTGTCTGAAGGGGCAGGACCTGGTCATTGAGTCCTGTGAGACCACGTCTGCTGGGGAGATGGACTGTGGACCCCTGAGCCTGCACATGAAGAATTAGGGATGAAGGGACGATGTAACCTCAGAGAGGACATACTCACAGGTGGAAATATTTAGGGATGCTGCTGAGGGGCCCCCAGTCAGGATACAGAGGGAACGCAGAGGTCCCAAGCCTGCCCTTCCTGTTGGTCAAGATTTGCGTCTCTTTTCTTGTTTCCAATAGCATGGATTAAAAGTAATGGCCATAGTGAAGACTGAAGGCTGAAGAATCAATGCTTCTGAATTGTGGTGCTGGAAAAGAGTCTTGAGAGTCCCTTGGACTGCAAGGAGATCAAATAGTCAGTCCTAAAGGAAATCGACCTTGAACATTCACTGGAAGGACTGATGCCGAAGTTGAAACTCCAATGCTTTGGTCATTTGATTCAGAGACAACTCATTGGAAAAGATCTTGATGCTGGGAAAGATTGAAGGCAGGAGGAGAAGGGGACAACAGAGGATGAGATGGTTGAATGGCATCACCAACTCAATGGACACGAGTTTGAGTGAAATCCAAGAAAATGGTGAAGGACAGGGAAGCCTGGGTGCTGTAGTCCATTAGGTCATAAAGAGTCAGACATGATTGAACAAGAACAATAACAACAAAAGTAACGGAGAGAGAGAACCCCTTCCCAGCCATGCCCAGAGGAGCGGTCTCTGAGACCCTCATGTGCAACCAGCACGCTCGCCACAAACTAATCCACGGACTACACCAGAAACGACCATGGCCCTGAACAGCCGCAAGGACCCCTGAGAAAGCATGTTCGATTTTGGTCCTGTTTTTTGCTTCAGAGGAAGAGTTCTGCCCCTGGGGTCTCCATGTGCCCTTCAGGGGAAAGGCCAGGAGAAGCTGGCTTCTGGGCTGCTGTCTGAGGCTGGAGGTCGGGCAGAGTCCCTGCAGTGGAGCCAGGCTGCCTCGTGCCTCATAGCAGAAGAGCCGTGTCCTGGGAGAGCACAGCTCCCGGGGCCCCTGCTCCGTCAGCGTTTCTGGAAGGCAGAGGGAGATGAATGGCTGAGACGGTGGCATCGGGGACAATTGCAGTGCGACTTCTCTAAGCATGGCATGCCAGCTCCTGAACCCCTAAGACAGAGAGCATCAGCAACAATAGGTGGGCTGAAAGATAGTTAAGCCATACGAGCATGGCTAGCCCTCTGATGAGGGGCTGCCTCCCCTTGGAACCAGCTCCAGAAAGCCTGGCAGCAGACACTGGACCCGCACTTGCAGGGGGCCGTGGCACCTTGAATCCTGGGGGCAGGAGGTGGGGGGCCCTGCGGACTGTCTCCCCCCGCTCCCCCGCCTCTTCCTGCCCTCCCTGGTAGCCCAGTCCCCTCACACCGGAGGAAATCGCTGCACACTCGCGACAAAGCCCTCTGAGTGCTGCTCTTGTTCAGTTGCTAAGTGGTGTCTGACTCTTTCTACCCCATGAACTGCAGCGTGCCAGCTCCTCTGTCCTTTGTTATCTCCTGGAGTTTGCTCAGGTCCTTTGAGTCGGGGATGCCATCTAATCATCTCATTCTCTGTCACTCCCTTACCCTTTTGCCTTCAGTCTTTCCCAGAATCACAGTCTTCTCCAGTGAGCTGGCTCTCTGCATCAGGTGGGCAATGTATTGAAGCTTCAGCTTCAGCATCAGTCCTTTCAGTGAGTATTCTGGGTTGATTTCCTTTAGGCCTGACTGGTTTGATCTCTTTGCTGTCTGAGGGATTCTCAAGAATCTTCTCCTGCACTTCTCCTATAATGAGTTCTGTGGGGCCCCCCAAACCACAGAAAGAAAGTAGAAAAAACCTTAGAGAAACCAGGCAAAATGATGAAAGCACAAATACACATTTCCAGGAACTGCTCGCAAAATCATCCATCTAGAGATGGGAACAACTGAAGCTGGAACTCAGAAAAGCTGACGAGATTGGCGAAGAGGAACCAAGGAAATCACAGGTGGTGCCATGACCTCAGAGGAATGAGCAGGTTCACAGAAAACATGCTCTCACTGAAGCTGAAAGGTGAGCCGGAAGAGCTGGGGAGCACGGAGGAACCCGAGTGCGCAGATAACGACCTCTCAGGACCAGCCCTCTGAACTCCAAATCTGTAAGCCCACTGGATGTGTTCTTTTTTTATGCTGAATTTTATTGAAATAAAGTTGATATACAATGTTGCTAGTTTCTGCTGTACAGCAATGACTCAGTTATATACACACATATATATATATGTATGTATGAATTTGTGTGCATGCTTAGTCATTCAGTCGTGTCAGACTCTTTGCAAACCTTTGGATTGTAGCCCACCAGGCTTCTCTGTCCATGGGATTTTTTCAGGCATGAACACTGGACTGGGTTGCCATTTCTTCCTCCAAGGGATCTTCCAGACCCAGGGATGGAACTGGGTCTCCTGTGTCTCCTCCTGCATTGCAGGTGGATTCTTTACCCTCTGCGCCACTGGGGAAGTCCCCCCCAACACACACACCCTTTTTCATATTCTCTCCCACTATGGTTTGTCACAGGATACTGAATACGGTTCCCTGTTCTGTCAAGTAGGTAGGACCTTTTCATTCATCCATTTATTAATAATAGTTTGCCAGAGAGGAGACCCAAATAAACACAATAAGACATGAAAAAAACAAAAAACCATGAATGATACCACAGAAACAAAACATAAGAGGGTACTATGAACAACTATGTTTCAGTAAATTCGACGACCTAGAAGAAACTAACTTTCTGGAGGCATACAGCCCACTAAAACTGAACACCAAGAAGAAATGGGCAACTTGAACACGCCAATCACTAGAAATGAGGTAGAATCTGTAATTTAAAAAATGCAAAAACAAACCTTCCTACAAACAAAAGTTCGGGACCAGAGGGTTTCACTGGGGAATTCTACCAAACACAAGTGGCCCTTTCCCTTGAGATGTTGCAAAGAGACATGGAGCTTGTCCAGGAGTGCTTCTGTAGTGCCCACGGCCCTGATCCTTGCCCCGACCTGTGGCCCCATATTGGCTTAGGAGCATCACCATCGTCTGCCCCACCCCCAACCTTAAAGCTCCAGGCACTTCTGTCCCTTACCCCTCACATCACATCCTATCTTCTCCTTTCTAAGAGTGTCTGGACTCCGGCCCCGTCATCCTTGGCCCCTGTGGTCTCTTTCCTGGGATGGCTGTGACACTTGATCAATACCCAAGGATGCTCGCTTCCCCCATAAGGCAGAGGTCTTGTGCTCTGACATCACACATGGTGTGAGCTGCTCTGGGTAGGGGCAGGGAAGGACCCTTCCTCTCTGCCTGGGAGTGGGCTTAGCACAGCTGCAGGTTGGAGACAGACTACACAGCCTGAGGAAGTTTCAGTGGGGGGAGGAATAACCCTGACCCTTTGTAGTTTGTGGCTGAAGTAACGCACCTGCCTGGGCCTGTTTGCCTGGAGTCACAGCCGCGCTGGCCTCTCACCCTCCCCGAAGCCGCCCCGGCTGCTGCTCAGTGATGAGACTTAGTCTATGTACCTTTCACCAAACGACCAGCTCTCCTCCCAAACGCCATCCAGTCTCCCAAATCCAGCTCACACTTTGGTAATTAATCTGTCTGCTGCTCTTCTCACCATGAATTTTAAACCCTTCTAAACCCTTTGGGAACTCCAATCCCAAAGAAAGGCAATGCCAAAGAATACTCAAACTACTGCACAAATTCACTCATTTCACACGCTAGCAAAGTAATGCTCAAAATTCTCCAAGCCAGGCTTCAACAGTACATGAACCATGAACTTCCAGATGTTCAAGGTGGATTTAGATAAGACAGAGGAAACAGAGATCAAATTGCCAACATCCACTGGATCATCGAAAAAGTGAGAGACTTCCAGAAAAACATCTACTTCTGCTTTATTGGCTATGCCTAAAATCACTGCAGATGGTGACTGCAGCCATGAAATTAAAAGACGCTTACTCCTTGAAAGGAAAGTTGTGACGAACCTAAATAGCATATTGAAAAGCAGAGACATTACTTTGCCAACAAAGATCCATCTAGTCAAGGCTATGATTTTTCCAGTGGTCATGTATGGATGTGAGAGTTGGACTGTGAAGAAAGCTCAGTGCCGAAGAATTGATGCTTTTGAACCATGGTGTTGGAGAAGACTCTTGAGAGTCCCTTGGACTGCAAGGAAATCCAACCAGTCTATTCTGAAGGACATCAGCCCTGGGATTTCTTTGGAAGGAATGATGCTGAGGCTGAAACTCCAGTACTTTGGCCACCTCATGTGAAGAGTTGACTCATTGGAAAAGACTCTGATGCTGGGAGGGATTGGGGGCAAGAGGAGAAGGGGACGATAGAGGATGAGATGGCTGGATGGCATCACTGACTTGATGGACATGAGTCTGAATGAATTCTGGGAGTTGGTGATGGACAGAGAGGCCTGGTGTGCTGCAATTCATGGGGTCTCAAAGAGTCAGACACGACTGAGCAACTGAACTTAACTGAAGCCTTTAACTGTGTGGATCACAACAAACTGTGGAAAATTATTAAAGTTATGGGAATACCATACCATCTGATCTGCCTCTTGAGAAACCTGTATGCAGGTCAGGAGGCAACAGTTAGAACTGGACATGGAACAACAGATTGGTTCCAAATCAGGAAAGGAATACATCAAGCCTGTATATTGTCAGCCTGCTTATTTAACTTATATGCAGAATACATCATGTGAAACGCTGGGCTGGATGAAGCACAAGCTGGAATCAAGATTGTTGGGAGAAATATCAATAACCTCAGATATGCAGATGACACCACCCTTATGGCAGAAAGTGAAGAAGAATTAAAGAGCATCTTGATGAAAGTGAAAGAGGAGAGTGAAAAAGTTGGCTTAAAACTCAGCATTCAGAAAACTAAGATCATGGCATCTGGTCCCATCACTTCATGGCAAACAGATGGGGAAAGAATGGAAACAGTGACAGACTTTATTTTTTTGGGCTCCAAAATCACTGCAGATGGTGACTGCAGCCATGAAATTAAAAGATGCTTACTGCTTGGACCTAACAGAAGCAGAAGATATTAAGAAGAGATGGCAAGAATACACAGAAGAACTGTACAAAAAAGATCTTCACGACCCAGATAATCACGATGGTGTGATCACTGACCTAGAGCCAGACATCCTGGAATGTGAAGTCAAGTGGGCCTTAGAAAGCATCACTACGAACAAAGCTAGTGGAGGTGATGGAATTCCAGTTAAGCTCTTCCAAATCCTCAAAGATGATGCTGTGAAAGTGCTGCACTCAATATGCCAGCAAATTTGGAAAACTCAGCAGTGGCCACAGGACTGGAAAAGGTCAGTTTTCATTCCAGTCCCAAAGAAAGGCAATGCCAAAGAACGCTCAAACTACTGCACAATTGCACTCATCTCATACACTAGTACAGTAATGCTTAAAATTCTCCAACCCAGGCTTCAGCAATATGTGAACCATGAACTTCCTGATGTTCAAGCTGGTTTTTGAAAAGGCAGAGGAACCAGAGATCAAATTGCCAACATCCGCTGGATCATGGAAAAAGCAAGAGAGTTCCAGAAAAACATCTATTTCTGCTTTATTGACTATGCCAAAGCCTTTGACTGTGTGGATCACAATAAACTGTGGAAAATTCTGAAACAGATGGCAATACCAGACCACCTGACATGAAATTAAAAGACGCTTACTCCTTGGAAGGAAAGTTATGACCAACCTAGATAGTATATTCAAAAGCAGAGACATTACTTTGCCAACAGAGGTTCATCTAGTCAAGGCTATGGTTTTTCCTGTGGTCATGTATGGATGTGAGAGTTGGACTGTGAAGAAGGCTGAGTGCCGAAGAATTGATGCTTTTGAACTGTGGTGTTGGAGAAGACTCTTAAGAGTTCCTTGGACTGCAAGGAGATCCAACCAGTCCATCCTAAAGGAAATCAGTCCTGAATATTCATTGGAAGGACTGATGCTGAAGCTGAAACTCCAGTACTTTGGCCACCTCATGCGAAGAGTTGACTCATTGGAAAAGACTCTGATGCTGGGAGGGATTGGGGGCAGGAGGAGAAGGGGACGACAGAGGATGAGATGGCTGGATGGTATCACTGACTCGATGGACGTGAATCTGAGTGAACTCTGGGAGTTGGTGATGGACAGGCAGGCCTGGCATGCTGCGATTCATGGGGTCGCAAAGAGTCGGACAGGACTGAGTGACTGATCTGATCTGATCTGATCTGATCTACTGCTTGGAAGGAAAGTTATGCCCAACCTAGATAGCATATTAAAAAGCAGAGACATTACTTTGCCAACAAAGGTCCGTCTAGTCAAAGCTATGGTTTTTCCAGTAGTCATGTATGGATGTGAGAGTTGGACCATAAAGAAAGCTGAGTGCCAAAGAATTGATGCTTTTGAACTGTGGTGTTGGAGAAGACTCTTGAGAGTCCCTTGGACTGCAAAGAGATCCAACCAGTCCATCCTTAAGAAGATCAGTCCTGAATATTCATTGGAAGGACTGATGCTGAAGCTGAAAATCCAATACTTTGGCCACCTGATGGGAAGAACTGACACCTTGAGAAAGATCCTGATGCTGGTAAAGGTTGAGGGCAGGAAGAGAAAGCGGTGACAGAGGATGAGATGGTTGGATGGCATCACTGACTCAATGGACATGAGTTTGAGTGAACTCCGGGAGTTGGTGATGGACAGGGAAGCCTGGCGTGCTGCAGTCTATGGGGTCGCAAAGAGTCGGGCATGACTGAGCGACTGAACTGAACTGACTTGTAACCTAATTTTATTGCTGTTGTTCTGTCTCCCAGTCACGTCCACTCTTTGCAACCCCATGGAGTGCAACGCGCCAGGCTTCCCTGTCCTTCACAGTCTCCCGGAGTTTGCTCAGATCCATGGCCAATGAGTAGATGATGCCCCCCAACCATTTCATCCTCTGCTTCCCCCTTCTCCTCCTGCCTTCAATCTTTCTAAGTATCAGGGTCTTATCCAATGAGTTGGCTCTTCCCATCAGGTGGCCAAAGTATTGGAGCCTCAGCATTACCATCAGTCCTGATGAGTATTCAGGGTCGATTTCCTGTAACCTCATTGTAGAGCATGAACTCAGAGGTGTCATTTAAACATATGCATCATCTGGGCGAGAACAGCCAGGGTTTCATTCTGGCTCAGCCCAAGCCCTCTGAGGCATCCGCCAAGGGGCAGTGAACTGCAGGGTGACCAGGAACCCACCAGGGGTGGGGGAGTTGGCCAGCGCTCAGATCCTGGATTCTCCGTGGACACGCCGGGTGGACTTAGACAAGCTGCAGAGGGGTCTGAGCCTCTGTAGCCTCCATAGCAGCTCCCGAGAAGGCGGGTGGGAGATCAGGGAGACGGCGCCTGCCACACTCGCAGCCCTGTGCCTGGCACGCAGTGCGCCTGCTTAACAAATGCTCGATGCGGTTCCTCACCATGGTTGGGCAGCTCTGATAATTTTTCCTCTTTCTGCAGCTACATCTGCTCCCCTGCAGCTTCCTTCCATCTGTCTTGTTCCAGTCCCCACGGCCGCTCAGGAGGCCTGCTTTCCCCCTCACATGACAGCCCGTCAGCGATGCCGTGAGACTGGCTTCGTCTTCCTCCAGATCTTCGCCAGCCTCCCTGCAGGGACCTGATCCCCCGTCAGCCGCATCCCTGCTTGGGTCTCTGTCGAATGCCTGGTGCTGTTACGTGGCTGCCAACGAGGCTGGACCCCTCTTATCACCGTCCAGGCTGACTCGGAGTCAGCACTCTGCTTCCAGCTCCCCTGGAAGACGTCATTTCCCCTGAGAAATGTCTTTGCACCCCTAAAAGGTAATCCTATTATTTTTTCTAATTTGTTGTGAGCCTCAGAGTTCCTAGTGAGCTGCAGAATACCAAAACCTTTTTTTGAGGGGAATAACACTTTTAAGTCAATAAATCAGAAATAGATCCTTTCAGTGAGATGCCAGTGCTGGGCTGTGGGAGAGAGAGGCTTGGGCACAAATTTCTCCTGAGGGCTGTCTCTCCCATCACCAGACGCTGAAGACAGCATCCTTGTCAGACACACATCGAAGGCTTTGGGGGAGGATGGCGGTGGCTTCAGTTTACTGGACATGGACCCAAGACGTGCCAAGGTGTCCCCAAGTTTTCCAGTGTTAGAGTCACTATAGCAGCTGCTTTGCATGTGCTGAGCCCTCTAGGGATGGTTCCACCACCTCCTGTGTGGCCCCGGGGTCATCAGGGGCTCTGACAGCCACACACAGAGTCGCTCAGTCTGCACAGCACAAGGGCTTCCGCTCCATCAGACGGTCGGTGCTGGGCGAGCTCTCCCAGCCTCCATCGTGGTCCCACTCCTGCCTCCTCTCTGCTGCACCCACAGCCCCTCCTTGCTTTCCCAGCTCCTGGGGCTCCCTCCCCTCCACCTCCTGCTTCCATTGAGCAGACCATCCCCAGGGAGAACTTTACTGTCCAGGAGGGTCTGAGGATGAGATCCACACAAACATGCATTTCTCCTCTTGGCTTGGGATAGCGTCACCCTCGTGCAAACCTCAACACACACGTGGTCTCGTGTGAAGCCGTTCCCACCAAGCACGGGGGACTTGCCCATGTGTGAGGCCTGCCCCATGGCCCTATGAGACACAGATGGTTCTTTTCAGATGAGAATTCTGAGACTTGGGGAATTTGAAGACTTGCCTAAGGTCACAAATCGAGTCTGTGGCATGATTCAAAAGCGACTCTGCTGGTCTCAATTCTCACAGGATCTGTCCACACTGATTCTAGGCACTAGGGCCCACCTGTATTCAGAACCAACCAACCTCTTCCTCCCCCACTGTAGATGTCATAAAAACAGATCTGCAGGTGTTAGGGTGTAATTTCCTAATCACAGACAACGGTGGACAGAGAATTCTAACCTGGAGGCTCTGGCTCGCAGATCAGATCAGATCCCTTTCAGCAAACCACCATCACTATGAGTTGGAAGCAGAGGTCCCCTTATCAGCCCATGAACAAACACACTTCTGAGCAAGTCCTGGCCATCAGGTGCTATGTGGGGCAGAGCTGGGAAAGGGACCCCTGTCTTGGGCAGGCACTGTGTCTCCATGGGGGTAATGACAGGGGGAGAGTCAGAGAGAGAAACTGACATCGTGGGTGGCGACTGCTTGCTAAGTCCCTGAGTGGTCTGGATTTTTTTTTTCTTCTTTTTCTCAGCACACACACGCAGCACTCTCTTCCAAATACCGTGATAAACACTTAACAAGCTAGCGTATGATCCCTTTGGGTGGTGAGAGGGCTCTCCTTATGCCTTTGCAGATGAGCTGAGCTACTGGAAGGTTCTAGTCCACAGGGAGGGTCAGACACGCAGGCAGGGGTCCCGCTCTCCTCCCCAGAAGCCTGTGCAGCGGTGCTGCCTTGAGGCTTCCTGCTAAGCTCACGCATCAGGACCATGCATCATGGTGACAATCGACCACGAGTCACCTCGAACCTGCTTCCTCCTGAGCCCAAGCCTTGGAGCTCCCAGTCCTGGCCATGTTCCACCAGCTTCAGCACTTCGCATGTGGACAGAGACAGCCGACCACAGACACAGAGAAGCGGCCTTCATCCCCACTCAGGAAACGCTCATCATCCGTGCAGCCCTCAGGGTCCTGGGGACAGACTGGAGGTCAGCCAAGCAGAAAGGGCAGGGGCGGCCTTGCAGACACCAGCGTGAGAGATCGAGGAAGAGGGCCCAAAACAGCCCAGCTGAGGCAGGAGGGTGTGAGGGTCCACTCCCTGCCTGCAGCCCCTCCTCCCCCCGGTCTGTGGTGAGTGGGGGTGCGGAGCGGGGAGCCGGCTCCCAGCTGTCAACACGAGGGCTTTGACAAGACCAGTTCTGACAGCCCCAGAGCGCCGCAAACATCCGGCTCCATGCCTATTTATAGCTCCGTGCCTCCCGTCACCCAGAAACAGGGGAAACCAAGCAGAGCCATTCGGCAAGTGCTTTGGGCAGCCTGGGTGTGGGGGACGCATCCTTCCAGGGGAGGAACCACCTGCATGGGCACCGGGGCCACGAGGTCTCTCCCTGGATGGGAAGCCAGCTGGTGCCCCCACCCTGGAGCCCAGATGGCCCCAGGCCCCTGGGACCAGGTGCAGGAGCCAGCGCTGAGCTCATCCAGGCAGGTGCCCTGCTCATCCCTGGGTATCATGGTGGAGGGGGCGGGTACTGACAATGTCTAGAAGCTTGGGTCCCACCCCCAGAGCTTCTGCATCTGTGGATCTGCACTGTGGCCTGAGCATCAGGGTATTTTAAACTTCCTACACGACTCGGCTAATCAGAACATCAGGGGACCTTGAGACAGAACATGTGGTTTGGGGCAGACTATTTCCACCTTTGAGCCTCAGTTTTCCTCTCTGCACAGGAAACAGCTCGGACTACGTAATTCATGATTTACTTGTTTGCCTTAGAGCTTCTCCATGGTTTAAAAGCCCCCGCCCTGCAGTGTGAGGCCCCTTGCAACTCTTGCACTCGAGGCTAGGGAAGGAAACAGCCAGCATGGAAGTGGGCCTGGGAGAGCTCAGCTTTCTGGTTCCCGGGCTAGTGGTATCCCCTCCCTCACCCCGCAGGCCAGGGACCGCCTGGCTGCCAGTCACAGGGTGGCCTGATCCATCCTGGAAAGCGGTGACGCCGTTACAGGCTCGTGCGGAGATGTGTTGATGCAGTAAGTCAGTCTGAAGGATCTCCCCGAGCGATCTCAGGTGGAGTGTTTTGTCTGAATTGCCACGTGCTGCTGAGTGGGGGATCCACTGCTTTGCTCCCCAGAGCCCAAGCCGCTCTTGGAGTCTATTATCCACCATCGTTTCTACCCTGAGTGAGGCCGTGCTGCCTCAAGAGAAGAAAGGAGCCTCACGGAGAAGTGAAGAGACCCCTCTCATGTGATGAGCTTCCAGAGAGATAAAAGGGGCCGAAACACCAGGAGGACCAGGAGGCAGGGAAGCAGCCGTCCCCACGTGTCCTCCTCCATCACAGCCTCACGAGCATCCCTCTGCCTCCAGCATCTTCCCTTCCAGCCTGTTTGCTCAGTCCCCAGAGGCATTTCTGGAAGATTAACACATCATGGCCTTCATCCCCTCCTCCAAATGCCTCGTGGCTTCCCTCAAGACCCTCATCAGGACCCCTGAAACCTACGCCTCTGCCCCTCATCTGTGGCCCATCACATCTTCGCCTCCCTTGGAGGTCCCCAGGCTCCCCAGGCTGCATGGGTGCAGAAGTCCCTGGAAAGCCTTCAGCTCTCACTGTGGGCCAGGGCTTCTCGAGGCTGGTCCCCATATCAGGACCTCTGGGAATCAAAAACCCATGCCCACTGGGTCCCCTGATCCCATCCGAGGATCTGCCTCCGCTGGCCCTGAGCATGGCCCCGGCGTCAGACTTCTCAGTACTGGAGGTCCTTCCCCTGCTTCTTTGGCTGGTGGCCCTGCTAGTCCTCTGGTCCAGGTCAAGCCCCAGGGACTTGTGTATCCTTCTTCTCCTCCCTCCTTCCTTCCCCTGTTCCCTCTCCCCTTAGTGAGGGGATGATTCCTTATGTCTCCAGCTCCAGGAAAACAGCAGTGTGTTTCTGCAGTTCTGGTCCCCACTGGCCCACTGCGAGCTTGTCCCCCAGGTGAGGACCCGAGCAGTGTCAGGCCTGACAAGCCACCCGCCTCGTAGATCTGGAGACGCGTTCTCTCTCTCTAGAATGTTGTTCAGTCCTTCAGTCATGTCTGACTCTTTGTGATCCCATGGACTGTGGCACACCAGGCTTCTCTGTGCTCCACCATCTCGAGTTTGCTCAAACTCAAGTCCGATGAGTTGGAGATGCTGTCATTACCACCTCATCCTCTATCAACTGCTTCTCCTCCTGCCTTTAATCTTTCTCAGCATCAGAGGTTTTTTCCAATGAGTCAGCTCTTCACATCAGGTGGCCAAAGTATTGGGGCTGCAGCTTCAGCGCCAGTCCTTTCAATGAATATTCAGAGTTTATTTCCTTTAGGGTTGACTGGTTTGATCTTGCAGTCCAAGGGACTCTCAAGAGTCTTCTCCAGCACCACAATTTGAAAGCATCAATTCTTCAGCACTCAGCCTTCTTTATGGTCGAGCTCTCACATCCATACATGACTACTGGAAAAACTGTAGCTTTGACTATACGGACTTTTGCTGGCAAAGTGATATCTCTGCTTTTTAATACGCTGCCTAGGTTTGTCATAGCCTTCCTTCCAAGGAGCAAGTGTCTTTAGAATGGGAGCCCCCAGATCCACATCATGTGTCTCTGAGGATGATCTTCTTGCTCAGACAGAGCTCCCCTTTGATATTTTGCAGCATCATCCCTGAAACACAGGTTTAGTTCTGCTGCTCCGCCAGTAGGCACTAAGAGAAGGGAGGAAGGGGCAAAGCAGCATGACCTACGCATCATACGGCTTAAGCATGCTTTCCTCCCAAATATCACAGACTTCTGCCATCCTTGTTTCTTCACCAGGTTATGTGACCACAGTTGACAAGTATAACTTTCTTCCTCCATTACCCTTGAAGGAGGCAGCTTTCCACAACTTCAGGAAATGCCTGGATAGTGGCGGAGGTGGGTAGTGAGGATGCTGAGCTTACAACAGAATCCAGCTATGGAGTAATGGAGCCCGGGGGTGAGGCGCAGGGTTCAGGGAAGAAAGGCAGGTTTGGTTGGGACAAGCCTTCAAAGCAGGGAGAAGAGTCAGCCAGACTTCAGCAGACCCATCTCTGCCAACATGGAGCACCAGGTTTGGGCTGGAGAACAGGATGCCATACTGACAAGTTCCCAAAGGCTGGTGAGGAAGCAGCTGAAGGTTGATTCAGTTACTGGAGTGTCTGTCCCAGTTTTTGACTTAAGATTTCCGGGAGGGACAGCACACACCTCCCACACAGGGTCCCTGGCAGTCGAAGCCCCACCTCATCTCCCCACTTTCAAGTTCTTGCTTCCCCATCACGTTTTTTTCATTTTACACAAGCAAACATCCTTTAATTGAAACTCCTGGGCATTTAACATTATTTATAACTCCATGAATTAAAAGCCTCATGGAACTCCGGTTCCGTCTCATAACTGGTGATTCCCGGACTACTCCCTAATTATTTGGGAGATGTTGTGCAGCATCACTAATTATAAGGTTGAATTAAAATGAAGAGATCGGAGTTGCCATTTCAAAGAGAGTAGAACAGACAGGCACATTTGGACTTCAGAGTTTCCTCTTAAGAGGAGAACTATCCAGGAAGCTTCCGAAACTAAACTTCTAAATTTCCACCAAACCAGCAAGAGCTCCTGTGTTGGAGTTCTGCCATTCGGCCCTTGTAACCTGATCAAGCATCATCTCTGTTATTTAGGCTACAACAGCCCCCACACAGAAACCCCTTCCTTCACCTGTGAGGCCTCCTTCTCCCTGGAATTTGAGGAATACAGATGCTCACAAGCTCTTCTATGGGTATGAACCACACTGAAGTGAAAGCGAAAGTTTTAGTAGCTCAGTCCTGTCCGATTCTTTGTGACTCTGTAGACTGTAGCCCACCAGGCTTTTCTATTCATGGGATTCTCTGGGCAAGAGTACTGGAGTTGTTTGCCATTCCCTTCTCCAGGGGATCTTCCCAACCCAGGGATCAAACCTGTGTCTTCTGCATTGCAGGCAGACTCTTTACCACTGCACCACCACGGAAGCCCATAAGAACCACAAAAATGCTGTGAAAATTTTAGCAGCAACTAAAATCCCCCCCAACTCCCACCCCTGCTAGAATCTTCTGATGGGTAGGGCATTGAGTGGGGGCCAGGCAAACTTCCTAGGCAAACCTGATGCACCCCACAAGCATAGGCCCTTTTAAGTAACACTGACTCAGATCATCCCCTCCTATGTGTCATGTTGGCCATGGTCACAGACATTGTGCTGCGGGCTTTGCTCTGTGTCCACCTCGGGCTGGAAAGAGGCAGAAAGAGTGAAGATGAATGTTTGGAGACAGAAAGGCCTGGCTGCGGTGCCCTGCTTGCTCTCCCATCAGGACCACGTGGTCTCAGCTCAGGCTCTGTGCCCCGTTTGCAGGCAGATGTCTGTCTCCCTGCCAGAGCTATTTGTGTCCCTGCAATGCACCCACAGATGGTACAGAAGCCCTCAGAGGGCTGCCCTTGGCCCCACACGAACCCTCCTGCAGGCTCCCTCCACTCGCCCTGCTTGTCAGAGCTGCTGCTGCTCTGCCTGCCATCCTGACCCCTGACTGAAATCTCCGCTCCTTGACCGGCTGCTGGTTCAGCACCCTGGAGAGCTGCCCCCAGTGTTAGGACTTGGCTGGGCTCTGGCCCCAGCATGGCTTCGAACAGGACCTGGGTGGTAACCTCCGGCTTGGTCCACAGCAAGTGAGAGGCTCCCTTTCAGAAGCTGGCACTGCAGCCGCCAGGCCTGAGGACGCCCCCTCCCTGCGTGGAGGGCTCCGCAGAGCCTTCACCTCCTTCCTCTGCTTAAAGATTGGCAGGATAATCATAAAACTTTAAAAATACATAAAAGAAAATCATGGGGCTTCCCTGGTGGCTCAGACAGCAGGAGACCTAGGTTCAATCTCTGGGTCTGGAAGATCCCCTGGAGAAGGAAATGGCATCCCACTCCAGTATTCTTGCCTGGAGAATCCCCATGGACAGAGGAGCCTGGTGGGTTACAGTCCATGGGGTCGCAAAGAGTCGGACACAACTGAGCAAACTTCACTTCAAAAGAAAATCTTGGGGACCTTGCATTCGGCAGAAACTTGACACTGAGAGCCCAGGTCATAAAAGGAAAAATGATAACTTGGATCATATCCAGCTTAAAAACTTTTGTTCTGGAGAAAAGGGCAAACCTGTTGTGAGAATGGGAAGGTAAAGTGAAGCCCGAGGGGAAAGTATCTGCAAACCACACACCCAAAAGAAGGTGAGCATCTAGAAGGTGTCTAGCAGGAAGCGATCCTTCCGAGCCCTGGTGCCAGAGCCTGGTGAGTGTTCAACTCCCGACACACCACTTCAGCAAGTGAGGGGTTCTGATCCACTGTCCCCTTGCCCAGGGGTGGCGTGGGGCTCATTCCCTTTTGATTCTGCTGACAACATCCCACTGACACCAGATACCTCCTCTCGTTATCTCATCACCATGGACACCAAGTGTGCTTCCTTGGTGGCTCAGCTGGTAAAGAATCTGCCTGCAATGCGGGAGACCTGGGTTTGATCCCTGGGTTGGGAAGACCCCCTGGAAAAGGGAAAGGCTACCCACTCTAGTATTCTGGCCTAGAGAATTCCATGGACTGAATAGTCCATGGGGTCACAAAGAGTCAGACACGGCTGAGTGACTTTCACTTCACATGGATGCTAAGTGGGCATTATTGCCATGACAGAGGGCGCTGAGGGCTGGCACACACCACTGTCAGGACTGGACCCTGCTGGCACCCAGTGTGGGGAGGAGAGGACTCCCAAGCCCCCACACACACTCACAACTTCTCGGTGAGGTGGGGAGTCAGAGCACCAGCTGGCTCCACTGGGTGGTTTGGGGATGGATGGGGTGAAAGATAAGCTCTCCTCTCCTTCAGCACCACAGAAACTGCAGTGTGTGTGTGTGTGTGTGTGTGTGTGTATGTGTGTCTGTTACATCTTCCCAATTATTTAACATTTCTGTTGCTATTTATTCATTCCTGATTTTCCAAGTTTCCTTTTTGTATCATTCCCCTTCTGTCTGAAGAAATTCCTCTGTAGTTCTTTTAAAGCAGGTTCTGCTGGAAATGAATTTTCAGTTTTCCTTTATCTGAGAATGGCTTTATATGACCTTATTCTTGAAGGATATTTTCGGTGTATTTAAAAGTTTGGATTGACAGCACTTTAAAATACTCTCAGCACTTTAAAAGTGTTTTCATTTCCTTCTGGCTTCCATAATTTATAATGAGAAATCTGCAGTGAGAAAAACTGCTGTTACCCTCTAAGTAATAGATGAATTTTCTTTAGATGCTATCAATATTTGTTCTTGTCTTAACATTTCAATAGTTTCATTATGATGTGTTTGGTTGCAGGTTTCATTTTTGAATCTTTTTTCCTCTCTCTTTTTCACATTGTATAATTTTATTATCTCTTTTCTCAATCATCTGCAATCTGCAACTGAGATCTGCTGTTTTTCAGTCGCTAAGTCATGTCTAACACTTCTCCTTCTTCTTTATATCTCCTAAATCTTTGCTGAAATTGTCTATCTTTGTTTC
Organism: Bos indicus x Bos taurus; assembly: GCF_003369695.1. Classification (NCBI taxonomy): domain Eukaryota; kingdom Metazoa; phylum Chordata; class Mammalia; order Artiodactyla; family Bovidae; genus Bos; species Bos indicus x Bos taurus. The sequence goes on along the minus strand of NC_040080.1, from coordinate 2,032,706 downwards.
TCCTTCCTTTTGTTTCATGAACGTTTGCCCTTATTTGTCGGAGCATATTTGTAACAGCTGCTCTATCTCTCTGTTTGATATTTCCAACATCTTCTTTGTGTTAGAGTCATTGTCTGCTATTTATTCTCAGGTAGCTTCGGATTTTATCCTGGTTGTTGTACATATTTTGTTATGTGCTATTAGTTACTTTATTATGATACTTTGGGCCATATTTAAACCCTGTAAGGAAAGTTATTTTGGTTTAGTGAGTAGTTGGCCCAGCTGAAGTTCAAGCTTCCAATCCCAACAAGCTTTTGGTGGGTTATGCCTGGAGCATCAATATAGTTTTCAAAACATTTGCAGAGAGTTTTAATCGGCCCTGTGTGTGTGATGCCAGTGGCCAGTCTGGCATGTGGAGGGTAGTCCATTCTGTAGTCCAGTTCTCAGCATTTGTGTGTATGTCTATAATCAGATACATGCCCACACACGCTGCCAATGAGCCAGGAGTTCACACACAGATTACTTCCCCCAGCTCCTCCTCCCTCATAATCTCCTTGATGTTTCCAATCCCTGTCTCGTTCTTCTAGCCAGTCACCCCACTCTGCCACACATTTCTGCAACTCTGCCCCCGTACTGAGGCAAACAGGAGAATGCAGAAGAGGAGCAAATGAGTTTCCCCCTGGCCTTGAGACCGCAGCGTCTTTGGCAGGAGGGGAAGTTCCCTTTCCTCTGCTGTGGGAGCTCCCACCACTGCTCTGCTGACCCTGAGGGATTGCCGAGGGCTGGGACCTGAGAGAAAAAATCTAGGCAAGCAGTTTTCAGTACCCTCTCTGAGCCTAAGCTACTACCTGGCTTCTTTCTCAAGCTAAGGCAGCAGAGGTTCCTGGGGCTCTCCATCTGCATGCAAGGCTCAGGGTTATGGGCTGATTCCAGGCAGCAGGAATCCAGAGTGAGGCAGAGGGCTCACTCCCTGAAGGTGCAACTTGAATTCTACGCTTTTTCTCCTCAATCTTCCCGCTACTCTTTACTTTCCTGAATCCTCAGATGGCTGGGCCAGGCATCTGTCCAGGAGTTTTAGCACCTTCGGTGGAAGAGACGCAGGGGCGTGTGCTTACTCCAACTTTCCTGGAACCAGTGTTGCCAGCTTTGTTTTCTGTTGTTTTCTGTTGTTTCTCTACGATGGGGTGTAGTGTGTGTGTGTGTGCGTGTGTGTGTACTTTGAGGTTTCAATAAAGTCCACTATTCTGCTAACATCTGGTAGGAATAATCTTTAAGTCAAGAATTACTCCATTAAGTAGCTTGTGTAAAACATTGAGATGTTCCCCACGACTAAGTCATTTCACTGCCAGACTTGAGCATAACGCTGAAAGTCCCTAGCTGTAAAGTCTACGGCCAGATCTAAGCACAGGGGACCGTGCAAGTCGTTAGCGAATTAACTGAAAAGCGCTTGAGCTGCAGCGCAGAGCTGATTAGACCCAGATCCACGAGCCTTATCTCGTTTTTGTGAATCCGACTCAGCAACACCTTATGGAATGAAAGCAGTGTCAGACATGCCTTGAATTGGATGTTCCCGACCAGCTGACTTTGAAGTCTCGACTTCCCACGTGCCAGCGCACGTCTGGGGTGAGGGGCGCCACCCAAGCATTCAGCATCGGAACTCGAGGACAGAGCAAAGGAAGGAGACGAGGGCATCGCAGGTGCAGAGAGCCCTTTGAAGCTGCTCCCGGCAAAGCCTCCTCTGCCCCTCTTGGGCACAGCCTTTCATTTCCAGCACATGGACTCAACTTTGGGGCAACGTAGTGAGTTAAAAGGCCTGTCAAAGGAAATCTGGGACTTTTTTTTCAAGTCAGTTTACATCATGTTCAGCTTCCATGACAAGTTTTATAATTAAATCTCCATGACTCCTAGCAGGCCAGGTGTGCCTTAAACACTTTTCGCAGACGTGTTTTCACACGCACAGGAGCGATGTGGTTTTAATGCTAACACGTCTTTGGGTGAAAAGGCTGCTGTTTACACAGGGATCATCTAGTGTTCTCATTTGTCAGTCTAGGCTAAACGGGAGAAAGAAGACTGGTGCGTGAGGATTTTTTACTCATTTGCTTGTCAAACATTACGTGTGGACGTGCTCAGTTGCTCATTTGCAACTCTCTGCGACCCCGTGGACTGTAGCCCGCCAGACTCCTCTGTCCATGGGATTTCCCAGGCAAGGATACTGGGGTGGGTTGCCGTTTCCTTCTCTAGGGGATCTTCCCGACCCAGGAATAGAACCTGGGTCTCCCGCATTGCAGGCAGACGCTTCACTGTCTGAGCCACCAGGGAAGCCCACGTGTAATTGGCCCTCGGCTCCCCTGGGCACTGGGTCCACACGTAATAGATGGCATCTTCATAGACCGCAGTGTGTGGGCCATAAATGCAGCTTCTCTCATCTTTACTCAATTACCTTGACTTCTGTGTGAAGATCCCACTCCACCACACTGACAGGGAAATCTTAGTCTGAACATCAAATTAGGAGTTGGGGATTAATAGATACACACTACTCTGTACCTATATGAAATAGATAACCAACACAGTCCTACCACACAGCACAGGGAACTCAACTCAGTATCTTGTAATGACCTATAATGGAAGAGAATGTGAAAAAATAATATAGATAGATATGGAGAGAGAGACATTACCCATCAATTATACTTCAATAAAATCTTAAAAAATACAAGGAAAGCAAGAAAGCTGGATGTGGACGATTGAAGGCACACTCAGTCACACTGGGACTCCTCATGAGTGACTCCATTGGAAACAGACCTCATTCAGAACAACAGCCCACTCCCTACTCCTTGATGACGTCTCAGTTCAGGAAAATTACTCAGTTCTTATTGTTATCACAAATCTCCAGCTTTATGTAGTCTCCTTCAGGTGCCATGTTAGGTCACGGACGTGAAGCCTCCCCCACTCCTCTTGGGCAGAGGGTGAGGACAGACCTCGTGGCTGACGGTTCACAGAACCCATCACTGATGCCGCAGTGCCTCAGCCGGCAGCATCCTCAGCCAGGACCAGGGGGCCTCTTCCATTCTTCCCACCGTTCATCTCAAGCAAATGTTGAACATCACTCCATTCCAGCTGGGTGTGCAGAAGACCAGTCCTCTCTGCCTAAACCCACCCGTGCCGGCCACCACGCACCCCTGCAGCAGCCCCTGCACCCACCAAGCCTGCGGAAGGCGCGGTCCCTGCTCAGGTCTCCACGGATGCAGGAAGGCCCTCCCCTTCCACAACTCTCTCGGGATTTCCAGCTTTACCTGCCTCTCCTGGCTCCTCAGAGACCCACGCCAGTGACTGACGTCGCTGGCTGACGGTTCCGCTTCAAGAACGGCCAACCTTTGGAACAGCTTGCAGGTTACCGTTTAGAGCTCTCGCTTACTGCTTATGCCTTCTGCTCTTCCCAGCTCTTAGCCTCAGGGTACCTTGAACACTTTCCTTAACTTTAAAACAAGCTTCTTGTTGTTTGTGGCCCTCGCTGTCAGGACACGTATGGCTTTTGTATGTATGTCATATATGTATGTTACATGTCAGAGGAGCATGTTCCTTAAGATCAACAGCAGCTCTCCAGAAATAATTTATCCCGCATAACTTGTACCCTTTGATTGACACAATTATTTTTTTTAAGTAAAGGGGCAGAAGGAAACTTCCAGAGGTGATGGATAAGTTAATGGCCTTGACTATGGTGATAGGTTAATGGCTGGAGACCTATCTCCAAACTCCTAAAGTTCTACATCAAATATGTACAGCTTTTTGTATATCAATCCTATCTCGATAAAGTGGTTTTAAAGAGAAAAAGACTGATATATCTGATACATATTTCCAAAACTTACTGTGAGGGAAAAAAGTTCAATATCAGACTCTGTTTCTATATATGATCAGCTTCTGAAGCAGCAGTTTTAGTAGCAGGAGTCACTTTCTATTTCTTCAGATAGAAACCAGAAGAATGAAAAGCCACTGACAGATATTTTAAGAAGATGAAGACGAATCCTTCAGGAATATCCTGGCCCATTGAAGATGCATATTAATTAGGGCTTGTTGAGCAGTAGCAACAATAGACCCCCAGATATGAGTAGCTTGAGTTCAGTTCAGTTCAGTCGCTCAGTTGTGTCTGACTCTTTGTGACCCCATGAATCGCAGCACGCCAGGCCTCCCTGTCCATCACCAACTCCCAGAGTTCACCCAGACTCACGTCCATCAAGTCAGTGATGCCATCCAGCCATCTCATCCTCTGTCGTCCCCTTCTCCTCCTGCCCCCAATCCCTCCCAGCATCAGAGTCTTTTCCAATGAGTCAACTCTTTGCATGAGGTAGCCAAAGTACTGGCGTTTCAGCTTTAGCGTCATTCCTTCCAAAGAACACCCAGGACTGGTCTCCTTTAGAATGGACTGGCTGGATCTCCTTGCAGTCCAAGGGACTCTCAAGAGTCTTCTCCAACACCACAGTTCAAAAGCATCAATTCTTCGGCACTTAGCTTTCTTCACAGGCCAACTCCCACATCCATACGTGACCACTGGAAAAACCATAGCCTTGGCTAGACAGACCTTTGTTGGCAAAGTAATGTCTCTGCTTTTGAATATGCTATCTAGCCTAGTCATAACTTTTCTTCCAAGAAGTAAGCGTCTTTTAATTTCATGGCTGAAATCACCATCTGCAGTGATTTTGGAGCCCCCCCAAATAAAGTCTGACACTATTTCCACTGTTTCCCCATCTACTTGCCATGAAGTGATGGGACCAGATGCCATGATCTTAGTTTTCTGAATGTTGAGCTTTAAGCCAACTTTTTCACCCTCCTCTTTCACTTTCATCAGGAGGCTCTTCAGTTCCTCTTCACTTTCTGCCATAATGTGAAGAGCTGACTCATTAGAAAAGACTCTGATGCTGGGAGGGATTGGGGGCAGGAGGAGAAGGGGACGACAGAGGATGAGATGGCTGGATGGCATCACTGACTTGATGGACGTGAGTCTGGGTGAACTCCGGGAGTTGGTGATGGACAGGGAGGCCTGGCGTGCTGCGATTCATGGGGTCGCAAAGAGTCAGACATGACTGAGCGACGGAACTGAACTGAACTGAACTGAACAGTCCTAAGCTCATATTCATGCCCAAGGGCAGCTCTCCTCAGGGGTCCTGGCTCGTGGCTCCCCCATAGACTGGGCACAGGGTTTCCAAAGTTTTCCTGACAGCACCACTCCTGGGGTGGTGTGGTCCCAGCTGTGCCTGTCATCACATACAGACACACTCTTTCTCCCATGGAGACATGGAGTGTTCCATTTGACTCCATCCAGCTCAAAGCCCTGATGGCTGGAGGGTGCTCTGGCCTCTCCTTTAAGTCCAGATGTGGCTCCTCCTAGTCCCACCTCCTAGAAAACACAAAGAAAAGAGACTTCTGTTCCCTCCCTCTGGACACACACACTCAGCCTAGGGTGACGGAACGGGGCGAGGAGACCCATGCACAGTTGGCTTTGGCCAACAGCATGACACTGCCCAGGAGGAGTAAAGGTCCCCTGTCCAAGGTGGGCCATGACAGACTGGAGGCTGGGTCTGCTCTCTGGGGGGCGGGGGGGGGGACTTCTTTGTCCATCATTTCCATGGCCCCAGTTCTCACCCTCTAGAGAGCTCTCTATTGACCACGGTCCATGGCCAAGCCCAAGCATGTCTTCTGGGGGTTTGTGTACCTTTTCTAGCCGAATTCCTATGGGTCCAAGTTCAGCAGCTCCAAGACCACGTGACTGTGCAGTAAAACCCTTCTGTAAGCCCAGCATGTGGTTTCTTTACCAATAACACTCAGTGGGGTTAGCGGAATTGAGAAACATCATTTCCATATGCCAATAACCCTACTGAAAGTTCTGTTTTTCCCAGACACCATCCACAAATCTCCATTATTTCCTAGTTTCTCTGTCCCCAAATCTTTCTCCCTCTGTCAATTTAATGGCAGCTTCCTCGAGGCTACTTGGGGGGAAGAGAAGGTTTGGTAAACAGACAGTACCCTTAATCTGTTCGTAGCTGCCTGGTTACATTCCTCTGTTTAATTGAGAAGTCTTAATGGGATTTTGGAGCTCAATGCCTTTTCAATCTTATTTCCTACTGTTTGGAATCCAGAAGTGCTTTTCCAAACCCAACTTATAGATTCTCTCTATTTTCTCTAACTTTTATTTGCAGACCAAGTAAGTGCTGCCTGAGTTTATCTCTTTCGTATAAATCTTGGCTGTAAGGGACGAGGAGCTACCAACACGCACCCGTGTGTCAGCCCTTCATACAGATGCAGGTGGAGGTCTTTATTTTCTCACTGCTGGCTAACCTCATAAAAGCCAAGCCCTCAGCACCCTCACAAAGCCATTCTGTAACAATTAGGGCATGTTAGGAAGAAATCAGAAATAGACTCCCACAATTTAATGCCTCTAAAAATGAGAAAATGATTTCATTCTCCATTAGATGGATCCATGGTAAAGAATCTGCCTATAATGCAGGAAAGACACAGGAGACACGGGTTTGATCTCTGAATCAGGAGGATCCTCTGGAGGAGAAAAAGGCAACCTACTCCAGTATTCTTGCCTGGGAAATTCCATGGGCAGAGGAGCCTGGCAGGGCTATAGTCCAAAGGGTTGCAAAGACTCGGACATGACTGAGTACACACACACACACATTAACACATGGACTGGTCCCCAGATGGCGACTCCACCTTCCTGCATGAGGCCCTTCAGGGATCCAGGTGGACAATGGCTTTCAGGGTTGTCCTGCCTTTGCTAGGGGAGTAGAAGGTCAAGATGGGGTGCGAGGAGGTGTTTTTAATGGATCAACCTGGACAGTGACGCATGCCACTTCCACTGGTCATCCACTGGGTTGGACAAAGTCACTCCATGGAAGTGTCCAGATCCTAATTCCTAGTCATGCAGGAGTGGGTCGGGGATGGAGGGATGTGTTTACCCCACCATGCGAATATCTGGACACCAACTGGGTGTCCTACCATCCACTCAATTCTGCCACCATCTACCTGGGGACCCACAGGTTAAGAGCTCAGTCCTCCAAGATTGTCCAGGTTGATACCTGCACTTCTGACTGTCTGGTTGTCAATTAGACATTACCAAGATGCCCCTCTTGGGTTGGGATACTTTGTTAGAGCTGCTCACAGAACTCAGAAAACCTACTTGCTCACTAGATAGCTGGTTTATTATAAAATGATGCAACTTGGGAACAGCCAGATGGGAGAGGTATGCAGGACAAGGTGTGGGAAGGTGCTTCCATGCCTTCCAAGGGCACAACCCTTGCATACCTCCTGGTGGTAACCAGCCTGAAAACCCTTGGAACCTGACCACTTTGGGATTTAGAGAATTTATTACACAGGTGCAACTGATTAAATCATTAGCCATTGGAGATTCAGCTCTATCTCCAGCCCCTCTCTCCTCCCTGGAGTCAGGGATTGTGATGCGGGGATCTGAAAGTCCCAGCCCTCTATCACAAGCTTGGCTCCCCTGGCAACCAGCCCCCATTCTTAGGTGAGGTCCGAAAGTCACACTTGTAAAGTTAGCAAATGACACTTCGGCTGTTCTCATCACTTAGGAAATCCCAAGGGTTTGGAGAGCTCTGTGCTAGAAATGGGGTCAAAGACCAAATTTATATTTCTTTCCATAAATCACAAGATCATGCATGGCCATGCCTGCCAGAAGGGATCCTGAGAGGTGCAATTCAGTGTGTGCCCAGGAAAACACAGGAATTGATTTTCCCAACAGTTTACAGCTTGTGCCTCAGAGAGGCTGCTATGGAAACAGTGAGAAAGTCCTGCTGCATGAAGGCATGTGTGCTCAGGGAGTGGGGCTCAGCAGGACCAGAACGTCCTGGAAACTTGGGGTGGAAAGTGAGGTCTGGGTTGCTACTTGGGCGATGGGCAGGATGTTGGGTGGAGGTTGGTGGGGAAGGGACGTGGGGTGGAGGGAACACATGGGTTAAAGGGAGGCTTGGGAGATGGTGGATGGGAAAGGTTGAAAGAGGCAGGAAGGGCTGGGATGAGGAGGGTGCATGGAGGATGGTGGGGAAGGTCGGGGGGATTCAGGGGAGGGCTACTGTAGATTTCCAGGACTGTAGTCAATCAAATAGATAATCTGAAAAGACACACCATTATACCTTGTTCCTCATAACCCAGACCCCAGCAACTAGCACTGGGATAACGCGGTCAGGCTAGGATGAGAGGATGATGTGTGGGTCTTCGGCCCAGCGCTCTTCTGTGAAGGACTCAGTATTGTCCTGTTAAAGGGTTAGCCTGCGTGTTCCTGCCCGAGATGGGATCTTGGCTCCCTGATCGCTTCAGATGGCTGGGTTCAGCCAAGAGGGACCTGAGAGTAGAAGCAGTAAAGAAGTGGGCTTTTTGTGTGTTGGATTTTAAGCTTTACTCATTTTATCTTTTTAAATTTATTTATTTATTTAATTGGGGATACTTTACAATATGGTCTTGGCTTTCTCCACACATCAACATGAATCGGCAAGAGGTACGCACGCGTGTCCCCTCCCTCTCCCTCCCCACCCCATCCCTCCAGGCTGTCCCAGGCGCTGACTTTGCGTGCCCTGCTCCATGCATGTAACTTGCACCGGCCGTCTATTTTACGTATGGTAATGTGCATGCTTCGGTGTTATTTTCTCAAGAAATCGATTTTTAACATGATTTTGAAAAAATGAAAACAGAAGTGACTTAATTAACCCGTGGTGACCCGCGAGAAAATTAGATGGGAAATGTGCTGTGTGAAGAGGGGGGTTCAGCTGGCTGGACAAGCCTTCCTGGCCCTTCCTGGCCACCTGCCTTTCTGGGGTAGGCTGGCTGCTTGACCCCATCCCAGGCTGACCTCGAGACGTCTCCTGGGGTCCCGCAGGGTCAGAGCTTCAGAGCATCACAGTGCTCCTCCACACTGAAGGTCTTTCTACAGGCCTTCATCTGTCAGTAAAACTCTGGAATTAAAAGAAAAAGAAGAACAAATAGAAGCCACAGACACACACGGCCTCATCCTTCCCCAGGTAATGCCTCCCAGGGAATTATGTGAATCTAAAATTCGCTGAAAATCTTTCCACATCCTGAAGACATCAGGGATCGCCCCATCTAGCTTTAGAAACAATTCAGAAATGAAATAGAGCCATTTAGAAGAGAGATTATGAGACAAGAGAAAACAATGGAAAAAATACAAAACCTTTGGAAATAACAGCTCTATCAGGGGCAGTAACATTTTGGGGAGCTGAGTGCAATCAGATGAGAGAGATGTCATACAGACAAAGATGAAACAGCGTATAATTGTAATTTATAAGATGGAAACAGAAAAAGTATGCAAACATGTAACAAAAAGACACTTTCCAAGAGGAATGGAGCACTCCAGTAAGCAGATCAAAACAGGAAGTCACAGCCCAGAGCGGGCAACAGCAGCAGATCGGCACTGGCCACGCTCAGAGGGAGATCGGGGGTGTCCACGGCATCGCGCCATTCTCTCTGAGATGACGAGGGGTCAGGCTGGCTGCAGACATCCTCACAGCAGCAGTCAAGGGAGAAAACTGAGAAGCAGTAGGTCAACATCTACAAAATTCTGAAGGAAAGAAGGCAAGCATTCTTTCTAATAAAAAATAAATAAATAAGAGACAGACGTTCCATATGCAAAACTCCAGGAAAAAACAAAACCCGAAACTCTTCCTGGTGGTGGTGGGGGACTTATCTCACTAAGAGATGAATGCAGATAAACACACGTGGAGAGACCAGTCATACTGAACATGAGCCGTGGAGCTATTAAACATTAAACTGAATCAAAACAGCTGAGGAAGCTCTGGACTGGACTCCAACCAGGAGGTACGGCCATTGGTACAAGCAAAACGAGCTAACTGCATAATAGAAGCAGCGGTGAAGCGTAACTGTGGTCATTCTTTACTCTGATGGAAGAGAGTAATTACTACCATATAAATTTCAAACACATACTTAAAAATACACAATGTTTATTTTTCAACAAGGATGTCAGAGAATTCAATGAGGAAAGAACAGTCTTTTCAATAAATGGTGCTGGGATAACCAGACGGTCACAGGCAAGAATAAAACTGAAGCTCTAATTCACAGCATATACAAGCATTAACTAAACTAGAATCAAAATCTAAATGTAAGCATGCAAATTATAAAATCTGAGGAAAAGAGAAACGTAAAGCTTTGTGATCTGTGCTTAAGGACTGATTTCTTAGATATAACACCAAAAGCATAAGCAATGAAACAAATATATAAATTGTACCTTATCAAAATTAAAGGTGCTTATACTTCAGACAACACCGTCAAGAAAGCAAAAAGGTCCTTAGAATGGGAAAAAATACTTGCAAATCCTATATCTGATAACGGACTTGCTTCAAGAATTGATAAAGAACTCTTGCAGCTCCCATTAATCCAATTTAAAAATAGTCCAAAGAAGATATACAAATAGCCAATGAGCACATGAAAAGATAATGAGTATCGTTACATATTAGAAAAATGAAAATCAAAACCACAATGAGATGGCACTGCATATCCACATAGAAGGCGATTATTAAAAGGACACATGTTAACAAGTGTTGGCAAAGACCTAGAGAAATAGGAATCCTCCTGTATTTTGGGCAGAAGTGTAAAATGGTGCAGACAGTGAAAAACAGTTAGGCAGTTTCTCAAAACATTAAACTTTGATATTACTACATGATCCAGTCTTTCCCCTCCAGATAGATACATATAGATATGAAATGAAAATACATGTCCACATAAAAACCTGCACACAAATGTTCACAGCAGATTTATTCATAATAACCACAAGGTGGAAATATTCCAAGTGTCCATCAACTGATGAGTCAGTTCAGTTCAGTCACTCAGTCGTGTCCAACTCCGCAACCCCATGAATTGCAGCATGCCAGGCCTCCCTGTCCATCACCATCTCCTGGAGTTCACTCAAATTCACATCCATCGAGTCAGTGATGCCATCCAGCCATCTCATCCTCTGTCATCCCCTTCTCCTCCTGCCCCCAATCTCTCCCAGCATCAGAGTCTTTTCCAATGAGTCAACTCTTCGCATGAGGTGGCCAAAGTACTGGAGTTTCAGCTTTAGCATCATTCCTTCCAAAGAAATCCCAGGGATGATCTCCTTTAGAAAGGACTGGTTGGATCTCCTTGCAGTCCAAGGGACTCTCAAGAGTCTTCTCCAACACCACAGTTCAAAAGCATCAGTTCTTCGGGGCTCAGCTTCTGTGAAGTCCAACTCTCACATACATACATGACCACCGCAAAAACCATATCCTTGACTAGACAGACCTTTGTTGGCAAAGTAATGTCTTTGCTTTGAATATGCTGTCTAGGTTGGTCATAACTTCCCTTCTGAGGAGTAAGCATCTTTTAATTTCATGGCTGCAGTCACCATCTGCAGTGATTTTGGAGCCCAAAAAAATAAAGTCTGACACTGTTTCCACTGTTTCCCCATCTATTTCCCATGAAGTGATGGGACCAGATGCCATGATCTTAGTTTTCTGAATGTTGAGCTTTAAGCCAACCTTTTCACTCTCCTCTTTCACTTTCATCAAAAGGCTTTTGAGTTCCTCTTCACTTTCTGCCATAAGGGTGGTGTCATCTGAATATCTGAGGTTATTGATATTTCTCCCGGTAATCTTGATTCCAGCTTGTGCTTCCAGCCCAGCGTTTCTCATGATGTACTCTGCATATAAGTTAAATAAGCAGGGTGACAATATAAGCCTTGACGTACTCCTTTTCCTATTTGGAACCAGTCTGTTGTTCCATGTTCAGTTCTAACTGTTGCTTCCTGACCTGCATATAGGTTTCTCAAGAGGCAGGTCAGGTGGTCTGGTATTGCCATCTCTTTCAGAATTTTCCACATTTTATTGTGATCCACACAGTCAAAGGCTTTGGCATAGTCAATAAAGCAGAAATAGATGTTTTTCTGGAACTCTCTTGCTTTTCAATGATCCAGTGGATGTTCGCAATTTGATCTCTGGTTCCTCTGCCTTTTCTAAAACCAGCTTGAATATCTGGAAGTTCATGGTTCACGTATTGCTGAAGCCTGGCTTGGAGAATTTTGAGCATTACTTTACTAGTGTGTGAGATGAGTGCAATTGTGCGGTAGTTTGAGCATTCTTTGGCATTGCCTTTCTTTGGGATTGGGATGAAAACTGACTTTTTCCAGTCCTGTGGCCACTGCTGAGTTTTCCAAATTTGCTGGCATATTGAGTACAGCACTTTCACAGCATCATCTTTCAGGATTTGGAATAGCTCCACTGGAATTCCATCACCTCCACTAGCTTTGTTCATAGTGATGCTTTCTAAGGCCCACTTGACTGCACATTCCAGGATGTCTGGCTCTAGGTGAGTGATTACACCATCGTGATTATCTTGGTCATGAAGATCTTTTTTGTACAGTTCTTCTGTGTATTCTTGCCACCTCTTCTTAATATCTTCTGCTTCTGTTAGGTCCATACCATTTCTGCCCTTTATTGAGCCCATCTTTGCATGAAATATTCCCTTTGTATCTCTAATTTTCTTGAAGAGATCTCTAGTCTTTCCCATTCTGTTGTTTTCCTCTATTTCTTTGCATTGATGGCTGAGGAAGGCTTTCTTATCTCTCCTTGGTATCCTTTGGAACTCTGCATTCAGATGCTTATATCTTTCCTTTTCTCCTTTGCTTTTTGCTTCTTTTCTTTTCACAGCTATTTGTAAGACCTCCTCAGACAGCCATTTTGCTTTTTTGCATTTCTTTTCCATGGCGATGGTCTTGATCCCTGTCTCCTGTACAATGTTTCAAACCTCCATCCATAGTGCATCAGGCACTCTGTCTATCAGATCTAGAATCTTAAATCTATTTATTAAGATCTAGAAGCCTTAAATCTATTTCTCACTTCCACTGTATAATCATAAGGGATTTGATTTAGGTCATGCCTGAATGTTCTAGTGGTTTTCCCTACTTTCTTCAATTTAAGTCTGAATATGGCAATAAGGAGTTCATAATCTGAGCCACAGTCAGCTCCTGGTCTTGTTTTTGCTGATTGTATAGAGCTTCTCCATATTTGGCTGCAAAGAATATAATCAATTTGATTTCGGTGTTGACCATCTGGTGATGTCCATGTGTAGGGTCTTCTCTTGTGTTGTTGGAAGAGCATGTTTGCTATGACCAGTGCGCTCTCTTGGCAAAGCTCTATTAGCCTTTGCCCTGCTTCATTTTGTATTCCAAGGCCAAATTTGCCTGTTACTCCAGGTGTTTCTTGACTTCCTACTTTTGCATTCCAGTCCCCTATAATGAACAGGACATCTTTTTTGGGTGTTAGCTCTAGAAGATCTTGTAGGTCTTCATAGAACCGTTCAACTACAGCTTTTTCAGTGTTACTGGTTGGGGCATAGACTTGGATTACTGTGATACTGAATGATTTGCCTTGGAAACGAACAGAGATCATTCTGTCGTTCTTGAGATTGCATCCAAGTACTGCATTTCAGACTCTTTTGTTGACCATGATGGCTACTCCACTTCTTTTAAGGGATTCCTGCCCACAGTAGTAGATATAATGGTCATCTGAGTTAAATTCCCCCGTTCCAGTGCATTTTAGTTCGCTGATTCCTAGAATGTCGACGTTCACTCTTGCCATCTCCTGTTTGGCCACTTCCAATTTGCCTTGATTCATGGCAACTGATGAGTAGTTAAATTACGGTTTAGTTGTACAATGGATATAATTTGGCCATAAAAATAATGCTGTACTGATACAACTTGGTTGAACCTTGAAAATATTATGCTAAGTAAAAGAATCTAGTCACAGAAGATCACATATTTTTATGATTTCATTTACATGAGATGTTCAGAGTAAGCAAATCGGTAGACAGAAAAAATACATTTGTGATCATCGGGAGCTAGGGCTTAGCAGAAACAGAGGATGAACAGACAGTTAGTGGGTGCGGGGTTTCTCTTTGAGGTAGCAGGAATATCCTCAAGTTAGGTTATGGTGATGTCTTCACTGCTTTGTGGATATACTAAAACCATTGATCTGTACACTCTAAATTAGTGATTTTATGTTATGTCAGTCATGTTTCAGCTTAAGCTATGATAAAATATATAAGAACTCTAATGTCCTAACACATTTAGTAGTCATTTTATACTAAACTGTGTACACATTTTTGAAACTAATAACTCTCATGAATAAATCCTTTTTGAAACTTTAAATTTTCATTACCTGAACTTCCTTTTCATTAATTCATATCTATTATGCATATTGCTTACTGTACACTCAGCACAGTTTGAAGCATCTCCATATGTTAACATCAATTCTTTTACTTCCCACAAGTGTGAAGAATATGCTATTATAATTATCTCCATTTTACAGAGGAGGAGACTTGAGGAGAGGCACTTGTTCTTCTGGAAGTAAGTGGGAACAGCAGGATCTGAGCACGGGCTGTCTTATTCCAAGCCTGAGCTCTTAAACTTGGCTCCACACTGCTTCTCCAAGTAAAATATGTCTTTTATTAAAAACTAGATGGGTCGGAGCCGTTTTCACTTTAGGAGCCCGTTTCGTCTGGTTTATGCGTTTACCTGCCAGGCTGTCAGTGCAGCCTTCCATCTCTATATATTCATAGAGATGCGTCCAGAATAACTTTCTCCAAATATTATCTGTGGTTACTTCTGGGTCCTGAGAATCGTGGAATCTTTACTTTTTCTTCTGTCGGCTTGAGTCACTTCATGAGTTTATAGTAAGCTTGTGTCACGTTTACAAACATCTTTTAAAAATTATTGTTCTTTTAAGATGGAGAGACAATGAAAGACGGGCAAACGTAAAAACAGGTAAATGGACAGATGAACATTAGATACAGAAGATGGATGTAAGTCGGCAGATAAGTAGGCATTAGATTTAAAGATAGATGGATAGATATAAATAGAAGGATTAGGTAGCTAACAGAGATAGAGATCAATTGATTCATTTATATATAGATAGATAATATGTTGTTATTAGGTAGATACATTCACACATAGGTACAAAGACAGATACTACATAGATAATAGATGATATAGTAGATATATATATATATATGTGTGTGTGTGCGCATATAATCAATACATACATTCGAGGATAGTAGATAGGTATGATAGACACATAATATATACCAGTGAAGTTGCTCAGTCGTGTCCGACTCTTAGCGACCCCATGGACTGTAGCCTACCAGGCTCCTCCATCCATGGGATTTTCCAGGCAAGAGCACTGGAGTGGGGTGCCATTGCCTTCTCCAGGGGATCTTCCCGACGCAGGGATTGAACGCAGGTCTCCCGTGTTACAGGCAGATGCTTTACTGTCTGAGCCACCAGGGAAGCCCTTAATATATACAGATACACGGAATAGATGACAGATACATACATAATAGGTAATAGATATATACTACATACAACATATATACACAGATAGTTATTAGACATGTAATAGATAAATAGATGGATAAATATAAAATGGAGAAGGCAATGGCAGCCCACTCTGATATTCTTGCCTGAGAAATCCCATGGACAGAGAGCCTGGTGGGCTGCACTCCCGCAGATCACAAAGAGTCGGACACGACATAGCGACTGAGCAGCAAGCCAGTCTTGGGGCTTCCCAGGTGGCTCAGTGGTAAAGAACCCATCTGCTGATGCAGGAGACGCGGGTTCCATCCTTGAGTCGGGGAGATCCCCTGGAAAGGAAAATGGCAACCTGCTCCAATATTCTTGCTTGAAAATTCCTGTGGACGGAGGAGCCTGCGGGCTACAGTCCACAGGGTCTCAGAAGAGTAGGGCAGGGCTTAGTGGCTAAACAATAACAGAGATAATAAATAAATGGATAGATAATAGATAAGTGCACCGTAGATAGGTGGATAGATTGGGAGGGAGGAAGGAAGTGAGACACTATTAGAGGCAGATGGACGCTGGCCCAACCAGATTTCTGGACTCAGAACCTGGGCTGAGAATCCGATGGTCGGAGCCCTCCTGAGCGGATCCAGCCCAGCGGGTCTGCTGATCGCCATTCGGGAATGACTGATGCGTTGGCTCACGCGGGGGGCTGGGGTCCCGAGAGCGGGGTGTCCGTTTTCAGTCTACACCTACTGTCCTGCCAGGACAGGACACTCCTCAGTGGGCTTCAGATCCCCTTAGTGTCGCGCATTCGGCTTCTTGTCAATTTACGAGTCTTTCCTGCTTCCAGGAGCAGTGTGACAGTCAGTGTAGGTGATAGAGACAGCCGTCAACTGATTCATTTACACCCAGATGGACGGTAGGTGTCAGCCATTCTAAATTCTCAGTCTCTGTTTTCCTGTCTAGGTTTGTTTTCCAATGGCTTCTTCATTTCTGCTTTATTTCTGAACCACCCCATACGCTTCATTTCCGTTGCTCCATTGCTTTACTCCATATTCTCTCTTTCCCCATCATTTCTCTTGACATTTCACGAAAGCGTTTCCTTCAGTAATTGTGTAAGGTTATATTTTTATTTTATCCTGGGCTATAGTTGATTGACAACATGATATTAGTTTCGTGTGCACAGCAAAGTGATTCAGCTTTACATATACTTACGTCTATTCTTTTTCTAATTCTTTTCCCACTGTTATTATAGAATATTGAGCAGAGCTCCCTGTGCTATATAATAGGCCCTTTGTGGGTTTTCTATTTTAGATAGAGTAGGGTGTATATGTCGATCCCAATCTCGCAATTTAAAAACCCCCAAATTCCCCACTGGTAACTACAGGTTTGTTTTCTAAGCCTGTGAGTCTGCTTCTGTTTTGTAAATAAGTGCAGTTGTATCATTTTCTTTCGATTCCACACTTAAGTAATATCATATGTTAGTTAACTTACTTCACCTCGTATGATGATCCCCAGTTGCATCCCTGTTGCTGCAAATGGTATTATTTCATTCCTTTAAAAGGCTGCGTAATATTCCATCATATGTAACTGCAACACACCTTCTTGTCCATTCTTCTGTCAGTGGATATTCAGGCTGCTTCTGTGTCTTGCTTATTGTAAACAGCACTGCAGTGAACACTGGGGTGCAGGAATCTTTTTGAACCATGGTTTTCCCAGGAGTGGGATCACTAGATCATATGGTAGCTCTTTTCTCCACATCCTCTCCAGCATTTATTCTCTGTAGACTTTTCGATGATGGCCATTCTGAGTGGTGTGAGGTGATATCTAATGCAATTCAATATCAGAAAAGCAAACAACCCAATCAAAAAATAGGCAGAAGATCTAGATAGACATTTCTCCAAAGAAGACACACAAATGGCCAAGAGGCACATGAAAAGATGCTCAGCATCACTAATTATTGGAGAAATGTAGTTTTCCAAGTTTAGTTCTGTTTGCTTTACTTTACAGATTCACACCCTTTCTCCAAGAACCCCAGCCTTCCCAAGAATTCTTTCATGGGTGTATTTACTTATCCATTCATTTATCTATCTTTGATTAATTCCAGGTACAGCATGACTAGTTGCGATGCTAAAGGCTAGGGACTAAAGTACCCATCAGAGCCCAATTCCTGGCTGTGTGCCTGAGGACAAGATGCTGTAAATCAGGGTCTTAGCTGTGGCAAAATAAGCTGGGGCCCTGAGTGCGTGCTCCCATCTATTCCATAGGCTAAGCTTAATCATGGAAACTGCAATGTTTTCCAGGGACCTCGGATTCCAGTTGGTGGAGGTGAAGTCAACAAGTGTGGAAAGAAAACAAACTCACTTTCACACATTCTTCATCCACCCCTCGGCTGGCGAGCGGAGCTGAGCTCAATGTCCAGAAGACAGAGCCGGACAAGCACGTCCCTGCCCTGTGGGAGCTCAGGGCCACCTCTGGAGGCTGACCTGACAGCAATCACACAAACAGAAGGGGCAGGAGGGATTGTCTCCATCCAGAGGGACAGATCACCAGGAGCTCAAGGAGTCATCGGGAAAAGGATATTTCATGGACCAGAAACCAAAGATGTGGAAGCTGGGGGTCTGGGACTATAGGGCAGCTGGGGTTCCATACGGGTCAGCAGAGCGTGGGGAGAAGGGCCCTGGGGCTGAGGGGAAGCGGGGGTGGTCCAGATTGACCTCACACAGGGCACCCCTGAGGTCAGGAGTCTTTGTCCTCCTGGTGGCGCGTCAGGCAGGGACACCAGATGGCGAATGTTGGCAATACTCCTGGTGACAGAGATGACAGATGCCAGGGCCCTGGGAGTAGGGAGGAGAGAAGGACATGGCCCAGGATTCGGCAGGGAGGGTGTGCGGGACGAGGCAGCAGACCAGAAAGCAGCCTCAGGGTTTCAAAATCCCCACCTGTGAGCACAGGGGCGTGGTGACCCCACAGACTGAATCCGGAGAAGGGGGAGGTGGGTAGTCGGGGGATAGGGTGGTGGGGTTCCAGGAATGAGCCTCCACAGACCTCCAGGTGGGTCAAAGATCGAGAAAGTGATGCTGAACTGCTGGGGTGCGAAGGAGGAAGACACTGACCTCAGCTGAGGGGCAGCAGGGCAGCAGGGCTGGGAGGGGCCCCTTGTGCTGGCTTGGCCAAAAAACTCATTTTTTCCCATAAGATGTTACAAAAACCAGAATGAGCTTTCTGGCCAACCTGATGCCTTAAAGACCTTAGATGATGTCACAGCACATAGAAGCCGAGCAGCAGCTCTGACCGTGCCTCTAGAATCAAGAACAGCTCTGGTCCTAATTTTTGACAAGATTGTGTTTAAGGGATATTCTCCTGGACTTGAGACTCTGTTTTTTTTTTTTTTTTCTTTAATTAACTCTTTTCTTACCAAAGGAAAAAGCACTAAAGCCGAAAACCCTGAAATCCACACCTTTGCACTCATAATGTTGCTGTTCAAAAATCAATTAAGTTCCCTGTGCTATACAATAGGTCCTTACTAGTTATTTCTTATATATAAGTCAGTTTCTCTGGTAGCTCAGTTGGTAAAGAATCCGCCTGCAACGCAGGAGGCGCCAGTTCGTTTCCTGGGGTTGGGAAGATCCGCTGGAGAAGGGATAGGCTACCCACTCCAGTATTCTTGGGCTTCCCTTGTGGCTCAGCTGGCGAAGAATCTGCCTGCAATACATGAGACCCTGGTTTGATTCCTGGGTCAGGAAGATCCCCTGGAAAAGCGAAAGGCTTCCCACTCCAGTATTCTGGCCTGGAGAATTCCATGGACTGTATAGTCTATGGTGTCACAAAGAGTCGGACACGACTGAGCAACTTTCACTCACATGTAGATGGTAGTGTATATGTGTGAATGGAAATCCTTAGTCCATGTACTCAATACTCTGTGACGGCCTGATGTGTGAATTGAAATCCTTAGTCCATTTACTCAGTACTCTGTGACTGCTTGTAGGGGAGAACAATCTAACAAGGAGTGGATGTGTGTATGTGTATAATTGATTTGCTTTCCAGTACAGCGAAACTAACCCAACATTGTAAATCAACTATACTCTAATTAAAAAAAAAAATTAAAGAAAAAATAAATCAAGTGAAATCATACACAAAGTGGGCCACACCAGGAGCACGCTCAGCAATCACATGCTTCCTCCCAGCGGGGGTCAGCGAGCTGGTTTCCCAGAAAGTGCTCATCTTTTGGGGTGCCCTGGGCTCCATCCTGCGGGGCCCAGCAGCCCTGGCCCCGCCGCCTCCAGCCTCAGCCTTCCGTCGTCACTGCCCGCGTCCTGGCTCCAGCGCCCACATTCCATCCAGGCAGGCTTAATGCTGCGGCAGAAATAAACATACTCGTGAAAAAGCACCGTGCTCTGCCATAAAGCCGGGTAAATACGAGATGAAATTAAAAGCTGAGCACTGGGTTTGGTCTTTACGGCTAATTGATGTGCCCGGCCTCCCCGGCCCTTTACAGCATGTGGACGGTAACGGACGCCGTCCTCCCAAAGCTCCCGCTCCCGCTTGGCTTCTCTGGCAGGACCGCCGCCCAGGCCCCCTGGACACGGTGACGATGGCAGGACTGCCGCCCAGGCCCCATGCACAGCGGCGCTGTGAACTCGGCTGTGAACACGCCTCCCTCCAGGCCTAAGTCCAGCCTCTTCTTAGATGAAGCAACTATTGGAGAGAGACAGCCTGTGACTTGGAAACTGCGTTGTCGCAGTTCTTCTCGGGCCTGCCCCATTCGCGGCCGAGGTTAGGACCCCAGGAGCCAGCCCAGCGGCCTTGGGGTCACAAAAGCACTGCCTGTGATCCCCGCACCCCCCGAAGGCCGCGGGGACTCTGGGCTCCTCCCAGGAGTGGCCGATGCCCCACATCAGTCCCTTCTTACATCTTGCATGATGCAAGGGTCTCTGAACACTTGGGAGCTTGTGCTAAATTACCGATTTGTTTCCGCACCTCAAGCCTACGTGGATGGTGGCCTTTCCAGATGTGACTCTTGTACATAACAAAGATGAATAATAATCGTAACGCAAATGAACACAGCCCGCGGTCGTCTGCAGGCGCCACACACCTCCCGGGAGCGCCTCTGTTCTCTGCCCCCCGGACTCCCCCACACACCATGTGGGCTGCTGGTCCAGGGATTCCCATGAAACCGACTTCCTTGGTCTTGCCAGGAAAGAAGGTGGCGGCCGCTTTAGAACCTCAGCTCTCTGATTCCAAACTTGGCCCTTTTTTTTTTTAACATCAAGTTGCTGTACAGCATAGACACGAAAGAGCAGAGCATCAGGGACCCCCTCTAGGAATTTTCATACGCAGGTCACCCATGTCAACCACAGCCAGATCAAAAAACCAGAAAACAGATGGCATCTGAGAAGCGGCCCTCTGTCCCATCAGGCACCCCCCCCAACAAGGCCACCCCTGGTAATGACTCACAACTCGGCACACGCCTGGGGTCTGGGCGTCACACGGTGTGAGGTTGCAGGACGGATCTGTTAGTCTGGCTGACTTCACTCAGGGCTACAGTCCATGGGGTCACAGAGTCGGACGCGACTGAAGTGACTTCACAGATGTGGTTGAGTTCTCATGGCTCTGCTGCACACCGTTGTACGACCCCATCATGTCTGCGGAGGATGAGAGTGTGTGGTTTCCTGGTTTTATAATTGTCAAGAGCACTGCTAAGACACGCGGGTCCACGCTTCACGGTGGAGGCGTGAGTGCACGTATGCCTTTCCCGTGAGTGTGCACGGGGCACGAGAACACCGGGTCGCTGGCGCGTGTGCAGCTGTGGGCGACGCTGCCCAAGACTCTCCAAGGTTGTTTCCTGATGACACATGTGCCCTCACCCCTGACGGCACTGCGACCTTCGTGCCCAGCCGGGAGCTTCAGCACTGGCCCTCCCCCAGCTCGGTCTCCTGCCTCTTGAATTTGAACATGTCCCCGAACAAAAAGGAAACATGAGGCAGACTCTGAGAAAGCCGGAGCTTGACAGATGCCACTGATCCCCCTCGGTCTCTTTCCTCTCTGTATATGACTGACATTTAAATCAGGTTGCATTCCCAGAACACAGTAGAAAGGACAGGGACCAGACAAACCCACGCCCATTCTGAGACCTGCCTGGGGAACAATAAACCACACTCCCCGGAGAACAGCACACCCTGACAATTTCTCACCAGGATGAGTCACCCAAGCCTGGCCTGGCCTTTCGGGGGACTCTGACCCCGAGCCCCTCATCCTCCAGGGTAGCCCTCAGCCCAGGATGCTCTTATGTCGGAGCAGAGGACCGAGGACAGGCAGGTCCAGACGGAATCACCCTTCGGGGTCTGCAAGTCCCAACTGAGACAGTCCCATTGGCCGCAGCCGTCTACCTGCTCAGTCTGCCCCTGGGGGAAACGTGGAGTGTGACTGGCAGATGGCATGGGTACAGGGCAGGCAGGGGGCTGATTGGGTCAGTTTCTGAAGGTGCCACAAACCCTCAATGAGGAGGGAGGCGGGCAAACATCCTTCCTTGTCTCCTGATGGAGCCGACGCTGGAAGGGCACTTTGATGACCACGGAGTTGAGCAAAAAGCAGGGCGATTGTTGTAAGGGCGTGAGGTGAGCATCCAGGAGGGTACCAGGGATCCCCAGGCTGGGACAAGTGATGCCCCACCAGGAAGGGAGATGCAAGCCGAGCGGGGAGCCCAGGGCTCCCCTGTGGAGGAGGCAGCGTGGTCCACAGCTCCCCTCCCTGCAGACATCCTTCTGAGACCCACAGGGCCAAGACGTGGGGGGAGATGCATCCCCCACTACGAATCACACACCTTCCTGAAATTTGCATTTCCACCCTGCGTTTCATCCCTGACATCAAAGTGCTTGGCTCGCCATCTTTCTGATGAGGCTCAAATGGAAAATGTCACATCATCGTTTTCTTTCACATCTAATTACAGCAGCGGAGTGGAGAGGTTGCCCGGCCTGAGAGCAAACAGGCCTCCCCTCTGCCTGTCGTCTCCCAAGGGTGTCCATCTGTGAGTACCCACAGGCAAACTCGAAAATCAGAAAGATCTCCACAAATGTTGACAGAGGAAGAGGAGCCCATCCGCAGCCTGTGTCAGCTCGCCGGGACTTCAGAAGGCAAGCTGGGGAGATGGGCCACTTCCCACAAGCTTCCTGGGAGAGAGGGATGGCTCGTGGAGCTGTGTCATCAGGCCGCGGGCCTGTGGGCAGTGGGGCTCTGGCATGGGGATGGTGGGGCTCTGCCAACACTGGGGTGCGGCTGGACCCACCCTCATCTGCCAGGCTTCACTCCCAGAAGGAAGCAGAGGAGAGGACTGCACTCACTTGGAAGCTCCTGCTGCCTGCTTCTACTGGAGCCTGTAACTTTCCTGTAAAAGCAAAACCCCTCTGGTCTGGCTCGATCTGTCCCCTTGCAAAGATGAGTCAGTGGCGGCCTGAGAGGGCGAACCACCTGAAGCAGGGGACATGCACTGGAACAGCGGTGTGGCCTCGTCCCGGCAGATGGCTCATCCTGCTCCACCCAGGGGACTTGGACAACCACCTTGGCTGTCTCGCCAGGGAGGGGAGGTCTGGCTGTCATGGGACACTCAGCCGTGGGAGCAAGGGGAGCAGGGTCGACCCCAAAAAGGGAAGGGAACTGGAGTTGGTGGATGGGGACTCGGGGCCATCATGTGGGGGGGATGGAGAGGCGTTTACTAAAGTTCCTCGGTGGTTCCACTGGTGTGGGAGCGGCTGCACGTGGGAGGAAGATGGGAGGCAGACTGGACACAGCAGAGCAGCGCAGCATCACCAGGCCGCGCGTGCCAGCCCCGGGCGTCGTCCCGGGAGTCGAGTCACGTACCAGCCCTGCGAGCAGACAGCAGTTTCCGAGATGGAACAGAGGACAGCGAAACATCCCGCGTAGGAATCTACAGTGTCTGCAACGCAGAGGAAAAAAGATGTTCCCTAGGAACAGGATTATATTTTTGAGGCTAATCCACTAAGAAGGAAAACATGAAGATGTTTTGTAATATTTCCAGGGCAAGTAGCCAGGAATAAAAAATAAAGCACCCTGAGGATGCGCATGAGATGGGGCAGGCAGCAGGCATGGAGGGGAGGGGGCTTCTAGACCCAACGCCCCTCGCCTCGAGTTCCGCCCTCCTCCACTCTAAGCTCCATTTACAGGCATGGAGGCTGAGTGCTTTGTCATACCCTTCATGGGGTTCTCAAGGCAAGAATACTGAAGTGGTTTGCCATTCCCTTCTCCATTCATGGCCATGAGTTTGAGCAAGCTCCGGGAGTTGGTGATGGACAGGCAGGCCTGGGGTGCTGCAGTCCATGGGGTCACAAGGATTCAGACATGACTAAGTGACTGAACTGAACTGAATCTGACTGAGGCTGAGTGCTGGCCTCTGTGACCACAGACATGAGGGAGGCGTTAACACCCATTCCTAAGAGGAGCTCTAACCACCTACTGGAAACCAGGTTAAAAGGCTTTGGTGCATGGTGGCCTCAGCTCAGGGACCTTCTAAAACAAAATGGAAACACACAAACACACCAGGTGTGACAAAGATAATTAGCACCGATGGTGAGAGATGGGCACTGGGTCACCGTCAAGGCCGTCTAACACCCCTGTACTTTTGGAGGAGGGAAGGGACGCTGCTCAACTTTGACTTTACTAAGCCCAGAAGTGGTGAAGTGTTAAGGATAACCATCAATTAAAAATAAATTAAAATGTATAACGTTTAAATCACAAACAAAAAGGAAGGAAACGAGGCAACTCAATAAAACCAACACATGGAAAAGAGAGATAAAATTAAGAAACTAAAGAAAACCATGGCAACCAGGAATGAACCCCAATATGTCAGCCACTTATATTCATGCAGAAGGGTTAGCTCCCCACATAAGTCAAAGTCGCTCCATCGTGTCTGACTCCTTGTGACCCCATGGAATTCTCCAGACCAGAATACTGGAGTTGAGCCTTTCCTTTCTCCAGAGGATCTTCCCAACCCAGGGATCAAACCCAGGTCTTCCGCACTGCAGGCAGAGTCTTTACCAGCTAAGCCACAAGGAAAGCCCAAGAATACCTGAGTGAGTAGCCTATCCCTTCTCCAGCGGATCTTCCCGACCCAGGAATCAAACCAGGGTCTCCTGCACTGCAAGGGATTCTTTACCAATGGAGCTATGAGGGAAGCCTCTCCTAATATAAAGTCCTAGCGGAAAAAGCAAAGCCAGGGCCCACACAGTCTGTTCCCAAGTGTCTGAAAGGTTCTTGGGACAATGAACAATTGACAGTGTGGGAACAGAAACAATCCACACCAGACCACAAATAAAAATTAGGAACAAAGCCCAGGATAACTAGAGTAAGTGTTTTGATACTACATAAAACAAACCTTAGGGCTAAAAGTATCATTGTGAATAAAGAGGGCTGCCTGACAATGATTGAAGGACTGATTCAGGAGAATAAGACAGTAAACCCGAATCACTATGCACTTAATAATATAGCCTTGAAACGGACACAGCAGATTCACGTGGAGTTACAGGAAATTTTGAAACATGCACAACCCACCATGGTTGATTTGAATGCACCGCTAACCAGGTAACAGATCAAGCAGACACATCCTTAAGGACACAGAACAAGTCTGTTGTGGTTAATAAAGTTTTATTGGCACACAATATCCTCATTTAGATTGTGTTGCCCATGACTGCTTTCAAGCTACAATGAAGGAAAGGGGTAATTGGATGACAGGGACAGGGAGCTGGAAATACCACTGTCTGCCCTTTCCAGAAGAGTCTGCAAAGCCCCTGACACAGAAGCCTGGAAGGGCATCATAATAAAGATGCTGTTGGAAAACAGGACTGAGCCACAGCTTCCACAGCCCAGTGACACGCCCTCTCCTCCAGGAGCCATGGAACTCACAAACCTCATCCATGTCCCCATCCCTGCGAAGTCTCAATGCTATGAGAAGATCAGTATCAGGCAGATCATCGTCGCTGACGGCAGTTCGATAAAAATGCATTGCCAAATGATTTGTGGGTGAAGGGAAATATGTGAGTGGAAAGGAGAACATACTCGAAGCTAAAAGAGTAATGAAAGTCCTACTTATCACAACCTGCGTGGTGCTGCTACAGCAGGACTTGGGAGGAGATTTATACCTTCATGTGAACAAGTTCGACAAAGGAAAAATGTTAAAATTAATGACTGCTGTGTCCTCCTGAAAAATGAGAGAAAGAACATGATAAATCCAAAGAAGGTAGAAAGGGAAAATAACTTTCCTGAATATGGACAGCGGGCCTGCGGTGTCCTTATGGGGACATGGTGGGAGGCGCCTGGAGTTTGCAGGCTTGGCCTCTGCAGACCACGGCACTGACCTTGAGACGGAACAAGGCACCCTTGGGATGCACAGACCTCCGGCAGGTGAGCAGGGACCTTCTTGTCATTTGACATATTTGACACAGATTCTATATTTGAAAAACAGATGAATTCTGCATATCCAACAAAACCCTGCTGTTAGGGATCAAATTTTGTGTCCCCAAAAGGTATGCTTGGAGCCCTGACCCCAGGCACTACTGAACGTGCCTCACTTGGAAACCAAAACTTTACAAGGGAAACCAAGCTACACTGGGATCATGAGGGTGAACCCTAATCCCCTAGGACTGTGTCCTGAGAAAAGGGAATTTGGACACAGACAGGGAAGAAGGTGAGGATGGAGAACAGCAGGGATGCGTCTATGAGCTGAAACGTACCCACAATTGTTGGCAGCGTGGAGGCTGGGAGGAGGCAGAAAGGACCCTACCCTCTAGGGTTTTGGAGGGCATGGGGTCCTCCCGACACCTGGAGTTTGGATTTCTAGCCCCTGGAACCATGGGATAAGACATTTTGTTGTTCTAAGCTGCCCGTTCGTGGTGTTTTGTTTCAGCAGCCCTGGTGAATAACACACCTGCTCACTCTAATTTGTGGTTGTCAAACCAGGGGGCAGAGTGTGCTCTGTGGCTCTTGATGAGGCCCCTCTTTTCTGGAGTTTAGGACATCTGTAGGGCTGAGGACAAAGGATGACCTCACCCCCTCACCCCTGCTTTACTGCTCTCGGAATTTTAACACGATGCACCTTCTACTCATCTCCCTGGTCATTTTTCTTTCCAGCTGTGACGTGAGCACTACCAGGGCCATCTGTCCCCTCTCTACCTGAACCCCAGTGTCTGAAGCAGGCCTGGAACCTGGTGAGAACCCATAAACGGTGGAGAAAGAACGGTAACAAGAATGAATGTGAATGTATTTCAAACTCTCTTTAAAAAAAAAATTAAAATACAGTAATTACAAAGATCACACGGCACAATAAACATTCAAAGTTAGCTAAGAAACAAATGACAAAAAAATAATGAGAAAGTCCTCCACATACCAGATGCGTGCTACACAGCCATTGTTATTACCAAAATTCCGAAATGGCCTAAAAATAGGCACAGAGAGAAGTGAGTGGGCTAGAAGGATATTCAGAAATAGAACACAGTATTTTGAGGAATTTAATATGAAACCAAGAAAATCCTTTAAATCGGTATAAAAATGATGGTTTATCATCCAAATAGAAGGAAATAAAGCTGAGCTCTCCCTCCACACCATACAGAAAAATAAATTAAAACGAAAAAAGAAACCCTCAGGATAAAATTTTGGAAACTACACTTATACATCTTCAGTGTTAGGGCATCAATAAAGTCTTTCCCCTAAAAAATTAAATCTAGCAATAAGAACAAAGTGAATTCCGCTGTGGAACAAAAAGAGAGAAAAGAGACCTGTTAATTTGCTGTGTTGGGAGGTTTAATGAGAGAAGGGCACTAGCGGCCCGCACTCCAGTTCTTCCACTCTTGGCCCAGAGATAGAATGTCCTCGGGAACAGGAGGACTTCGGTCCATCACACGTGAGGACTCAGGTCGTAGCCTCTCCGTAGGATGTTGTCCACAGGTGCTGAGTGCTCGTGGTCAGAGCGGGCAGGATCAGGCCCACCCAGGCCAGTCTCGCCTCTGCCCTTTTGAGGTTTTTGCACCCATTTGCTCTTGGCCAAGGGACAAGTTCAGACCTCCACCTGGCTCACCTGCAGGGGGACCTGGTCCCAACACAGTGATGTCCATAGCCAGGTCCAAATCCTCTGCTGTGTCCAGCAGAGACACAGCTGCCACACTCCGCTCCCCCCTCCCCCGACTAACACATCAAACTCAGATGACCCGTCTTCCAGTGGCTTCTTTGAGAGGTGTGAGAATTTATTTACAATTGTCTCAATTCCTCTTCCTTTATAGGGAGAAAATATTGACTGTTCTACAAATCAATATCTCTTCCTTTCTAGGTTGTGCGGATCGGCACCAAATTATCTCAGTTTTGTGACACACTTTGATAATCGACACTTGCCACCCCGGCTCCAAGCACATCAGTGTGACCTTAGCTTTGATTTTCCAGTGGAAGGAAACCAGCATTATTCTGCAGAATAAATTTTCCATGTCTAGGCTCATGATTCCTTTACCTTTCTCACCCTTCAGGGAGCTATAAATCCATGAGCTGAATTTTAAAATTGTATCAACACAATTAAATGGGGTGTTTCTTAATGTGCCTGTAATCTTTCCTTTTCAGAGTCAAGCCCACTAAAGTAATTTCAGTAAAAAGTATTTCTACCATATATAAAATTACTGTGGAGATTGTAACGTGAGCCCAAGACCCCATCTTTCAGATGTGATTGATGCTCTCATGACGCCATCTTTCCTTCATGTCACAGAGACGAGTCTTATCAAACACACTGTATTATCCTCACCCTCGTTGTGATTCAAGTTAGGGAGAGGTTTAGCATTCAGATGGCTGGAACAGAAGTGGCCGCTTTATTACACCTAAAAGCTGGGTTGGAAGAGCTAACAGAGCAGGTGATCATATGGGTTTGCTGATGCTCCCTGGATCAGCTGAAGTCCATGCAGTGGCCTAGCACTCGGCCATGAAAAGGAGTGAAGGAGTGATGCTCGTTATGAATCCCACACGGATGGATCCTGAGCACAGTACACTAAGTAAGGAAGACAGTCACCAAAGGTCACATAGCATACAACTCTAATTATACAAAATGTCCAGAAGACGCAGACGCGCACAGAGAGTAGACATGGTGGTTGCCTCGGGTTGGGGTAGGGCGAGAAGGCAGAGCAATGGCCAATGGGCACAGAGTTCCCTTTGGAGGTGATGAGAATGCTCTAAAGGAGGTAGTGGTGATGGTTACATACTCTGAAAATTTACTAAAACCCACTGAACTGTAGATTTTAAAGGAGTGATCTTTTTGTCGTATCTCAACAAAGTTGTTTTAAAAAAAAGGCTGTGACTACATTGTTCGAGCTGGTGTAGGTGCCCTTCAGAAGCAGAAATGTGACTACTGGGGAAATTCAGTGACTCACAGAAAAGTGTATCGACGCTGTAAGGCGACTCACACTGGAGCAGATTATATGACTTCTGGTCATGATGAAGGATATGATGCTGGACTAATCCTCCCATCTATAAATCTGTTATAAACTTTAGACCAACTGTAAAGATAAGTATCTAGATAATTATAAAGACAACCATTTTAACAACAGTTCAGTTCAGCCGCTCAGTCCTGTTTGACTCTTTGTGACTCCATGGACTGCAACACGCCAGGCTCCCCTGTCCATCACCAACTCCGGGAGCCTATTCAACTTATGTCCACTGAGTCGGTGATGCCATACAACCATCTCATCCTCTGTCGTCCCCTTCGCCTCCTGCCTTCAATCTTTCCCAGCATCAGGGTCTTTTCCAGTGAGTCAGCTCTTCACATCAGGTGGCCAAAGGGTTGGAGCTTCAGCCTCAGCATCAGTCTTTCCAATGAATATTCAGGACTGATTTCCTTTAGGATTGACTGGTTTGATCTCCTTGTAGTCCAAGGGACATACAATGATCTATTTTGATGTTTATACCATATATGCAAATAATATATACAACAATAAGAACACAATAGGCAGGAAGGCTGGACAGAAGGCTCTTGCATACTTTAATTCAGATGCTGCTGCTGCTGAGTCGCTTCAGTCGTGTCCGACTCTATGCGACCCCATAGACGGCAGCCCACCAGGCTGCCCTGTCCCTGGGATTCTCCAGGCAAGAGTACTGGAGTGGGGTGCCATTGCCTTCTCCGTTAATTCAAATAAATTATGATAAATTAAAAATGAGTATTGCAATCTCTAGAGCAAGCAGTTAGAGAGAAAAGAACAGGTATGACAGAAAACCAATTGAGGGCATAGAATAGAATACAGAACTAAATGTATATTTGACTAAACCAAAGGAAACAGGAAAGAAGGGAACAAGAAGCAGAGAGCAGGGGGAGACAGAGAGCAACAGCAAGACGGAGCACACAGCCAAACACGCTCACAGCTACAGTAAATGGAAACGGACCAAAGAACCAGTCATAGTCTGCCCGACCAGATAAACGGGCAAGACACGCAGGCGGCCTGCAAGAGGGACGCGCCAATGAAAAGACACAGACAGGGTGAAGGAGGATGGCAGAAGGCCTGACACGCAAGCCATGAGCAAGAGATCTCTGTGCCACGACATTCATACCAGGCAGGGCAGACTTCAGAAGAGGGGATGTTATAGGAGTGGAGAGGCTTGTTTCATACTGGAAACAGGAAACATTCATTAAGACTTTAAATAACGGAAACCAAAATCTGATGTGCATGCCTCTAACGCCAGATCTTCAAAATAAGTGAGGAAAAAATGGACAGAATGCAAGAGCGAAAAAGACAGCTCCGAGACTAACACCTCGTCTCAGCAACTGATAGAGTAAAACCGAACTGACGGTGAAGACAGAGAAGGCCTGAGCAGGACGATCACCCCAAACCCGCGTGACGTTTGTAGGGTCTGCACCCAGCAACAGCAAAGCACACTCCCCTCTCAAGTGTGCAGAACACGTTCACCAACATAGACCTGATGCAGACCCATAAACTCGTCACAAAAATTTCAATCGAATCAAATCCTGCAGTTTATCTGATGAAAACTAAGTCAAATTAAAATCCCTAGTGATACCATATCTAGAAAAATCAGCAAACATTGTTAAAATGGAAATTTCCTCTTGTTGATCTATAAATATAAAGTAATCCCAGCTGGGAATTCCCTGGAGGACCAGTGATTCCGGGCTTTCATTGCTGACATCCTGAGTTCAATCCCCGGCCAGGGAACAAAGATCCCACAGGCTGTGCTGTGCAGCCAAATAAAAAATAAAGTAATTACAATCAATATTTTAAACAGAAATTGACAGGCTGAGGCCAGACTGCATGTAGAAATATAAAGGTCTATGTAGCTGGTGAAATTAAAAAAAAAAAAAATAACACATTTGGAGGATTTTTATACTATCTTACGTCAAAATTTAGTATAAAGCTACAGTCATCAGGACAATGCGATTCAGGTTCACGCAGAGACCCATAGATGGAAAAACAGAACGGAGAGCAGGCACAGACCCACATGCATTCTGTCAGTTGGTTTTTGGCAAAGTTGCTATTGAAGAGTTTCATATTGATCATTAATTCTAACATAACTGGAATTACTGTTTATAGAAAAGTAAGATCATTGCTCTTTTTTCTCAATTATCTTTTTTCCATTATCCTTGAGCACCTCAATGCAAAATCCAAACTTCTTGCAAATATATATGTATTTCATTTTAATGTATTGTTTTTTTTTCTAATGAAAGAAATAAATGCTTACATCATGGACTCGATGGATGTGAGTTTGAGTGAACTCCGGGAGATGGTGATGGACAGGGAGGCCTGGCGTGGTGCGATTCATGGGGTCGCAAAGAGTCGGACACGACTGAGCGACTAAACTGAACTGAACTGAACTGAAATGAAAAGATGATGATAATGATGCTACTACTGATGCTGTCTCATAATACAGCTGGTCCATCCTGCCTCGGTCCATACTGGGCCAGCGGGGATGGCTGAAAGGTCTCCATGCAGACACCCGTGGGTGCAGCCCCCCTATTTTCTTGAGAACCAGTATCCTAGGGTCTCAGTGTTCTCCATTGCGTTCTCTTCAACTGGCTGTCAAAATGGCAAAAAAGGAAGGAGCGCAGATCATAGAGTGTCAGGGAGGGGCCGGCACTCAATCGCACGGCCCACTGATCACAAGAGGGGCTGGGAACACAAGCTCGTGGAGGGACAGAAGGAGATGAACAGGCAGAGGGGACACATGGAAGTCCACCCTGGCACGGGACGCTGCGTGAGAAGGTGCCCTGTGCCAGGCTCCACGCGCAGACTGATTTGTGTCACCCTCACAGTAGCCCCCAGGATGGAGCCAGCACCAGGGCTTTCACGGGAATGCAGACTGAAGCAACAGAGCCAGGATCAGGCGGTGGCTGGAAGGGCTCAGAGGCACGAAGCAGAGCCTGGTGGTCACTGGGCTGGGAAGGAGGGGCCGGTGTGGGGGAGAAGACCCCAGAGTGGCTTCCAGGCTGAGGTCGGTGGTCCCACCAGTGACATGGGGCCACAGGGGAAGACAGACTTGGGGGAGCTGGGCCAAGAGTTGTGAAACGTCCCATTCCTATCCCAGCTGCGTCCCCAGAAGTTCCCTACATTCTGGAGGGTAGGAAGCACTCAGCTCCAACCCCGGCTCTGCTGGTGCCTGGACTGAGTCTGGCATACCGCAGGGTGGCCCTGGGCCTCAGTAATCAGGGCGGCGGCCTCCCTACGTCATGGTGCCGGGATCAGTGACTTGGACAGAGGGGCTCGAACCATGGCCAGGACAGGCCCAGGGTAGATGCTCTCGTTACCACGGCACGGCCTCCATCTGCTTCCCAGTGCCATCTGACTCTGGTGCCAGCTTTCCTTCTGTGCAGACCTCCACGTCTTTACTCCCCCAGGACCCCTTCCTCAGGGTGCCCCCTGCCCTCTCCCACCCTCCTCGTACTAAGCCATTTCTCAGCATCTTCAAGACACAGCAAGGTTCCAAGATCCTCAGGGCACCCCGACTGCTGCCTCCCCCAGGCCCCATCCTGGGAGCTCCCAGGCCTCCCTGACCTTGAGCGTCTGCTTCCGTCACAGGCAGAAGATTGACCTAGAAGTAGAGGGTGCGGGGAGTGCTGAGGGCAGCTCTCTGGTTGGGTCCCGTCTCAGCATCCCTGACTCACCGCCTTCACATCAAGCCTTGGCCGCCAGCTTCCTGGTCCCGATGCTGACCTGGTCCAGGAAGAAGGCAGGATGGAAAACTACCAGCTGTTGTCCTGGGGCCACGTGAGAGGCGTTGTGTCCAAATGCTCCCAAGACATCTGGCTCCCTGATTCCTGTAAGAATGAGCTAAATGCTTAAGACAGGACATGCCGTCCTGACAGGCTGATTTGCCATTTATTTGAATGTAAAAATAACCGGACAATCACAATTTCTGCCTTGAATCTTTCTCATGCAGCAGGAAATAAAATGATGTGTTATAATAAAGATTGCATTTTTTTGTGTCTGTGGCTCCTCTGAAGCACGAACACATTTGAGAGCAATTTCTTTAAGAAAATCAAAAGATAAATCATGGCCAAAATACCTCGCAGCTCTTAAGACAGACGTGAGATTAAAACTTTGTTAGATTTCGGAGTGCAGGCTCTGGACTCGCTTTACATTTATCATCTATGTATTGACACTTTGCCTTGTTGACAAGCATCTCAGGTGGGGACAGACACCGCAGGAAAACTCTGTGCCTGGTGAAGACCGATCCCTGGACTCTAGCAGGAGACGCACGACTCAGGCCAGGACTGGCCTTAGATCCAGGCCAGTTCCTCAGGCAGTGCTGTCAGCCCGAGATAAGAGCCGCTAACAGCGAAGCCCAGAGCCGCTGACGTGTGCCTGCCTCTCAGGTGAGACGTGCCTTTGATGGGTCACTGTGGACATCCCCCTGCCTCCAGACTTCCAACCGAACCATTGAGGGCAAGGGCAATTCTACACCTTTCCTCAAAACGACAAGGCTCCATCTCCCAAGACACACGGTCCACACTCAGGGGCAGAGAACAGAAATCCCTCTGCAAACGGACCCGTTGGCCTCGTCCAATCTGTCTCTCACTATGCAACCCCAGCAAGACAGCTCTCAGGAGCGTAGAGAGAGAGATGTTTGAAAAGCCTGGTCCTCAGTTCAGCCCAAAGCCCACCTGACTGGGCTGCAATTCCAGGGCGAAGTGGCAATCATGGGCATGCTTCCCCCGTGTGGCACGCGCCCTCTGCGAGGACGAGCGGGTGGGGCGCAGGCCCCAGGCACCCTTCACACCCCAGCTTGCACATCGCAGGTCCTTGAGGAGTGCTTCTCAGATGATGGCTTTTAGGGAGGCACTGAATGCAGTGAAAAGCAGTCAGTTCCCTCAGAAACACCGCACACACAGCAATCAGACAAACTCAGAACGTCAAGGCAGTGCATTGGAAAACGACCTGACGTTGTTTGGTCGATGATAACCACTTACCTGGGAACTGGGCAAGAACGTCAAGGGTGATTCAGCCCATCAAGCGATGAGAGACAACAGGTCTTAATGGTTCTCCAACCAAGAGCAGCTGTGAGAAGGAAATGCATGTTTGTGTTGAGGAATTGCTGTTTCATTAGCTGCAAGTGTTGGACTCGACCAGAGCTTAGCTGGGCCACCCCCATCGTGGATGGGAGGGGGCAAGGTGTGGGGAGCAGTGGGCTCAGGGCAAAGTAGTCTTGGGGTTTTAGGATCAAACAGTCTCTTTTTTTCTTTATCATAAACTGTATTTTTCTTGGTGGAGAGAACAGAAACATTGGAAATGAGAGACCTTGGCTCCATGTGCTGGCATTTGAAGCAAGTGGTGCTTGCTTGGACGTGCTTTGACATATTTCATCTTCAACAGCAGCCTTGTGGACGGGAGGTACTGTCACCCCTCCGATGTGGGGAGGGGGCTGCTGATGGCCCCTCGAGGGGCGTCCTGCGTCCGCGCCCTGGGGGGTGACTTCCGTGGCACCCCTGTCCTGACTCTGAAACCCCCATGTGATGCCCACATCCAGCAGACACCAGCTCGCCTGGTGCAGTGGAGGCTGCGCAGGACACCTGGGTTTCCGCTCTCCTACCGGCTCCTGTCGGGGCCACGGGGAGGGCCGGGCCACCTGCCAGGGTGTGTGACACAGGGAACACGGCTTTCCTGGAGCCCCCAGCCAGGGACTAGGCTTTGACGCTTCTGACCCGGCCCCGGGCTGGCTCTGCCTGACCCCATCCTCTCAGTGCTGGTGCCCAGCAAATCCGATCACCCTGACCTTGGCAGGGGTCATTCTCGTACCTTTCCCCTTCCAGTCCTCTGGCGCTCCCTGGAAGGAGCGAGTGCAGCAGAACCTGGGGGGAGAGGAAGGCGAGGTTCAGGACAAGCCCTCGGGCAGGTCCCGGCCTGTCCTGCGGTGGGACCCGTTCGCCCACCACGCAGGCCCGTCTCCCCTCCAGCTCCCACCTGCTTCCTTTTCAGACGCTGGCAGAAACCCTGTAGTCACTGATTCCCCCGTCAAGGAAAATGTCGCCGGGTTGGACAATTTCCCCGCTTTCCCCCCAGTTTCTCACCAGCGATGACTCAGGCATGGAGCCCACCACCATCAGCGCAGTGGGTGTCCGGGGAGCCAGGCTGCCAGCTGCAGCTAGGATGGTGCCGGTTCAGCGACATCCGCCCTGCAGGCCGGCTGCAGGGAGGTCTGGGGGACGTGGCTCAACTGCCCTCCCGCCCTGTGTTACCCTTTGGAACTGTCACCAGCTTGGCCATCTTCAAGGTGAGTGGGCAGCGATGCTCCAGAGACGCAGTGGTCAGGGGCACTGAGCCTCCCACCAGGGCCCCTGCCTGTTCTGGGCTCTGACCCAACTGCCACAGCTGGGGAGGTCCCTCCAGCCCACTCAAGCTGTCCACCTCCTCCCTGGAGGACAATGCCACCACCTGCTCCAGCCAGATCTGTCGGGGCCACTGGGGAGCAGGCACTCGGGCCTCCAGCCGGCTCCCCTGCCTGGTGGGGACCTGGTGGGGGTCTGGTAACTATTAACACGTGATGGAGTAAGAGGACAAATGGGCTTTGCTTTATTTCACTGGAAGTGTGATGGAAACGGACACCTTCCCAGGGGTGATCCGGGGCTGGCTCACACTGGCTTACGAGAGAAGGTTGTTAATTTTTCAGGCGTGTTATGAGCTGGTTGCTTAGATGTAGGTGCAGCGGGTTCCCTCGGAGCCTGTACACACGAGTTTGCTTGTTTAGAACAAGAGTCTTGGAGATGTATTAAGTTAAGGCTCCTGAGAGAGGTCATGCTAGATTTGGGCGGGTGGTGGGCTCATAAGATAAAGGCAGAAAGAGACTTGAAATTCAGATGCTCAGGGGAGGAGACCACATGCAGACGGAGGCAGAGATGGAGCCCCATAAGCCGGAGGGGCAAGCAGGATTCCCGCCATGGTGGGGAGGACGGGGGCGGGGCGGGGCCCCACCGACACTGTGAGCCAATCAAAGTCTGCTGCTTTAAGCCACCCTGCCTCTTGTCATTTGTTAAGGCAGCCCTAGGAAGCTAAGGGAGAAGGCGATGGCACCCCACTCCAGTGCTTTTGCCTGGAAAATCCCATGGACGGAGGAGCCTGGCGGGCTGCAGTCCATGGGGTAGCTAGAGTTGGACATGACTGAGTGACTTCACTTTCACTTTTCACTTTCATGCATTGGAGAAGGAAATTGCAACCCACTCCAGTGTTCTTGCCTGGAGAATCCCAGGGACGGGGGAGCCTGGTGGGCTGCCATCTATGGGGTCGCACAGAGTCAGACACGACTGGAGCGACTTAGCAGCAGCAGGAAGCTAAGACAATAGGCATTGCTTCCCCGGTGGCTCAGCGGTAAAGAATCTGCCTTCAATGCTGGAGTCGCAGGAGACTTGAGTTCGATCCCTGGGTCGGAAAGATCCCCTGGAGGAGGACATAGCACCCTGCTCTGGTGTTCTTGCCTGGAGAACCATGGACAGAGGGGCCTGGCGGGCCACAGTCCATCTGGTGGCAGAGTCGGACACGACTGAAGCAACTTAGCATGCCTATGTGCAAACTTACTGTCAGGTACATCAGATAAGGACAGTGCATACTTAACAGCTCCGCCTAATAGCTTACTCAGTATACCCAGCACCTCCTAACAGCTTCGCTGCATCTCAGTGGGATTTTCACTCCTGAACTCTTGTTTACATCTGTTTTTCCTGCGCGGTGGATCGCAGTGTAACCATATGGACGCAGCATCACTTCCAAACACTGCCCCCCTTCCCGTTCCAGGAAATCACGTTTTTCTTCTTTTACTTTTTATTTTGTATTGGAGTCTAGCCAACTAACAATGTTGTGACAGTTTCAGGTGGGCAGCAAAGGACTCAGGCATACACACACACGTATCCATCCTGCCCTAAATTCCCCTTCCATCCGGACTGTCACGTAAAAGTGAGCAGAGTTCTCTATGCTGTACGGTAGATCCTTGTTGGTAATCCCTCTTAAATATAGCCGTGTGCACATGTCCGTACCGAACTCCCTGACTATCCCTTCCCCCCCGTCCTTACTTACTGGCAGTCATAAGAATGGAGTCAGGTTTGTGTTTTGAAATCTGCTGTGGTGTGAATATTCACACCATGGAAATTGACAAATGCCACGGATCCAGGCGGCTTGCCATTTTGTGGTCTGTTTAGAAGAACGATGGAGAGAACGCCCAGGGTTCAGAGGAGTGAGAAAAACTGGGTGTGATCATAGCTGCTGTGCAGAGCATCGCAAGGAAGACGAAGAAAGATCCCTCCCGTACCTGAGCACGACCCTCCAGCTTTACAAACGAGGCCCTCCGGTCACTGGCCGGCGGTCTTAGTCGCCGCGCTTTTATCTTATGTATTACTCACAGTGCAAACGGAAATATCAGCCCGCTTTCCTCCCCGACCTACTCTCATTCATCTGCTGCAGTTCTAGTTGGCTCCTTATACAAGACCGGCAAGAGTTGGTGAAAGCCTTCCATGAGAATTGACTGTCCCTGTGGAATTTATAATAAAGGAAACTGTGGTTTATTATTATTAGCTCCTTCTGGGCCACCATCTTCTCTATAAGTAAAACTTGACAAGAAACCAACGCCCCGGACCCGAAGTACCTGGCTCCGGCTATAGCTCACTTTAAAGGGAGCTTTGACTTGAAATTTCTTGGGATTAAGTGGAAAAAGCAATCTTAAAACTTCAAGAGATTGATTTACGGGAGTGCTTTATCACTCCATCCCACCTGGCATCCCCACTAAGCCCCCGTGATGGCCTGGCAACGCTGTCCTCACTGCAGAGTGAGGGATAAATTGGACAGCGAGCAGAAGGATCTCGGAAGGCATCAGAGCGCTGCCCGCTCCAGACGGCACGTGGGACTAGATTCCAGGGGTCTCAGCACCCAAGCTCCTTCTGCCAGATCACCTCCTTCATCCTGACCACGTCACCCAAGCTCCTTCTGCCAGATCACCTCCTTCATCCTGACCACGTCACCCAAGCTCCTTCTGCCAGATCACCTCCTTCATCCTGACCACGTCCCCCCGACCCACACACTCGCTGTCCCTCCAGGTAGTAGATGAGTCTCTGCATCAGAAGGACTGTGAGCAAATGGATGCTCAGGCATTTTTATTGAAACCTCATGAGAACTGGCACAGAGCGAAGAGCAATGGGCACCAGACACAAAAGAGGGTGAGGAGTGGAGAGCGAGGGCTCGCTTTTGTCCTCCTCCACGCGGGAGAGGCCCAGGGCAGGGCGTGGGAGGCCTGCTCCCGCTTGCGGGCAGACACAGGGGAGGTGAGCCCGGAGCAGGGCCGTGGCCCTCCCTCGGGATGCCCAGACCTGGCCCGACCTGCACGAACGGCCAGGGACCAAACGCAATACCGACAGCAAGCTGTGCGTGTGCGTCAGGCCAGATGGCGTGGGCACCTCTGCACACGGGGGCCAGGTGCCCAGCTGGCCTGGTCCACGCTGACTCACGCCCGCGGCCCCAGCCGGCCTGGTCCACGCTGACTCACGCCCGCGGCCCCAGCCAGGGACTTAGGGCGTCTCTCTTGGTCTCCACGCACTCTGGTTGGAAGGATCAACCCTTTGTTCTGTGTTCATGCCTTGCCGGCGACCCTTCCCGGACACTCCTCCCCTTGGCGACCCTTCCCTGACACTCCTCCCCTCGGTGACCCTTCCCGGACACTCCTCCCCTCGGCGACCCTCCCCTGACACTCCTCCCCTTGGCGTTTTCCTTCTGGGTTCGCCTCCCTCACTCTTGATCATCCTCCACTCAGCCTCCAGTTTTGGTCGTATTTCCTCTGTGCGATCCATCTAGACAGCCTCAACTGTCCTTCTTCTGTATTCCCATAGTGCCCAAAATTCACCAACCACGTGCCTGAGCATGACGTCAGCAGCCCCTGCTGTGCCCCACTCCCCTGACCTGGATCTTGGATGCCCGGCCCCGTGCCTTCCTGTACCTGAGCCCACAACGCCACGCCTCCCCTCCCTGGTGCCCTGCAAGTGTTTATTAGAATTACACAAACAAACCTTGAAAACGACTATGATCCGAATGAATTCCAGGGAGAAATGATGAAAGCGGCGGGGCTGCAGGTGGACCCGGGAGGGATAAGGGCTTTGTATCTGAATTAAGCATAGCTGCTTTGAGGAGGCTGTGCTTCCAGAAAGGAGACAGGGGACACATTTGTCTCTAATTTTGGTTCCTGAGAAATAAATTGAGGCAATTATTACTTCAGGTTTGCTCCTCAATATCCACCCATCTTCTTTAAATCCCATATTAATACAACCTGCACTAAAGACATTTCAAAAGTCACAACAGATCATGCTTTCTTTTTTTTCCTAACTGAGGGTATATTTGATGCATGTAACCCAACATCAGAGTTCAAATCTCCCTGAACGACCAGGCAGCCAGATTCCAATTTATTCTGAGAACTCGCCCTGGTGAATAGGTGAGGATACAGCTTACCTTGGACCAAAGTCCAGAGAGGTACCAGCTCTCGGGAAGAAGGTCCTGGCCATCCCCAGGGGCTGAAACACAAGGCTTTTGTGAGCAAGGGGCATGCACCTGAGTGGTGAGCAGTCCCTGCCACCAGCCTGAAGTCTGTGTGTTCAGCAAAGCACAAGAACTGCCACTGTCTGGGAACCAACTTTGGGGTTTCAACAGACTACACTGTGTCTATTATTCCCTCGGTGCAGCAGCCGCCTTGCACTGTGTAAACGCGAGTGTGAGAGTTAGAACTCCGGGTGCTCTCACTGTCCTTCCCTCAACCCCAGGTCCGGGGCTGGACACTGGGGACCACGATGCCTGCAGTCACTGCCCTGCGACCGTGTGAGGGATGCTCAATTCCTGCAGCTTTGGAAAGGACCGCGTGCAGTGGGCCACAGCGGAGGCCCTGGTTCAGCCGAGAGGGACAGAGACCGTAGGTGAGCTTTGTGGAGGGGACAGCGCAGTTAGTGACATCACCACGTATCCTCCCAGCAAACTCTGGGGAAAATGTGCGCAAGACGCTGGCCCTGCCCTTGTTCAGCCCCTGTGACAGGTTCCCAAAGATGTCCACCATCAGGCCCAGGTCCCCATCTTTACCAAATGACATCTTGAAGATGTCTCATCCCACTCTTGACCACAGGGCTCCTCACCATCCACGTTGACTCCGTTGTGTCTGAAATATAAAGCCATGTTCAGAGTAGCTTGATGGAATGGGTCTTCTGAGTTGCCCTCAGACACAAAAATCTCCCAGACTCTGGGTAAATTACAGTATATATACCTAAAAAAAAAAAGGTTTGGCTCGAAACACTGAAATTACCTATGAAGAAGAAATAAATCAGAACATATCAAAACCATAAAAGTTGGTAGAAGAACACGGTGCAGCCACAACGGTGGGGCTGCTCTGGAGGGACAGCTGATACTGATCAAGAAGCTAGAAGCTGGGGGTCAATGTCAGCTTGGGGTGTCAGGAATAGGATGTGGTCCCTGTTTAGTGTTGGAGCTAAGCTGAGATTTCTCCATGAAGTCAGGTTCTTGGGGGTCTATGTCTCCTGAAAAAGGTGGGGTGGGACCTACCTGAAAACCAAGGGAAGTGCCGTGGACTCTGTCTTCTCTGCTACAGTCCCAGGTGGGAAAAAACAGTGCCAATAACAATTGTCTCCATCGATTACCTGTGGTTACCCCCCTGTTCTCACAGCACCCTGAAGTTCAACTTTCCAATAACAATTGTCTCCATCGATTACCTGTGGTTACCCCCCTGTTCTCACAGCACTCTGAAGTTCAACTTTGCCCCCACTGTCACAGACTCCGGCTAAAGAATTACAGAGACTTCCTTCTGGTACCTGGTAGTAACAGAACAATTTTTTTCTGGATAAGTAAATCCTCAATTCAGATCTCTCAGAATGACCACAGGTTAAATTCAGCCAAGCACAAAGGTGAAACAAAATTTAACTAAAAATAATATAAAATAAAACGCACCCCCAAACCCAAAGAAGAAACCACCAAAATTAAGAGGCAGCATAAAAAGAGAGATTTGACATTTAACTGTTAGAAGAGTGTGAAATAATTCTATATGGAAATTTTAAAAATTGAAATATGACATAAGAAAATGAGTAAGAAGTGGTAGACCACAAAAATGACCAGACTTCATAAAGAAGTAATAAAGCTTCTGGAAATTAAAACACAATGGCTAAAATGAGCAGCACAATAGCTGAGTTACAAAGCAGATGAGACAGCTAAGAAATAAATCCAAGAACTGGAAGACAAATCAGATAAAATTACCAGAATGTGGCAGACAGAAAGATGAGATGAAATGTATGACTGAAGTGAAGAAATACAGGGAAAAAGACAAGAAAGTCTCACGTGCATGCAACCAGAATTCCAGCGAAAGAGGCTGGGGCAGGAAGAAAGAAAATGAATGTTAATGGCTGGTTATTTTTTCAGGACTGAGGAAAGGCATGAATCCACAGATATAAAAAGCAAAACACGCAACCAGAAGGACACGTGGAAAGGAAGTTACACCTGGATTCATTGTCACGGAACTGCCTGAAGCACAAAGTTCTTACAGACCTCTACAGAGAAAAGGCAGTTCCCCTGGGAGAGATGAACCATTGCGTTGACAGCAGACCCTAATAGCAACCATAGTAAAGCTGTGTGGTAGCGCATTAAAGATGCTAAGGAAAAGTCACGGTTAGTGCAGCAGTCTGTAGCCAGTAAAAATACAAGAGGGGGGTAAAAAAATTCTCAAAAGGAAAACATCAACAAATCCTCAGCAAAAAAAATCTTCTAAAAGATGTACTTCAGAAAGAAAATGACCCCAGAATAAAAAATGAGATGTAAGAAGAAATTTTGGCAAAAACAGTACTGAAGGGCGAAAGAGGGGCAAGGTGCAGGAATAGATGCTGACCACACATGAAACGTGGGTAACTGAACAGAGGATGACGCAGAACTTGTGAGATTTGGCAATAATATGTATATGCTTTTAGATATAGAACAATAACAGTCGGTCTACTAAAAGGACTAAAAGGACCTTTCAGGTGGGGTTGAGGTGAGGTGAGCATAACGCAGAAGTGAACGGGCCTGGAGGAACACACGGCCCTGCCGGGCACTAATTTCACGGGGACTCCCCCCGGCATTTTCGTCTAATTCTCTCATCCACTTACACCCAGGTCTCTTAAAATAGATTTCACTGCTCAATCTCTCATTTCAGATCTCTGATACATTAATGCAATTAACTTGATAAATAAAAAATAGCTTATCAGAACTTTCCTGATGGTCTAGTGATTAAGAATCTGCCTGCCAGTTCAGGGGACACAGGTTCAATCCCGAGTCCAGGAAGACGCGCATACTACTAAGCCCGTGAGCCGCATACTACTAAGCCCGTGAGCCACAGCTACCATGCACTCTAGAGCCCATGCTCCACAGAAAGAGAAGCCACCACAGCGCGGAGCACACACACTGCAACTAGGCAAATACATGAATAGCAGTTTCAGAGTGATTTATCAAAACAAAAACCTCGTTCCTTTAAGAGGGGGACACTGACAACCTTCCAATGAAAAGATGCCTCCAAGCCTAGATCTGCCAGAGATTAGGAATACACGTTCTGCCAGATTAGCGTGATCTGGATACTCAAACAGGACATTAACACAGTTAAGGAGGAGAGCATGGTGTTATTGAAATTGATTCATATTAACGAAGGAATGAAATTTGACACCAATCCTGATGGAAACTAAAACCAAACAATACTTTCTTATGGAATAGAGGTGATTCGATAAATTAAGGTCTATGGACTTCCCTGGTGGCTCAGCTGGCAAAGAATCTGCCTGCAATGCAGGAGACCCAGGTTCAATCCCTGGGTCTGGAAGATCCCCATGAGAAGGGAAGGGCAACCGACTCCAGTATTCTTGCCCAGAGAATCCGACAGACAGAGTAGCCTAGAGGGCTACAGTCCACGGGGTCGCAAAGAGTCAGACACAACTGAACGACTAACACTTTCACTTCCACTTCAGTGAGAATATCGAAACTTTGCTAGAGATACTAAATTAGGGGATTTAACGCAGGGGTTGTTGATTTGCTGAAGGCTTGTATAGCTTCCCTGGTAGCTCAGACAGTAAAGCGTCTGCCTACAATGCGGGAGACCCGGATTCGATCCCTACATCAAAAACATCCAGTGGAGAGGGGGATGGCAACCCACTCCAGTGCTCTCGCCTGGAAAATCTCATGGACCGAGGAGCCTGGTAGGTTACAGTCCACGGGGTTGCAAAGAGTCGGACATGACTGAGCAGCTTCACTTTCACTTTCTGTACTTGTTTAATGAGGTACCCACAAGGCCATACATTCTAGGAACCGTTATAACCAGCGGGCTGGGCCAACTCAAATATAATAATATTGAGAACTGACATCACAGCCAGGCCTGAACGTAGTGGCTCAGAAGGTCATCCCCCTGCACACACACACACAGACACCGTTTGGCTGGGGCTTGGCTCTCATGTGGGAGTTACACAGCTGGTGCTCAGGGAACGGCTAACTAGGCATGGCTCATCTCAGGGGTCCTGGAGGAGCCGGGGCTGGGGTCACCCAGGGAGATGGCTGTCAAGCTGTAGGGTCTGGATTTCTGCTCCAGCTGCCTCGCTGACAGGGGCTGGAAACAGGACGAAAGCCTCCTCTCGCCTCCTTCTGCTTCCATCTCCCATCAGACCTTCCCAAGAGCAGAGCCTAATGAGATGCTGGCTGGCAAGGGAGTCTGGGAGGTTGGATTCACAGACGGCTGGCCCTGGCATTCCAGCGAGGGAGCAGGGGCAGGCTCTCAGCCGAGTGGTAACAGGCAGATCCTCGGCACAGGACGCAGGACCACGGCTTCCAGGATGGCTCCTGCATCCTAACAAATGCGGAAACATTTAAAGCATGAGCAAGTGGGAGGGATAATGGGGAGGTTGGGATGGACATATACCCACTACTGTGTTCGCTCAGTCAGTTCCATCGTGTCCGACTCTGCAACCCCCAGCCTGTAGCCCGCCAGGCTCCCCTGTCCGTGGGATTTCCCAGGCAAGAACACTGGAGCAGGTTGCCATTTCCTTCTCAAGCCACCATGTATAAAATAGATAACTAATAAGGACCTACTGTACAGCACAGGGAACCCTACTCAATACTCTCTAATGATCTATACGGGAAAAGAATCTAAAAAAGAATGGGTATATGTGTATGCGATTCACTCTGATGTACAGCATCAACTAATACAATGTTATAAATCAAATATACTCCAGTTAAAACTTTTAAAAGAATAACATCATGAATAAGAAGCAATAATTTTTGTAT
Organism: Bos indicus x Bos taurus; assembly: GCF_003369695.1. Lineage (NCBI taxonomy): Eukaryota > Metazoa > Chordata > Mammalia > Artiodactyla > Bovidae > Bos > Bos indicus x Bos taurus. Next base: position 1,988,591 of record NC_040080.1, on the reverse strand, counting down.
CATTATTTGTGAGCTGTTCTAGACAGCTTCATAAAATAAAGTAAAAAAAAAATCAGAAAATAGAAAGGGAAATCTTATCATTATTTGGAGGTATTAATATTTATTATTGTATATATTAAATAGACAGACTCCTTGAAATATTCTCCAAAAAAGTGATTAAAATCAGTATGCATTTAGTAAAGCACTAGCTGTAAGATCAATAAATACAAAAGCACACATACTGTGTTATAATTCATCAATATTTGAAATGTCACTTTTACAGATTTTTCAGCAACGACAACGCAAGGTACACAGGCAGCAATTACTGAAACACGTGCCAAAGCTCACACGAGGAAAATTGCACATCTTTACTGAAAAGCATAAACACACTGAAATATATTTCATATTTATGGTGAGGAAGATTCAATATTCAAAGATGTCAAACCTGCCTACACCGAGTCAGAGATTCAGGGAAAATTCCAGTGCTGGTCTCTGTAGAACCTGACAAGATAATTCTAACATTTATATGGAGGAGCAAAGGGCCACGGCGAGCCAACATGCTCCTGAAGCCTACTCCGTGAGTCATAAATCCACGTTCACGATCGGAGCAGGGTGTCGGTGCAAGGACAGGAAAGAGAGACTTATGGAACGGAATACGAAATCCAAAGAAGGGATAACGTGCAGGACGGCGCTGCAGACCAGCGGAAGAGAAGAACCATTCGATGTGTGATTCGGGGCAGCCACTTATCCACACGGACAAAAAAAATTGCATCCTACATTACCATGTTAAAAGCATCAATTATAGATTGTTTAAAGAATTAAAAGCAAGAAGCATGGCTATAAATATTTTAAAAGATGGCATTATAGGAATCCTCGGGTTGCTTAAACAAGACACAAAAGCACTAACCATAAAGCATCTTAGAAGCAGAAGCCTTTGTTTATGAAATGGCATCATTAAAAAGTAAGGAAATAGCCACACACAATGCAATAAGATATTTATAATGCATTTAATCGAGGACGAATTAGTATATCCAGAATTACAGTCTCTTATAAACCTTTAAGAAAAAGGCATGTCAACCAGTGGAAAGGGAAGACAATATATCAAAACATTTTTCACAAAATAGAAGACATTGACAGTTAATAAATGTTTTAAATGATGGTCAAACTCATCACTAATAAAAGAATGCAAATCAAAATTGCATTCAGATTGATTTCACCCACCAGAGTGGTTAAAATTTAAGAAGCAGACAAGATTAAAATGAAAAAGGCAGCCGCTACCGAGTGTTGGTGAGAATGAGAGTATCCCCCCGCCGATGGCAGGTCTTGTGAACCGGGATAATGATACTGGAACACAGAGCTCGTGATCCAAAAGTGTGCTGCACTTGTGCCTTTCCTGAGATCGGTAATTCCACTTCCGGGCACAGTCCGCAGAGGATCGTTTGTGTGTAAATGCCGGGTGTGGGGCAGGGAAAGCGTGAGCATGACTGTTCATAGTTCCACTGTGTCCAGTGACAGGAGGGGCTGCAGTCCAGCAAGGAGGAACCAGAGAGCAGTGTGATCAGCCAGGATGCTTCCTTCAGTGAAAGAAACAGAAACCTCTCAAATACAGAGGATGGGATGAGACGATAGCGAGAAACGATACCATGCAAACGAAGTCCCCAAATTGAAAACTTCACAATATATTTTAGGGATATCCCCAAATAGAGAGAAATGCCATTGGAAAAAGTAGATCTTGTATATGGGAGCTCCACAGTAGGGATTGCCTTTGACAGATGTCCTGAGGAGGCTCCCTGGTGGTGCTCAGTGTCTCCACCTGCATGGCAGGTGCCTTGGTGTTTCAGCTCAGTTCAGTCCCTAGTTGTGTCTGACTCTTTTTGACCCCATGGTCTGCAGCACACCGGGTTTCCCTGTCCATCACCAGCTCCTGGAGTTTACTCAAACTCATGTTCATCGAGTCGGTGATGCCATCCAACCATCTCATCCTCTGTTGTCCCCTTCTCCTCCTGCCTTCAATAATTCCTAGCATCAGGGTCTTTTCAAATGAGTCAGCTCTTCACATCAGGTGGCCAAAGTATTGAAGCCACTTCAGCATCAGTCCTTCCAATGAACACCCAGGACTGATCTCCTTTAGGATGGACTGGTTTGATCTCCTTGCAGTCTAATGGACTCTCAAGAGTCTCTTCTCCAACACCACAGTTCAAAAGCATCAATTCTTCAGCACTCAGCTTTCTTTATGGTCCAACTCTCATATCCCTATATGACTACTAGAAACATTGGTGTTGATTTTATTATAATTTTACCAGATATACTGTGGGTGTACACGCATGGATTTTTAAATGCGATGGATGTAGCATTTTGTAATAAAAACAGACTCACAACAAGTGAAACAGATACTCGACCAGAGCTAATACTTGTGGTCGCCTTCCCTGTGTGGGCTTCCCTGCTGGCTCAGTTGGTACAGAATCTGCCTGCAATGCAGGAGACCTCGGTTCAGTGTTGGAAAGACCCCCTGGAGAAGGGAAAGGCTCCCTGCTCTAGCATTCTGCCCTGGAGAGTTCCACGGACTGTGTGGTCCATGGGGTCGCAAAGAGTCGGACACGACTGAGCGACTTTCACTTCGGTTCTGACCTTTGCTTCCCTCTTTGAGCCCCAGGAGGGAAGCAGCGTTGATGCTTATACTTTCAGATAAGAAAACTGAGGCTCCAGCTTGAATGTAGAGGCTACAGGTTTGCTGCAGAGCCCTGACTTTGACCACGACTCTCTACTGTGTCTGTCTAGAATTAAATGGGCCATTCGTGGAGACATGGATGAACCTCGAGGGTGTCTTACAGAGTAAGGTAAGTCAGAAGGAGAAAGCAAATATGTTTATTCAGGCGTATGTGTGGACTCTAGAAAAATGGTATGCTGCTGCTAATTCGCTCCAGTCGTGTCCGACTCTGTGCGACCCTATAGCCGGCAGCCCACCAGGCTCCCCCGTCCCTGGGATTCTCCAGGCAAGAACACTGGAGTGGGTTGCCATTTCCTTCTCCAATGCGTGAAAGTGAAAAGTGAAAGTGAAGTTGCTCAGTCGTGTCCGACTCTTAGTGACCCCATGGACTGCAGCCCACCAGGCTCCCCCGTCCCTGGGATTCTCCAGGCAAGAACACTGGAGTGGGGTGCCATTGCCTTCTCTGAGAAAAATGGTATAGACGATCTTATTTGCAAACCAGAAACTAGAGACACAGATGTAGAGAGCAAACGTATGGACACCAACGGGGAAAGGTGGGTGGGATGAACTGGAGATTGGATTGACATACACACCCACCTCACATAAAGTGGATGACGAATGGGAACCTACTGTACACCACCGGGGACTTTGCTCAAGGCTCTCGGGTAACCTAAATGGGAAGAGAATACAAAAGAAGAGGGGCTATATGTATACTTAAGGCTGATTCCTTTGCTATACAGCAGAGACTGCCCAGCAGCGTAATGCAACTATACTTCCATAAAAATTAATTTTAAACAAGATAATTAAAGGGGATGGTGCCAAGGCCCCCTGAGAAGATATGCGAGTTCCTGGAAGTGGGGAAACTAGCCAGTCCTGTGCCAGCCCTGGGGGGCCACAGAAAGTGTGACAGCCCCCTCCGGAGGAAGCCAGAGGCAGCCCCGAAGGGGATGGGAGCGAGGCAACTCAGTTCTGCTACACGAGAGGTCCGCTGATGGGGGAGGCCGGGGGGTCTGGGCCAGCCCCGGAAAGGCTGGGTCAATGAATAAGCGTCACGATAACTGAGGTCAGTTGAGGGCTTAATTGCCTCTATCAGCCCCTTCTCTTTAACCAGCTTTGAGGCTTCCAATTGGCTGGTGAACTCTCGAGGAGAGAACAGTGCTTCCTCTTCTTAATCCACACACCGTTTAGCCAAGGTCCGAAACACAGGGCACGCCTGAGGACGCAGGGCCAGGAATGGAGAGAAAAGTTTGCAGGTCCCAGGCCACTAGGAGCTGGAGGTGCGCGTGTAGACAGCCCCTGACTTTCTGCGCCTCATTCCGAGTCTACAGAGTGAGGGCCGTGGGCAGGCACCCCCGGAGGACCCACTCAGCTTTAGCACGTGTGAGTGGGGGAGTCCCACCCACTTGGATGGAGGCTTCCCAGGTGGCACCTGCCAAAGAACCCACCTGCCAGTGCAGGAGATGCAAGAGACACAAATTCAGTCCTGGGTGAGTAAGAGCCCCTGGAGGAGGAAATGGCAACCCACTCCAGTATTCTTGCCTGGAAAGTTCAACAGACAGAAGCGCCTGGTGGGGTACAGCCCATGAGGTCACAGAGTCGGACATGACTGAACTACTGAGCACACGCATACTTGGATGGGCCACAAACATGGATGGGCCGCACCCTGGACGGGCCGCACCCTGTGGGACCAGGCGCCTGGAGGGACCAGCCACCTTTAAACACCTGCTCCTTGCTGTCCAAAGTGAGACGCGTGGACCAGTGGCATCAGTGACGTGTGAGAGCTTGTAAACGAAGAGTCTCAGTCCCCAGACCTGCTGGGCCCCACCTGCGTGTGACCAGCATCCCCAGGTCATCCACACCCACAGCCAAGTTCCAAGAGCCCTGCATCCTGTCCCTGTGCATGCTGTGGGCTCAGTCACTCAGTCGTGTCCGATTCTTGTGACCCCATGGACGTAGCCCGCCAGGCTCCTCTGTCCATGGGATTCTCCAGGCAAGAGCACTGGAGTGGGTTGCCATGACCTCCTCCAGGGAATTTTCCCAACCCAGGGATCAAACCTGCATCTCCTGCATTGCAGGCAGATTCTGTATCACTGAGACACCGGCAAAGCCCCATCCTGTCTGTGGGACTTGCCAAAATTCCTGTAAGAATCGATCCATGGCTGTTGAATAGACGAGTCCAGGACTCCTGCTATCTGATCCTGATTTGCTAAGCCTGCCTTAACAAACTGCCACAGACGTGGGGAATTAAACTACAGAGTTTATTCTCTCACCGTTCTGGAGGCCAGGAGTCCAAGCTGAAGGCGCCGGCAGAGCTGATTCCTTCTGAGCGCCTCCCTGGAGCTTGCAGACGGCTGTCTTCTGCCTGTGTGCCCACGTGGACTTCCTTTTGTGTCTCCCTGTGTCCAAACACTCCCTTTTTAGAAAGACATCAGTCTAGTTGGACAAAGGGCCCACCCTCTGCCGGATGACCTCATCTTAACGTATTATGTCTGCAGTGACCTGTTTCCAAATAAGGTCACATTCTGGGGTGCTGGGAGGTAAGCCTTTGATACATGAATTCTGGGAAGTTCAATTCATAGTGGGACCAAGGAACCCGGGTTTTTACAAAGTGTCCCCAGGGATTTGGAGGCACAGCCAGGTTTGGGGACCCCTGGGCTCTGCCGCTAAGCTGGGCGCACTGCCTGGGGGTGGAGTGTGTGGGCGGAGGGGCTGCAGGCACGGGAGGCTTGTCTCCAAGGCCCTGGCTTGCAGCCCCTTCCACAGCCTTGACACACCGTCAGTCTCTCAGCCCCTGGGGGTGCTAAGTGCCCTCCTCGCCTCCCTTCTCCACGCTTCTATTCCTCCCCAGAGGGGTCCCAGGGGGCCTTCCGGTTGCTGGTGTCTGTGTGGGAAGGCACAGCCCCGCAGCCTGGCCTCCAGGGCTCAGAAGGTGAGGGGCCGCAAGCAGGAGCATCCTGGTGGCCTCCGTCCCCACGTGGGATCTCTGCCCCGCTTCCGGTTGCTTGCTTTCCTCCTGGGATGCCATCACAGCTGTAGAGTCCTGATGTCTCTGGGAGCTGAGTGGACCTCCTGTGCAGGATGAGGTCTCCTCTGTCAGGAACAGGGCTCCTCTCGCAGCAGGGACAGCTGGTCAGCAGAAGGGGCACAGAGTCTGTGCTCACACCTCGGTCCGGAGGAGCTCAGCACGCCCTGGTCATCTGGGAGGCGGCACCCAGCGTACGGGCAGTTCTTGGGGCTTAACTCAGAGTGCGAGGACCCCACCAGGGCCGTCCAAGCCCCCTGCAGCTGCCGGATACTCTAGGGAAATACATGCATCCCCCTCTGCTGCCCCCCCTCTGGGGGCAGCCCCCCTGCTGGTCTTTGCCCCTCTAATCTCTCAGCCTTGGTATGAAATTGCAGATGGCCTCGTTGAATTGCATCGGCCAAGCACATCAGTTCCTTGACCGGAATATTTTAGCAGCCCTTAGTCAGTGTTTAGAGTTCAGTGACACCCAGAGATGTGTGTACACACAACTGTAATCTAGATGAAGATTTGGGAGCCAGGCTTCCGGGCTGTGCTCCCTGCACCTCCAGAGCTCTGGGCTGGGAAGTTCCCCGTCTTCTCCACCGGGAGACGTGGCCTGGGGTCCCCGCACCGCTGGCAAAGGAAAGCTTTCAGGCAGTGGACGGGTTCACTGTGGGCAGAGGGATGAGGGGAAAAGAGCTCACGGACTGAGAAACAAGGCTTTAAAATCATTCTCGAGAAGCAGGAGTGACAAGGCCGATTACAGCCGATCCTCATCTAATCACCGCAGCAGCCCTGCGGGGCCTGCGCCTGAACATGCGGGCTGTCCATTCATTGTGGAGCGCGTGCCAGGGGAGCGGGGCCTCGTTTCTGGGACAACCATCAGTAATCGAGACCTCGATTAGAGGCGGATCCTCCGCTTCTGTGGTCCTGGACAGTGGGCACCGTGCTCTGCTCTGAGCGTTCCAGGCTGTGGTCTGCCCTGGGCAGCCACCCTGAGGGCCCCGGGCTGAAAACCCAGGCACCCTCTTCCCAGGTGTCTCGGTTAAGCAGTTTTCAGAGGGTGCGTGTGGAGGGGCAGTGCGCTCCGTTCCGTCTGCAGGGAGATCGTGCGGGGTGGTGACTGTGGGCTCCAAGCTGCAGTGTGGGCAGAGGGGACAGCGCCCACCCCACGGGCTAACGTGGTGCCAGCAGGCAGGCTGGACGAGCAGGCGGGAACACGCACCACCAGCCAACCCCAGGCTTCCCCGTGCCCTGGAGGCTGGGCGGCACTCAGGAAGGCCGAGTCTGACAGTGAGGCCTCCCCGACCCTTCCATCACCGGCCCTCCCAGGTCAGCAGCGAAACGGAACAACGACCCCCATTCCTTCCACTCCAAGTGTCGACATTAGCTTTTCAGCTTCTTCAGCTGAAAGACGATGAGATGGGGGCTGAAGACCAAGCATCTCGGCAGTGTCCCGAGTGTAGGCTGATGACATCAGTGTAGACTGATGGCCGGTCACAGGCACTGGGGGGGCAGGGCTCCCCACCTCCCGACAGGTGATCTAGCAGAGGCATGCGGACGGCCGCTCCCGGCCCCACGCAGGCTGAGAGGAGTCCAGGCTCCTTGAGACTGGGTCCTTGTTACCCTCAGGCTCTGTGCCCCATGCCTGCTGGGCAGGAAGGGGCGAGCTGTGATACGTTTTTTAGTGGCTGAGCAAACACCCGCAACTGATTGTGGCCAAGTCTCTAATTTTAGCACAGTGGTCCCTTGGTGACCCCTCTGAGTCAGTAAAGGCCTGACTCTGGGAGGAGAAGCCGGGCGCGAACCTCAAGGGGATACAAAATCAGATTCAGCCCCGGACCGTCGCCCGGGGAACCACAGACACACCTCGGCAGGGAGGCCAGCACCCGGCGGTGTGTCTGTTACGGCCCGCTGGTCGAAACCTTCCCCTCTCTGGAGACGGGAGTGTTCTGAGAGAAGGAATCTACGGACGGCTGCCAAGAAGTGGGGGCATCTGAACTCCGGGGCTGTTGAGCAGGCCAGCCGCCCTGCGGGCCCTGCAGGCCCATCTGGCCGTGGAGGTGCCGTGTCTCACTGGGCCCTTGATCTGACGCTCACGGAGGGGGCCTCGGTCAGAGGAAGCTGGCGCATCGGTGGTCCATTTTGGTCTCCTACCAGGGCCGGGATGCCACTCTGCCGTGGAGAAGCTGTGTCTGCATACATGCAAGCTTTCAGGACCTGATTGAAGTGGAGACCCCAAAAGGGAAGCAATTTTTTTAAAAAGCTAGTGATCCTCATCTCACACTGTATAGCAGGAACCATTTTTGAATTAATCAAAAGTTCAGCAGATCTCTGCCTTATTCTCCCATCATAAACGTAGGTGCAGGTCAACTGCTTTGCTTACGTACATAACTGTATAGGGTCAGAGAGCTGGGGTTTGGCCATGACCCTGGAGCTGAAAACGTGGTGAGTGCCATGTTCCTCCTGGATTTCCAGACTTGGCCTGGGAGGTGGAGCCACACAGAGAGCAAGGTCTCCACCGATGTGGCTAAAATGCACGTTTGCTGGCACAGTCGCCCCAGATAACGGGGGGGCACGGGGGCCTGACCCAGTCAGTGGAAAGGTCTTAGTAGCAGAGCAGAGGATTCCCGGACGGGGAGGAAACCCCACCTGTGCCGAGGGGTCCAGCCTGCCCTTCTCGAGGGCCTGCCTTGCAGACGCAGACCAGCCTGGCTGGACCCCAGGGTCACAGAAGCCGGGTCTGCACTGTGTCTGCACGGACATCTCCTCCAGGCTGTTTCTCGCCCCCGACCTTCAGAGCGAGGCAGGAGCATGAGTGTTTTATTCTTTATTCCATTCACAGCTCACTGTTTGCATCAGCCTGTGCCAGGGCTCACAGTCCACACGCACAGAAGTGACCCCTCCTGGCGCCGGCCTTGACCACTCACTCTGACCGTGAAGCCTCCCCATCGAGCTACCCACCCAAGAGCCAGGGGACCACCCCTTGGCTCCCCCAATGCCGCCCCTTCGCCCCAGGGGGAGCAATCATTCCTGACCTATCAGACACAGGCCCACCGGTTCTCCAGCCTGCCCTCCTCACCACCACCGCCGCTCTCCTGACCCTCACCTCGATGAGGCACTAGGAGCCCACATGACCCTCCCCAACCCCAGACCTTGTCTGGCAGCTTTCCTGTTTAGGGCAGGACTGAGTTGGTAGAAGACTCCAAGGCAACCGCGTCACTCAGGACGGGCTTTGTTGTGCAGCAGGAAGAATCTAAAAACGCCAGCATCTTCGCAAGGTGCGCACTTCCCACCTCCAGCACACACTCATCACAGGCTGCGTGCAGGCGTGCACACTCAGTTCAGTTCAGTTCAGTTCAGTCGCTCAGTCGTGTCCAACTCTTTGCGACCCCATGGACTGCAGCACGCCAGGCCTCCCTGTCCATCACCAACTCCTGAAACTTGCTCAAACTCATGTCCATGGAGTCAGTGATGCCATCCAGCCATCTCATCCTCTGTCGTCCCCTTCTCCTCCCGCCTTCAATCTTTCCCAGCATCAGGGTCTTTTCAAACGATTTAGCTCTTTGCATCAGGTGGCCAAAGGATTGGAGTTTCAGCTTCAGCATCAGTCCTTCCAATGAATATTCAGGATAGATTTCCTTTAGGATGGACTGATTGGATTTCTTTGCAGTCCAAGGGATTCTCAAGAGTGTTCTTCAACACTACAGTTCAAAAGCATCAATTCTTCAGTGCTTGGCTTTCTTTAAAGTCCAACTCCCACATCCATACATGGCTATTGGAAAAACCATAGCTTTGACTAGACGGACCTTTGTTGGTAATGTCTCTGCTTTTTAATATGCTGTCTAGCTTGGTCATAGCGTTTCTTCCAAGGAGCAGGTGTCTTTTAATTTCATGGCTGCAGTCACCATATGCAGTTATTCTGGAGCTCAAAATGTTTTCCCATCTATTTGCCATGAAGTGATGGGACTGGATGCCATGATGTTAGTTTTCTGAATGTTGAGTTTTAAGCCAGCACTCAGTCGTGTCCACCTATTTGCAACCCCATGGACTGTAGCCCCCAGGCTGCTCTGTCCATGGGATTTCCCAGAGAATACTGGAGTGGGTGGCCACTCCCCTCTCCAGGGGAACTTCCTGACCCAGGGATTGAACCCACATCTCTTACATCCCCTGCTTTGGCAGGTGGATTTTCGACCACTGCTCCACCTGGGAAGCTGAGACTGACATTATCTCTCACCAGTGCCAGGATACCTGGCCTGACTGCGTCTCCATCACAACTGTGTCTCCTGTCACTGTCCAAGGGCAGGGGAGGCCAGGACAGCCAGGAGCTGGCTCCTCTGGGGTCTGTGCAGAAGGACACCTGCCCGTAGCCAAGCACATCAGGCAGACCTACCGTCACCAGGCAGGGCCATCTGCCACTCAGAGAGGGCGGCTCAGACACGTCGACGTCACTGCACCCACTCCAGCCTGGGCGCGGGAGAGCCAGCATCCACACCTGCGGCAGGGACAGGCGCCCGCCCCCTGTTCCTGGGCCTCCTCCTGGCTGTGGTCCCTGTGCAGGCCACCATGCCCACCACCTCCCCGCCCTCTGCCTGGACCACCTCCTGAATGTCACTTGCGGAGACCCACCACTCCCACCCCACGCATCCTCAAGGCTCTGTCTTTCTGCTTAATTTCCCTTCACGTGGGTATCAGAGAACAGGACGAGGGGGGCGCCCACGGCAGGCGCTGAGTGAGTATTTACTTAGTGAATGAACCGAGGCTCGGCGTCCCTGCCTCTGTCCACCCTCCACGCAGCCTGGCCCGGACCGCCGTCTCTTACTGGACGGTCCCTCGGGCGTCTCCCTGTGCTCCTGTCTACTTGGCCTTAATCTAAATCTTCTCAAATGCAGAAGCGGCCATGAGGAGGGGGACCACATCCCCACCTCTGGTATCTCTGCCCACGAGCGACGTGGCCATTGGCAATTTGGGGAGGGCAACCTCAGTTGGCAGGACACCTCACTGTCCCAGGCCCCTCTGTGCTGGCCCCTCACTGGGCACCTCGGATCCAGGACCCCACGTGGTCAGACCCCACAATCTGTGGAGATCCCAGGTCCCTGGTGAGAACTGGTTGTTCCCACACTTAATCAGGAGGAAGCGCGTTCACCGACTCAGAGCTGGAGCCTGGGAATCTCTGCCTGTCCCCACCATCCCCTCCTGCTAACTAGGCACTTCCGTTTTCACAGAACCTCAGCAGTGACCTTGACCCACCAGAGGCAGGAGGGAAGACGGCTGCATACCAAGGTCCCAAGTGCCTCTTACATTCTCCCGTTGTTTGTGGCTGAATGATTCCCAAGCGTGACTGTGGTTTATCAAAATGCTCAACAATTCTAAGCCAACCAGGTGGTGGGGGTGATGGTTTAGTCACTAAGTCGTGACTGACTCTTGAGACTCCACGGACTGTGGCTCGCCAGGCTCCTCTGTCCTTGTGCCAAGAATACTGGAGTGGATTGCCATTTCCTTCTCCAGGGGATCTTCCTGACCCAGGGATTGAACCTGAGTCTCCTTTATTGCAGACAGATTCTTTACCAACTGAGCTATGAGGGAAGCCATAGTAAACAAGACCCATCCCCAGTGCTTAGCTGGGGCCATGACTTCCCTGCATGAGATATGAGGCCTGCAGCTTCCTCAGGAGTTTAGAATGATGGTTCAGGTGAATGATAAGAAGATAATTTTTTCCTATTAAAAAATGAAAATAACTCCCCCGACAGTGTGTTCACTTTTTCTAAACTGCAATCACAGGCAAACACAATGAAATATCACCTACAGTTTTCCTCTAAAACGTCATTAAGTCTCCCGCTGTGAGTGGCAAAGCTTAAATATTGCAATTTAACACGTATGTATCGTGTATCTACTATGGGTCCAATCCACTCTGAGAAAGGTATTTTTTTTTTAAGATAGCAACCGGGAAGCGTGGGGAGGGTGGGCTTGAGGGCAACAGAGGACCCAGGACAGACACTCGCAATGCACGTTCCAGTCGAAGTCCTTCTCGTGAAGGATGGAAGCCGTGCCTCCTGTCTCTCGGTCACTAGTGTCTCTGGCTAATTCTGCAGAAGGCATTTACTTTCTATGAGGTGTCCATGCTGCTGACCTGTGCCTTGACCTCGGGGGTCCCCAGAGGAGAAGGTCCTGGGGGCCCCCGGCTCTGTGGAGTGTCCTCTCCTCCTTTCCTTAGCCCTGGGGCAGGCCTGACTCTGCTCACCCGTGTCCAAGCTTCCTTCCCTGCCCAGACCCAGGACAGACTGTGCCCTCTACCCCCACAGTGAAGTGCCACAGGGGTCCGAATGGGACCACTGGGCTGTGCCTGGAGGTGACAGGTGCACTTGCTATGGATGGTCTGCTCTCTAAATTCTCCTCACCACCCGCATGGGGGCAGGAGAAGAGGCTGAGCTCCACACGAGTCAGACTCGAGAAAGCGGAGCCTCTGTCCTCCTGGATAGAGGAGTATACCCTGGCAGACGGTATGGGGAAGAGTTCCTGCCAAACCATGCAGAATCAGGAAGTGAGCAGTCCTCGGATTCCACCATTACTTGTCACTGAGGCAGTTTAACTCACCCCAGCTGATCCGTCCCTGGAAATCCATTCTCCAGCTCTTGCTGCCGCAGGGAGCTCTAACACATAGACGCAGAGGAACCTGGAGTGAGTTTGGAGTTTGGGTTTGTTTTGAGTGTCCAAGGCATTGTCCATGGTGCCCCTGATGCCTTAGTGGTAAAGAATCCACCTGCCAATGCAGGAGACCTGGTTCAATCCTTGGATTGGGAAGATTCCCTGGAGAAGGAAATGGCAACCCACTCCAGTGTTCTTGCCTGGAGAAACCCATGGACAGAGGAGCCTGGTGGGCTACAGTCCATGGGGTTGCAGAGCGGGACACAACTGAGCTTGTGATGATTATATATGACATTGTCCATAGAAAGATGTGGAATTTGGTTAATCCAATTGTAGAATATTCTTGAAAAAAGACAAATGAATGCTCTCTGGAGAGTGCACGAAGCACCTATCTTACACTATATGAGCTGACACACTACTTTGTCTGGTTCTTTATGGAAATATAGTTGGTTTTAAGTGTTGTGTTGGTTTCTGGTGAACAGCAAAGTGGCTCGGTTATACATATACACATATTCTATTACAGTTTATTATAGCATATTGAAAATAGTTCCCTGTGCTAAACAGTAGGTCCTTGTTGTAGGTTGATTTTACGTATGTAGAATGTGTCCAACTCTTTGTGACTCTGTGGACTGTAGCCCATCAGGCTCCTCTGTCCATGGGATTCTGCAGGCAGGAACACTGGAGTGGGTGGCCATGCCCTTCTCCAGGGGACCCTCCTGACCGAGAGATGAAGCCCACGTCTCTTACACCTACGTGCACTGGCAGGCGGGTTCTTTACCACCAGCGCCACCCGAGAAGCCCATGTTACACGCACTTGTGAATACACGTTAACCCCAAACTCTAATTTACCCTTCCCCGCCTTCCCCTTGGGGACCACGCCTTTGTTTTCTATGTCTGTGAGTCCGTTTCATAGATGCGTCCATCTGAGCCACGGTTTAGACTTCACACATAGGTGACGTCATGTAATACTTGTCTTTCTTTGTCTGGCTTACTTCATTGACTATGATAATCTGTAGGCCCATCCATGTTGCTGCAAATGGCACTATTTAATTCCCTTTAACGGTTGAGTAGAAGAACTATATGATAAAGGTCTTAGTGACCTGGATAACCACGATGGTGTGGTCACTTACCTAGAGCCAAACATCTTGGAGTGTGAGGTCAAGTGAACCTCAGAAAGCATTACTACAAACAAAGCTAGTAGAGGTGATGGGATTCCAGCTGAGCTATTTCAAATCCTAAAAGACGAAGCTGTTAAAGCGCCACACTCAGTATGTCAGCAAATTTGGAAAACGTAGGAGTGGTCACAGGACTGGAAAAGGTCAGTTTTCATCCCAATCCCAAAGAAGAACAATGTCAAAGAAAGCTCAAACTACCATACAATTGCACTCATCTCACATGCTAGCGAGGTAATGCTCAAAACCCTTCAAGCTAGGCTTTAGCAGTATGTGAACTAAGAAGTTCCAGATGGTCAAGCTGGATTTAGAAAAGGCAGATGAATCAGAGATCAAATTGACCGCATTTGTAGGATCATGAAGAAAGCAAAGGAATTCTGAAAAACATCTACTTCTGTTTCACCGAATACACTAAAGTCTTTGACTGTGTGGATCACAACAAACCATGGAAAATTCTTAAAGAGATGGGAGTATCAGACCACCTTACCTGTCTCCTGAGAAACCTGAATGCTGGTCAAGAAGCAACAGTTAGAACCAGACATGGGACAACAGATTGGTTCAAAATTGGGAAAGGAGTAGGTCAAGGCTGTGTATTGTTGCCCTGCTTATTTAACTTATACACAGAGTATATCATGTGAAATACTGGGCTGGATGAACCACAGTTCAGTTCAGTTCAGTCACTCAGTCGTGTCTGATTCTTTGCGACCCCATGGACTGCAGCATGCCAGGCCTCCCTATCCATCACCAACCCCCAGAGCCTACTCAAACACATGTCCGTTGCATCGGTGATGCCATCCAACCATCTCATCCTCTGTCATCCCCTTCTACTCCAGCCTTCAACCTTTCCCTGCATCAGGGTCTTTTTCAATGAGTCGGTTCTTCGCATCAGGCAGCCAAAGAATTGGAGTTTCAGCTTCAGCATCAGTCCTTCCAATGAATACTCAGGACTGATTTCCTTTAGGATTGACTGGTTGGATCTCTTTGCAGCCCAAGGGACTCTCAAGAGTCTTCTCCAACACCACAGTTCAAAAGCATCAATTCTTCAGTGCTCAGCTTTCTTTATAGTCCAACTCTCACATCCATACATGACTACTGGAAAAACCATAGCTTTGACTAGATGGACCTTTGTTGGTCTCTGCTTCTTAATATGCTCTCTGGGTTGCTCATAACTTTTCTTCCAAGGAGCAAGTGTCTTTTAATTTCATGGCTGCTGTCACTATCTGCAGTGATTTTGGAACCCAGAAAAATAAAGTCAGCCACATTTCTACTGTTTCCCCATCTATTTGCCATGAAGTGATGGGACCGGATGCCATCTTAGTTTTCTAAATGTTGAGTTTTAAGCCAACTTTTTCACTCTCCTCTTTCACTTTCATCAAGAGGCTCTTTAGTTCATCTTCACTTTCTGCCATAAGGGTGGTGTCATCTGGATATCTGAGGTTATTGATATTTCTCCCGGCAATCTTGATTCCAGCTCATGCTTCATCCAGCCCAGCATTTCTCATGATGTACTCTGCATGTAAGTTAAATAACAGGGTGACAATATACAGCCTTGACGTACTTCTTTCCCAATTTAGAACCAGTCTGTTGTTCCATGTCAGTTCTAACTTGCTTCTTGACATGCATACAGATTTCTCAGGAGGCAGGTCAGGTGTCCTGGTATTCGGAATTAAGGGAGAAATATCAGCAACCTCAGATATGCAGATGATACCACTCTAATGGCAGAAAGCAAAGAGGAACTAAAGGGCCTCTTAAAGAAGGTGAAAGAGGAAAGTGAAAAATCTGGCTTAAAACTATCTGGTCCCACCACTTACAGCAAATAGAAGAGGAAAAAGTAGAAGCAGTGGCAGATTTTATCTTCTTGGGCTCCAAAATCACTGCTGATAGTCAGGAAATTCAAAGACACTTTCTCCTTGGAGAAAAGTTATGACAAACCCAGACAGCATGTTCAAAAGCAGAGACATCACTTTGCCAACTAAGGTCCATATAGTCAAAACTATGGTTTTCCCCTGGGTTGGGAAGATCCCCTGGAGAAAGAAATGGCAACTCACTCCAGTATTCTTGCCTGGAGAATCCCACAGACAGAGGAGCCTGGCAGGCTACAGTTCATGGGGTCGCAAGAGTCAGACACAACTTAGCCACTAAACCATGGTTTTTCCAGTAGTCATGTACGGATGTGAGAGCTGGACTATAATAAAGAAGGCTGAGCACCAATGAATTGATGCTTTTGGATTGTGGTGCTAGAGAAGATTCTTGAGAGTTCCTTGGACAGCAGGGAGATAAAACAAGTCCATCCTAAAGGAAGTCAATTCTGAATATTCATTGGAAGGACTGATGCTGAAGCTGAAGCTCCAATACTTTGGCCACCTGATGCAAAGAGCAGACTCATTGGAAAAAACCCTGATGCTGGGAAAGATTAAAGGCAAAAGGAGAAAGGGGCACCAGAGGATGGGGTGGTTAGATAGCATCACTGGCTCAACGGACATGAATTTGAGCAAACTCTGGGAGACAGTGGAGGACAGAGGAGCCTGGCGTGCTGCAGTCCATGGGGTTTCAGAGTCGGACACGTCTTAGCTATTGAACAGCAAAGTATTCCATTGCATGTCTTCTTTATCCATTCATCTGTTGATGGACATTCATGTTGCTTCTGTGGACATGTTGCTTTTTGAACTGGATGACTCAGAGGTGATTTTACACCTATTTTTTAAGAGTGCACATCAGTTACTTTGTAAAATGTCCCTGAATTTTGGCTTGTCTTGTATCTCCCAATGATTAGGTCTGGTTTACACATCTTGGCTGAAATACTACAGAAGTGATGTTGGTCTTTCTAGACAGCCACAAAGGACTCATTTGTGTGTTTGCCCCTAATCTCAAAACTAATTTTGAACACTTGGTTAAAGTGTGACCTGGTTTCTCCACTGTACAGTTACTAGTTTTTATTTTGAAATTAGCAATTACTCTATAGGGAGATTATTAATTTTGAGATGATACAAATACTCTGTTCCTCAACACACATCATCCTGTCTCCCAGACATCAGAACCACCGAGAGTTTGCTAAACAAATTGTTATTAAGATGATTGCATACATGCACGCCAAGGCACTTCAGTCCTCTCTCTTTAAAACCCCACAGACTGTAGCCCACCAGGGGTCTCTGTCCATGGGATTCTCCAGGCAAGAATACTAGAGTGGGTTGCCATGCCCTCCTCCAGGGGATCTTCCCAACCCAGGGATAGAACCTGTGTTTCCTTACATCCCCTGCATTGGCAGGTAGGTTCTTTACCACTAGCATCTGGGAACCCTAAAATGATTATAAGTGACATTTTCTAGTTTCCTCCTTCCTGGGTGTTTACTAGTGGACATTTCACTCAGGAAATCCCTGTTCTCCTCTATCTAGTCAACTATTAATTTACTGTGGACTGCTTGTATGTATTTATATACCTAGGGCTACCTAGGTAGTACTAGTAACAAAGGATCCACCTGACAGTGCAGGAGACATAAGAGACGTAGGTTTAATCCTTGGGTCAGGAAGATCCCCTGGAGAGGAAAAGGGTAACCCACTCCAGTATTCTTGCTGAGAGAATCCCATGGACAGAGGCGCCTGGTGGGCTACAGTCCACCGGGTCGCATAGAGTTGGACACGACTTCCACTTGAGAACACACACACATTAACTTATCTAGAGTAAGGATGGACTCACTGGTCTTGCTTTATTTAATGGGCATTAATCCATGACTCTTCCACTGTCTTGGTGTCCAGATTGTCCCCGATTTGGCCAGTGGATGCTCCTCCGACCGAGCAGGCACATCTATCGTTTCTCCCACCCCTGTCATGCCTGTGAACGCATCTGTAGCTTCTGGCACAAGATGTGTACAGCCCAGTAGGCACCTTCCAGCCTCAGCTCCTGAGTCTGCTTTCTCCAGGGAGCCTCAGCTCCTTTTAGGGAAAAGACAAAGCTGAGGAATGTGCCAGCCACAAACGGGCACTTGCCATGTACCTCTACAAAGACCAAATCACGAGCTGCTGCAGCTGGCAACCTTCAACACCCTCCGAAGGGAGCTCAGGGTGGAGCTCAGGAATGGCGTGCTCTGTGCTCTGGGGAAAATAGGCAGAACAGGATCGTTGGATAATTTTAGATTTTATGACCCCGATTCTTGTATTTATTCATATCTAGAAAAACACTAAGATCCTTCAAGCTGAGGCCTGTTCCTCATGGCCAGCAGTGACCTTTCATAGAAAATATGTTTGATTGCATATTGAGTGCTCCTCTTTCACAAAAGTCACACATGTACTGAGCTTCCTCCCTGCCTCTTTGGAGCAGCCCTTCAGAGCTATCTGAGGTGCTATTTCGTGGGCTAGGGGCTTCCCTGGGTGGCTCAGATGGTAAAGGATCCACCTGCAATGCAGGAGACCCAGGCTCAATCTCTGAATCATGCCCCTGGAGGACAGCATGGCAACCCACTCCAATATTCTTGCCTGGAGAAATTCCATCGACAGAGGAGCCTGGCAGGCTATAGTCCACGGGGTCGCAAAGAGTCAGACATGACCGAGCGACTAACACACACACACACTCCTAGGCTAGAGTCCTCATTTTGCCCCAAATAGAACTTAACTCACAACTCTTACATCGTCCATTTTTTTTTCAGTTGACAAATGTTCTGAATGAAAGGAGACTAAAGAGATGCGACAGCTAAATGCATTGTGGGACCTCAGCTGGATTCAGAACCAGAAAGAAATGCTACAGAACACACTGTTGGGACAAGATGTGAAATTGGAATGCAGGCTACACATTAGATTACTTAACCACTGATCCATTTTTCAATGTGACACCCATACTGTGATTATTTAAGAGCATATCCTAATTTTTTGGAAATCCACACCGAATTATTAAGTGGAAATGTGACTCACCCTCAAAAGTTCACACAGCAACAGCAACAGTAATAATAATGAAGACCGAGTGCCAGAGATAAAGTGATAATACGTGATATTGCGTATCAGGGAAACTGCATAAAAGGGCCTTTTTTTTGAAACTGAATTTTCAATTTTTCTAAGTTTTAAATTATTTCAAAACAAGTCATTTAAAGAGAGAGAACCTAAAAACCAGAGCTCATCTCCCCCCCTCCACCCTGGTTGGGCGGGCTCTTCCCACTGGAACACTCTCCCTGCCCTGGAGGGAGCATCCCTGAAGGCGGGTCTTGGGGAGGCTGGGAGGTCAGGAAGTCGACCCCGCACCACTCCCAGGGGCCAAGACGCTATGGAAAAGGGTCAGGTTGACACAGATTCTGTGGGCTCCCTCCCAGCTTGGCTTCTGCCCCTCAGCCCCTCCTGGGAGACACTTGTGGGACCTATGTGAAGCTGGATGGAATTTTTACATGCCCTTCACATGCAAGTAAAAATATGAGAATAATCAGGAGGAAGACCAAAACCAAAGTGAGTGCACATTTTCCCTTTCTTTACAGAGGATGAGGTGGTTGGATGGCATCATCAACTCAATGGACATGAGTTTGGGCAAACTCTGGGAGATGGTGATGGACAGGGAAGCCCGGTGTGCTGCAGTCCATGGGGTCACAAAGAGTAGGACACGACTGAGCGACTGAACAACAACCGAATAAGGAATGGAAGAGTCGGTTGTGGACAGACGTCACAGGCTGACGCTGGCTCACGGCCACGGCCTTCGTGGATGGCCTTCTCTGAACCCGTCTCCTCCTGGGTGGGAGGAGGGAGCTGATGACTCGTGGCCGCACAGCTGGTGGGGGTGATGGGAGCACCCAGGAAGCTCCCAGCACAGGTAACAGAGTCCCAGGACAGTCACTTCACTGCTTCCCACACGACACAGGAAGGGGCACCTAGCCACAACGTCCCATCCCCAGGAAGGAGGGTCCCTGTGACTTTGGCAGGTGGGGGCTGGCCGTCAGGACCAGGCCTAAGTCTTCCTGTAGGACAGAGAGACCACCAAGTTCCACGAGGTTTTGCCTTTCAGCAGCATAAACTTTTCCAGGAATCATGCTTATATTCAAAAAATGTATCACATAGAATAAAACTACCTAAAGGAGTGTGACTCAAAAGCTTGCTTCTAACTTAAGCAAATGGATTTCAGTCTGCAGTTTGCAAATTCTTCCCTGGAGTTGTATTTTGGAGTCACTTTGCACAGTCTTGCTCTTAGAATAGTTTTCAAAGAGAGAAAATGCCTAAAGCAAAAATTCTCAATTCAGCCGACTCTCTCGCTCACCCTCAGCTAGGGTCCCAAGGCTGGAAGGGACCCTGCTCAATGCCCCCCTCAATGTGACTCACACTCAGGGCCCCCGAGGGGACGTGAAAGGCTCTGCGCTTCTGCAGGGCGGGCAGGAAGGGCTGGGGGTGTCCCTGGATCCTCCCAGGCTGCACAGGGCTGCCTGGACCCGTCAGCACACCTGTTGGGCCAGGGGCTTTCAAGAGTGTGTAAAACCACCCTTTGTCCACTGGTCCTCCCATCACGGATGCACACAGGCTGGGGAAATTGGCTCATTGCTCTAAATGCCAATTTTAACAACAGCTGGTGGCAGGGGTCTGGGGTCACAGACAGCTGGCTGTGAGTCCCCCACGCGGTCACTACCATCTGCAGGGCAGGCAGGGCCCCGCTGGGCTCCTCTGGGGGAGGTCCTGACCCTGTGAGGGTCTGTGGGATGAGGGGACCCCCCGTCTCCTTGGAGGGCTGATCCCCGCTTCCCAGCAGCTGCAGCCCCCACCCCTGCCCGGCTCTCCAGCCTCGGCCCAAGCCCCGCCTCCACCCCTTCCACCTGCTGCTCTCGGGGGGCTCCAGGGACAGGATCCCCACACCACGGGGCTCCCCGCTCTGCAGGACATGGCCCGGCTCCCCTCCCCCTTGGCCAAGTGCGTTCTCCTTCATTTTGTGAGATAACCTTGTTAAGTGCCCACAGGGCACAGCTTGCCCCTCCAGCAGTGCAAAGGCGCTACGTCGGCCCCACTACCGGAGAGGGACCCCCGCCTGCCTTTGGCATGTCTGAGCCGCAATCCGCGGGGCCCGGCCTCCATCACCGCCTCTCAGCAGGCGCCCCTCCAGCCCTGGCTCCGCCTCAGCCTGCTCTTCCGGCTCCTCCGCGGCTTCCTCCTCAGCCCTCTGCTTCCGCTTTGGGCTTCAGCCGGAAATGTGCGCGTCCGCTCAGCGCTCGCCGCCCCCTTCCGCCGTCGCGCCTGGGCCGCCTCGCCCGCTCGCGGGGTCTACGGGCCGTCTGTTTGCAGAGACGCCTCTGCTTCTCCAGGCCCTCGCCCTCCCCCGTCCTTCCCCTCCTCCTTCCGGCTTCAAGCTCACAGCCAACCAGGCCCCCTCGGACGTGGACGTTCAATGAGCACTGAGCTGGGACACCTGGGACCCCACGCTCTGGGTTTCTCCCTGGAACCCACTTCCCCTACCCGCCCGGCCCCTGATACCGGGAAAAGGTTCTTCCATTCTCAGGCCCGAGTCCTGGGAGGGCCTCAACTCCCTTCTGCCTCTCATACCTCGTCTCGGATCCAGGAGCAGGGAGCAGGGCGGCCACACCGCGTCCAGACCCCACACCCTGTCCAGAGCCCCACACCACATCCAGACCCCACACCGCGTCCAGGGCCCACACCACATCCAGAGCTCCACACCAGCATCCAGAGCCCACACTGTGTCCAGACCCCACACCAGCGTCCAGAGCCCCACACCAGCGTCCAGAGCCCCACGCCGGGTCCAGAGCCCACACCGCGTCCAGGGCCCACACCCTGTCTGTCTAGAGCCCCACACCGCGTCCAGAGCCTCACACCAGCATCCAGGGCCCCATAGCCCCGCCAGACCCCACACCACGTCCAGACCCCACACCACATTCAGCAAACTCCTCCCTCCCTCCCTCCATCCCACCTGCCTGTTGACCTTGTGAGAGCAGGGGTGTGGGTCCTTCCTGAAGTGGCTCCAGCATCTCAGCAGCAGGAGGACCGCTAGACAGACATGGGAGGAGGGAGGGGGGAGGAGAGGAGAGGGAAAAGGGAGTAGGGAAGAGGGAGGGAGGGAGCTGCCCTCTGTCATCACCGGATCCTGACTCCGTCTGGACCCCTCACTGCACCATCTGTTCGCGTCCAGCCTTGCCGTCTCCTGGGACCAGCAGGCCTCTAACCCGAGGGCTGTAGTCTCCCTTCTGTGAGCTCGTCTCCCCGGGGGATCACGGCCGGTGCTCTCAGCCAGAGGTGGTGTGACTTCAGAGCCCTGCCCCGGAGTAGCCCCATTTACACACCCACTGTGCTGTGAGCTCTTGAAACTGCCGTCACCTGTGAGCCCTGGGAGGGCTCAGCATCTCCGGCAGAGGCTGGTCTGGAACCGCAGGGGCTTGTCCTGTGCAGGTGACAGGCTGTTTCAGAGGCCGCAGGACACCCACGAAGGTCAAGGGCAGACACACCCCCACCCCAGTCACCCACGGAGACCAAGGAGGACCCTGGCGACCTCACGGGTGGGCGCCCGCTGCCTTCCTGGTGGCGGACACCACGCCGTGGGGCCAGCCAGCCTGGTGCTCGCCTGGGCCGTGGGGACAGGGTGGGGCGGGGGGCGCTGGGAATGCACGCTCCACTCCACTCCGAGGTGCATCCCACACCGACCTCCTCATCACCCACTCCGCAGCAGTCGCTTTGCTGAAGGCAAAGCCTCTTCAACAAACAAACTGAATTTACAAAGAAGCTTTACCACCAACTTAACCCCCGGATCTGCTGACTTTTCTCACAGGCGGCAAACCTTCTCTATTTCTCCACCCTGGGCGCGAGGACCCATGACGTCTCCACAGAGGCTGGGGGGTGGGGCGGACATCAGGTCTGTCTTTGACCCTGGCCCCTCACCTGCCTGGGTAAACAGAAGCCCATTTTCTCCCGGGTTTCTCCACTCTGCTTTCCAACAGCAGCGGATTGGGGAAACCCGGAGACAGATGTTCAAGGGGGCGCCGAGTGACACCGCGCTTTGCACAGCAGCTGTGTGTGCCACCCAGCTTCTCTTGCCAGCTCCCGCTTCACCGTGCCCAGGCAGAGCCTCTGCCTGGCACGGCTTTGCCCTTCCCAATGGACTGCCCACCAGAGGACCACGAATGTACTCGCAGGTGAGCCAAGGCGTTGCCAGACCCCTGCAGAAATTGGAGGCAGGAGGACAAGCAGACGTTTCATCCAAATTCTAGGACTTTCCCTAAGGGGCTGAAACACAACAGACATTGACTTAGAAGCTGGGAGATGCTGAACGTGGAGTCAGGGAGTGTGGGCTCCGGAGTGAGGTCGCCCTGACAGTCGGCCGACACACGGCTCACGTGACAGCTTCTGGACCCTGGGATAGGTGCTCACTGCCGCTGACAGAGACGCCCTTCACTCTGGCCCTGGGGATAGATGCTCACTGCCGCTGACAGAGAGGCCCCAACTCCTGCAGGAAACGCCCAGGCCACATTTCCCGAGGGTAGGGTCCAGGGACAGGCCTGAGGACCACGTGTAGGAGAAGGCGTCCCCGAGGAACTGGGGGAGAGCCGCAGAGGGACAGGACACAGCAGTGGCAAATCCGCAGGGAGGGGAGGCCAGGGGACTCAGTCCCCAGGGGGCCGGGCCCAGGGACCCCGAGGGCAAGGGAAAGTTCACACCTGCCTCTACTTCCCTCAGCCCCTCAGCCCCTCAGCCCCTCTGACAGGCCAGGGGGACAGTTCCCGAGTGAGTGAACCAAGGACTGTGGGAGCTTCTGAGAAAACAGATGCTGGAATCTGAGCCAGTGGTGAGATGCCTCTTGGAGAAGGTGTTGCTGTAACGGAACAAGTCTGTGGTGCTGAGTCGGCAACTTTCAAAGTGTCTCCTGGGTGGACTGGGGTCCTGGGGCCAGTGAGAGGCAAGACAGATGTCCCGAACACTCCGGCCTGGGCTGAGTCTGCATTTCTGCCGGGCGTGGGTCCACCAGCCCCCTCTGTGAGTCTCCCGTTTCTCAGGGAAGAGACAGCTTAGCCCCAGCTCCTCCAGGCCTCCAAGGACTGCCTTTCAGAACCCGCTGTTCATCTACAGAGCTGACCCAGAGAATAATCACCCAGGGCGCTCAGCAACCAGCTTCTCTCCCCTACAGCACACAGGGACCCTGCAGCCTGTTGCTCCCTAAAATCTCGGAGTAACCGGACGGGTGCTGCCCGTCTTCGTCAGGGTTCTCCCCGAAACATTTACATCCACTGTCTCCAAAGCCAACGCTGTGCAAATCTGACTCCTGTGAGGGGTGTTGTGTGCCGTTTCCATGGAAACATTCTCCCCCACCCACCCCCCACCACCGCTCTCCGGTTTTAAGCTTAATTCTGTAAAAACATGCAATTCAGCTGGCAGGAGCTTTCAGATTTAAATATAGAGATTGGATTAAGTTGGTGTTGAAGCTGTGTTTGAATTCATAGTGCAAGAAACGAATAAAATCTGATAATGTTCTGGAAGGTGGGAGAAAACTGAGACAGCGAGCTTGGGCCACACCAGACGCGCTCCGCAGTGTCGGATAATGCTCGATTTAGCCTTAGCATTGGGTGTTTCGTACACTCGTGCGCCAAGACGCCTCTAAGGGCAAAATCGGTGCTTTTGTTTTTGTTTTGAAGCAGAGACGCTGAGCTCCGCTTGCATAACTCATTTTCTGGGTCAGTTTGCAGTAAAGTTCCCAGAGGCTGCGACTTTTTCCCTTCCTCTTGGCCCTGAAATGTGAGTTGGCCTTGGGACAAGAAGGGACGTGCAGATCCTGACCTTGGTCTTCTGAAGCCACGCACACTGGAAACCTGCGGCTACCACGTGAGAAAGCCCCAGCTGGCCTGCCGGGGGGACAGAGGCATGCGGCCCAGGCATCCAGGTCTCGGGCCCACAGCCCCGTGACGAGGCTGCTGGCCGCCAGCTGACCACAGACACGTCGTCCACCAGCCAGGGCCAGAAGACCTGGCCGCTGCTGCTGTTCCTCAGTGGCTACGTTGTGTCCGGCTCTGCAACCCCATGGACTGTAGCCCGCCAGGCTCCTCCGTCCATGGGATTTCCCAGGCAAGAATACTGGGGTGGGTTTCCATTTTCTTCTCCAGGGGAGCTTCCCAACCCAGGGAGGGAACCTCCGTCTCCTGCACTGCAGGCGGACTCTTTACCAGTGAGCCACTGGGGACGCTCCCTGCCTGCTAAATCCAATCCAGATGGTGACACCTCAGACCTAGGAGTATATACATGATTCTTGTCTTAAGATGTTGAGTTTTGAGGTGCTTTGTTATGTAAAAAAAAAAAATAAAGCTAACTGCAACAAGGTCCAGCAATAAATTGTTAGGTTACCTTTGTTAAAGGAAGTGGGGGGGGGGGGAAACCCTGCTACTTCCAACAACAACTTCCCTCCATAGTGGAGGGCATTGAACGATTGGTGAATAAGAGCTTGCTGCTGCTGCTGCTGCTGCTGCTGCTAAGTCGCTTCAGTCGTGTCTGCCTCTGTGCAACCTCATAGACGGCAGCCCACCAGGCTCCCCCGTCCCTGGGATTCTCCAGGCAAGAACACTGGAGTGGGTTGCCATTTCCTTCTCCAATGCATGAAAGTGAAAAGTGAAAGTGAAGTTGCTCAGTTGTGTCTGACTCTCAGTGACCCCATGGACTTGCAGCCTACCAGGCTCCTCCGTCCATGGGAGGTTCCAGGCAAGAGTACTGAAGTGGGGTGCCATTGCCTTCTCGGGAACAAGAGCTTAGCTTCATGGAAATCCCATGAAGTTGGGATCATATAATCTGTGTCCTGGCCTGCTCCCCTCTCTGTCTCCACACAAGTGGACAGGTTGTTCCTCTAAGCCAAGCCTCGTGGTGGCCAAGTTCAAGGGGCTCCAAGCTGCTGCCCAGTCCCCCTGCTGATCAGGACGTTGAGTGGAAATGGACTCAACGTGGGGTTTCGGAATGATCCTCATAGAACAATATGGATCTTTTGGTCCAGGCTGTTATGATCATGAACTTGACCGTCCAAACAGTGCTGAGCGGACCACAGGATGGCAGCTGAGCGGACGCCTGCCCGTGCTTGCAGATGTGGTAAGAGCTCCTGTCTGTTGGGCGAGGAAATGGCGGTGCCTCAGCTCTGGTGTTGTGTGGAACTCGAGCAGGGGGAGCGCAGCCCGGGGTCCTAAAGCCTCGAGTGGAGGTCTGCTGACGATGACCCCCTCGAGGCTGGTCTGGGCTTGAGTTTCCGAGCGCGGGTACAGCGGGATGCTGGTCCTGCAGTGCCTTGTCTGCGGGGTCATCGGAAGGACTTCACGCATGTCGCTGGATGCACAGACGATGTTGTTAAATGGTGACAAGAGTTGTTACCGCTTTGATAACTTTCAGATTCAGGACTGGAATGAGCCCAGGACTCATAAACATTCCCACAGGGCGGTCTTTGCTTGCTTGAATTTCACAAAGCCCTCCCTCATCTCACTCCACGTCACTTGTCACATTTTCTGTCTTTCCCTTGGAAATGCGGGGAAAAGCAAAGAGCCGGAGTCTGCTCCTGTGTGTTCTTGTCTCAGAAATGTTCAGAGTCTTGGATTGACAATTTGGCTCCTGTTTTAATGATTTTTACCGTTTTCAAATATTGAAAGCATCAGGCTACTCTCATCTCTCCAACAACCCTTCAAGGCAGATGGCATGATCCTGTTTCAAAGAGTCAGATGCAGGGACTCAGAGAAGACAAGTCCTTGCCAAGGTCAAAGGCGAGGATGGAGGCGCAGAGGAAGAGGCAGTGTCGGTGCCCAGGCTGACGCTGGCTTGCTGTCGAGCGGATCCTGTTCCCAGGAGCCTGTCCCTTGGCACCTTTCCCAACTTACCCAGACGACTCCAGCGGAGAGCAAACACGGCCCATTTGCATGTTTCCTGAAAAACAACCATTTGGGGTTGCACAAAGTATGCAGGATCCAAACAGGCATCTCGAAATGATTTGGTAAAGTGCGTTCATGAACCTCCAGAAAGCTTCATCAGGGTGAGCGCACTGGGCGTGTGTTCATGGGCAGCTATTGACCATCTGCCACAAGGGAATGGTGCCAGCACGCACCCCCCACGTGACCGCCAGTTCTGTGGCAGGAAAACCTCCCAGCGGAGTCCCACGGTGTCACCCCGACATTGTGCGTTTCTGCATCGGCCACCGAAACGCTGGAGTGTGTTTCTCACCAGCTTCCAGGGAGCACGCCAGAGCATGTTTAATTCACGAGGGCGACTCCCCCATTTCTGTTATTTTTATAAGTCTAAGATATTATTACCAAGTGGTAGAACAGTCAGCGCTAATTACCACTCGGTTGAGTTGCCTGCCTTTGTCATTAAGGCAGGAGTAACATCTTGCTAACTCTATGTTTAATTCCAAGCAGCATCCCTTTGCACCTGCTCTGGCAGTAGGCTGGCTGCAGAGAGAGGTGGGGCGCCTCCCGTCCAGGTTGCTCGGTGGCTGTGAACCTACTGTGCGTCTGCGACAGGAGATGGTACCACTGTTGACCCCCAAACGCCTGCAGGCTTGGACGTCCCAGGTGGCGCTGGTGGTGAAGATTCTGCCTGCCAGTGCAAGAGACACAGGAGATGCAGGTTCGATCCCGGGTCGGGAAGATTCCCTGGAGTAGGAAATGGCACCCTACTTCAGTATTCTTGCCTGGGAAATTTCATGGGCAGAGGAGCCTTGTGGGCTACAGTCCACGGGGTTGGAAAGAGTTGGACACAACTGAGCGGCTGATCCAAGCCTCTAGCCAGTTTGTAGAGATGCTTACAAAGCCCATATCCTTGCATCTGCCGGGATCCTGGGGAATACCAGCCTACCCAGTGATGCAGAGACGTGAAGGCAACCCGAAGGAGGGTGAGGCCATCCTCAAGTGAGGATTTAGCACAGTGTGATTTCAGATTTCACGGTGAGTCATCAGTGAGTAAGGGACCATCTGCTTGGTCTTAAGGGTGGTGTTCTGAGGATGAAGTAAGTCAACACAAGCGATGCACTGAGAACAGCGGCCCCTCACCTGCCTCAGCAGCATCCTCGTCACCACCAGGCACCGTAGGTGGTCTCCAGAGCTGGCTGGCCTTGGTTCCTCCCCTGCTGACATGCTGCTGGTCAATCAGCAAGGGAGACTGAGCCCGTCTCCTTGAAACTGGGCTAGCCTCCATGGGAGGCTGGGACCAGACCACTGGAATCAGAAAAAGTGATATTTTGGGGATCCCACTCTGTTCCAGCAATGCCATGCAGCTTGTGCCTTGGTTTCTTGAGACACTGCCTCCAGGAACCAGGCGCCATGACTCACAAGGATCTGCCCATCAGCGGCCCCAGCTAAGATCTGTGCCCACAAAGTCCACTCTCCACTGTGGGACCAGCTGTCTGCTTTTCAGTTCTATGGAAATATCATTTGGATACAGATAACTAAATCACTCTGCTGTACAACGGAAACTAACAGTACTGTAAATCAACTACATTTTAATTAAAAATAAGAAAAAGAAACATTATTGACACACAGCACCGTATAAACTTAACAGTAAACAGTACAATGATTTGACTTAAGTATATTGTGAAATAATTGCCACAATAGGTTGAGTGAACACCCATCATCCCATGTAGATACAACATTAAAGAACGAGAAGAAAATGTTCTTCCTTGCCAAGAGAACTCGAAGGATTTACTCTCTACCAACCTTCCCAGCTAACGTACAGCAGTGTCCGTTACATTTGTCATGCTGTTCATCACAGCCGAACGCTCATCTTAAAACTAGAGGTCTGTACCTTTTGACCACCCTCGTCTGAAGTCCCTTAGCCCCGCTCTGTGCCTATAGGAGCCACAAACCCGGTTCCTTTTCTGCTATGAGTTTGCCTCTTTATAAGGTGTAATTGACCCACAACACTATGTGAATTCCTGGGACCCAACATAGTGATTTCATATTTCTATACATTTCAAAAGTATCACCATAAGTCTAGCTGTCATCTGTCACCATAAAAAGATTTTACATAATTATTGGCTATGTTCCCCACACTGTACATTTCATGTCTGTGACTCATTTGTTTTGTGACTGAAAGCTTGTGCTTCACGATGTCCCTCAACTCTTTCTCTCCTCCCTTACCCCTTCCCACGGGCAACCACCTGTCTGCTTTTCCTCTGTATCTGGCTCCGTTTTTGTTCCATTTCCTTGGTTGGTGTGGGTTTTAGGTTCCACATATCAGTGAAATCCTTCAGTATTTGTGTTTGTCTGACTTATTTCACTTAGCGTGATACCCTCTAGGACTGTCCATGTTGTCACAAATGGCAGGGCTTAAGGCTGAGTAACACTGTGCTGTATATATACACACATACACCACACCTTCCTTATCTGTTCACCTATGCCCGGGCACTCACAGCACTTCCACGTCCCGGCTGTTGTAGATAACGCTGCAACGCAGCTAGAGGTGCATGCATCTTTCCAGCTTAGTGCTTCTATTTTCTTTGGATAAATAACCAGAAGTGGAATTGCTGGGTCCACTTGGTAGCTCTGTTTTTAATTCTTTGAGATATCCCCATATGTTTTCCATAGTGTCTGCGTCAGTTTGCAGGACACAAGGCCTCCCTTCTCTCCAGTCCTCACCACACTTGCTATTTACAGTCCTTTGGACGATAGTCGTGCTGATGGGTGTGAGGTGAGATCTCACTGTGCTTTTGATTTGCATTTCTCTGACGATTAGCAGTGTTGAGCATCATATGTGCCCGTTGGCCATCTGTGTGTCTTCTTTGGAGAAATGTCTATTCAGACCCTCTGCCCACTCTCTAATTGGGTTGGCGTTTTTGATGTTGTTTGAGTTCCTTGTTCGTTTTAGATATTAACTCCTTGATGGAGGTTTCATTTGAGAAGATACTCTCCCAGTCAGCAGCCCTTCTATTCTGTTGATAGCTTCCCTAGCTGAGCAAAAGCTGTTAGTTTGATAGAACACCACTTGTTTATTTTTGCTTTCATTTCCCTTATCTTGAGAACAATTATACCAAAGACGTTCTCGCACCACTGCAAAAGTTCTAGGCCCCTCAACAGACTTTCCAACCTGGGGGTTCCGGCCAAGGGACTGAGCATCCCCAGCGAGTCTGACTCTGAAGGCCGGTGGGATTTGATTACAGAACTTTCACAGGGCTGGGGAAGCAGGGACTCTTGGAGGGCACGAACAAAACCCTGTGCACACCAGGACCTGGAGAGAGGAGCAGTGACCCCACAGGAGGCTGAGCCAGACTTCACGGGAGTGTCCGGGAGGCTCCGGCGAGGCCTAGGGCAGCGGTGGCCTGCCGCAGGGCCAGGGACGCTGACTGAGGCCATCCTGGGGGGCGCGGAGTGCTGGCCAAAGTCCTTGATTATTTTAAGTTGCTGATCTCTTAAGTTCAAATGCATTTTGAACTTCTACAACTGTGATTATCTATCTGGAGCTAAGGAAAGATAGCTTCACATAAACAAAATGATTTAAATAAATATTTTGGCCTTAGAATGAACAACTTTCTTTGCAGAGCATTTATTTTTCCTAGAAATGCCAGGTTCAGGCTGAGAATGAAATTACTTTGCATGGCAGGTGACGGAATGTATTGAAAAGACGATTAAAGGGCCTGAGTTTAACTCCTAGCTGTACCCCGTACTACCAACGTGGTCTTGGGCAAATTGCTGCCATTCTTAGTTTAGTTCATCTCGGAAACGGTTATAGATATCTATCTTATAAGATTATTGTGAATATTGAATATGTTCTCTTCACCTATGTGCTTGGAATATGGTTAAAGTACCTCTTAGATGGTAGGTGTTAATATTACTGTTATCATTATCATTAATCATTATGAATTCAGTGGGTCATTAAAGAAACATTATTGAAAAGTAGGCATTTTAACAACCCTCCAGATTAAACCCCTGCTCACCTGTGCTCTTGCTGACATCCTGTTTTACAGTTTTCTATTTTCTGTATCCCTAACTACTTGTTGCTGATGTAGCCAAGTTAACTACTTTCTCTTTTAGCCTTTCTACTAGTTTCGTAAGTGACTCATCTGCTGCCTTTACTGTAATACTTACCTTTACCAATGAGAGTTTTTTTCCTTTAGTACATTTCATTTCTCTAACTGTGGCCTCTTCTTTTTTTCTAAGAGAAGTTCTTTTAACATTTCCTGTAAAACTGGAGCTCAACTCTTAGCCTTTGCTCCTCTGCAAAACTTTTGATTTCTCCTTCAAATATGAACGTGAGCCTTGCTGGATAGAGTGTTCTTGGTGGTAAGGATTCTCCTTTCATCACTTCAGATAGAGTGTGCCACTCCCTGATGGCTTGCAGAGTTTCTGCTGAGAAATCAGTCCATGGCTTTATGGGAATAGCCCTGTATGTGACTGCTTGGTTTTCATATTTCTTCTTTGTCTTTGATTTTTGCCATTTTAATTATACTGTGTCCTGATATTGGCCTCTTTGGGCTCTTCTGGTTCAGGCTCTGCCCTTCCTAGACCTGGATGTCTGTTTCCTTTCCCAGGTTAGGGGAGTTTTCACCCTGACATCTTTACATGTGTTCTCTGCCCCATCTCTCTCTCTTCTCCTTCCGGGACTCCTGTTTTGTGAATGTCTGTGCAATTTGATGTCATTTCAGAAGTTGCTTAAACTGTCCTCATTTTTTAAATTTCTTTTTCTGTTCTTCTTGAGTTATCTCCACAAGTCTGTCTCTCAGGTCACCAACTCGTTTCTCTGTGTCATCTGCCCTACTGCTGACTCCCTCTAGGGTATTTTTTATTTCATTTATTTTATGTTGGATTCTTCAGCTCTGTTGGATTCTTCTTTATATATTGTAACTCTTTATTAACCTTCTTGCTGCATTCTCTGTTCTTTGAGCTCTGTAAGCATCTTTATGATCATTACCTTGAACACTCGATTGGGGAGATTGCTTGTCTCCACTCAGTTCTCCTTCTCGAGTTTTATCTGGTTCCTTCATTTGTTCCTCTGTTGTCGCATTTTGCCTAGTTCATCATATTCATTTCTATGTATTTGGTCAGCTGGTTATATCTCTCAGTCTCAGAGAAGTGGCTTTACATAGGAGACACACTCGCCTATGGTCATTAGAGGGCCTTGGAGGTGCTCTCTAGGTGGGCTGTGTGGGTCCTTCTCTCACGGTGAGCTGACTACTGTGGGACCCCCGGTAGATGCAGCTGACCCCTGGTCCAGTTGGTCACCAAGCCCTGCCTTGTGCAGAGGCGCCTGGCTACTGATGAGTATGACTAGGTCACAGGGTCACTGGCTGCAGAGTACCAGGGGTCCCTGAGGCTAACGTTGGCTTACTGTGGGCAGAGGTGGGTTCTGGGGTGTTTGGTTGTGGAGCGAGGGGTCCTGGAGCTGATGAGGGCCACCGGTGGGTGGCTGTTCTGGGACACACCGTGCTTGGGTGGGTCCGGAAGCTGAGACTGTTGGGTCTGAACTCACGCAGTCCCTGAGTCCAGGGCCATTCCCGTCAGCCCCTGGCTGTGCCACTTCAGCCCGCACCCCCAGGCTTCGGTTCCCACTTACAACGCAGGCTCAGGCTCAGGCTGAAGCCGCTGACTTAGGGTCCCGTGAGTCACCTGTGTCGATAGCAGCGCCCCATAAACACAGCTCCGGCTCTGGTTCTGACATTCCAGGCAAGCACGTCGGGGGTGAGCGCAGACACACCCAGGGTTCTGGGAGGGCAGGTGGAGGGTGGGACCATTCCTGCCTGGGGCTGGGAGAGCGTGTCGGGGTGACAGCCCAGAGCACCTGGCCTGCCCATCCTGGGTGAATGCAGGTGGATATCCTATCCAGGAAGCGGATTCCCCAGGTGGGGATGGACGTTCTCACACAATGATGCCTAGAATGTGCAGGGTCTACACGGACGCATCCAGAATCCCACCAGGCGGCACTGGCAACCCTCCTCCAGGTTTGTCTGTTTCCTGCTGAGGGGCATTGAGGTGCAGTGACCTCAGAGCCCCATGGCTCACGTGGGCTCGCTGGATTCCACCCCTGCATGTGGCCTGAGGGCCTGCACTCTCTCCGTCCATACTAGGCTGGCCCAGGCAGTGCTGCTCCCTGGGGGCTGTGGGGACACCCCGCAGGCCTGTGTGAGGGGCAGCTCCACCCTCAGGGCACACCGACAGCATTGCCAGTGACAGAAACGCACTCCACGTGGAGGCGGGGCCTGCGGGCCTGGGCTGGACGCCAGGCCCGCAGGGCCAGGACGAGACATCTCACACGGGAGGCAGCAGCTTACGGTCTCAAGTGGGGATGGAAAATCAGATGCTGTCAGCTCTTCATGCAAGGAGCTTTCACACGCTGGCTCGTTGACGCCCACAGCTGCGCCAGTTGACATCGAAGGTGTTGCTAGTCATCACGGTTGACAGAGGAGGACTCTCGCGTCCACAGATGCTGGGTCTTGCTGAGGTTCCAGCCAGGACTCAGTCCAGGCTTTCTG
Source organism: Bos indicus x Bos taurus (assembly GCF_003369695.1). NCBI lineage: Eukaryota > Metazoa > Chordata > Mammalia > Artiodactyla > Bovidae > Bos > Bos indicus x Bos taurus. The sequence continues at coordinate 1,955,719 of NC_040080.1, read as the reverse complement.
GCAGCCTGCCCTTTGCCCTTCCAACGGCAGGAGAGAGATGGAATGATTGGTTCAGTAAAGATGCAGCCTCGTTTCTGTCCCTCATTTCTGCAGGCAGTTTGAGGGGGTTACAGGCCAGGAAGTGTGATCACGGCCACTCAGAAGGGTTGGGACCAGGGCTGCAGGGCCGTGAAGCTGGGAGGAGGGGCCAGCAGAGTCCAGGACAGGCCGCCAGGAGCGTGCGGCATCTGTGCTCACAACCAAGGATGGTGAGAGAGAGGCTGTGGTGGAGGGCACAGGAAAGACAGAACGGGGACCCGCCGGAGAGCTGCGGCTTGGTCCGAGCCGCTGGTCCCACGGGCCCTGCTCCAGACCGGGGGCCACTCTGCTTGGAGTTGCAGGAAGACGCCCTGGCCAGGTCAGTCAGCCACTGGGCAGCTGACAACACTCCGGATTCCCACCCGGGAGGCTGAGGAGGGGTGTTCTCCTGCGGGTGGGTCAAGAGAGCTGAGAAGTTAAAGGAACCTTGGAGTTTCTGGAATGACAGGTGCTACCTTCAGGTGAAGACCCCACACTCGGTGATGGACGGGGAAGGTCCAGCACCCACTCTGTGCCAGTGTGGAATCCTCAGCACCTTCCCCTGCAGTCTGGCTCAGACACCTGGATGCCCTCTCACGGGCATGGGCTCCACTGTGCTCCAGCCCCTGCTCCTGGCTCTGCCCCCTCTTTCTGGGAACAGCCCTCCCGCCTTCCTGCAGGTGGAAAACAGTAGGTCCCGTGTGCTGTGCGCCCTCCGGTGGGGTGTGCGTGTCCGGCCCCGCCAACTTCGGCTTCCTCAGACATGACAACATGTGACGGTCAAGCCAGACTCAGCGCTGAGGGCAGGTGCAGATGGTGCTGCATCCTTTAGAGCCAGGCTCAGAAACCCAGCTTTGGCATTATTTCATCCTAAGGGAGCGCCTCTGTGTTGGACGTCACGTCATTTTCTGTTCAGACGCTGGAGAGGCAGATTTCCTAGTGGGCAGCGTCAGCCAATAGTGGCAGGAAGCCCTTGTGCTTCATAGGGGAGGTATGGAAGTCACATCTGCAGACAGAAGTGGTCCAGGCCACAGCTCGAATGCATCCCCTCATCCGAGGATGCTCACAGGTGCCTGGTCCCCTGACCGTTTGTGAAACAGTCAGTCTTCATCCAGAGGGAAAATGAGACTCAGGAAGACTGGCTTCCTTGGAAAGCTGAATTCAAATAGAACCCAACAGTCATGCAGTCAGATAGCGGATTCTGAGACACACCAGGGGGAGGTGTGATGGTGGCTTCTATGCAATCACAGTGTAATAAACAGGCAATTGTTGCTATAATTAAAGTGTTTTTAATAATAACAGACCTTTACGTTTATGGAACACTGAAGCATGTTTGAGTATTGTCATAAAACGGGGGGAAATAAAGTGACACTTGATTCTTCATTAAATCCTGGAATGTTCCTACTCTGGGACGGGTAATATCAACCACCAGAACCACCAACATTTCCTCTGTACAGATGCAGAAAGTGGGCAACTAGGCGAATTCAACCCAATAACGCAAAGGCACAGAGAGGTAAACAGAACCCAAATCTGCGGTGGAAAGTTCTTAATAATGTCTGAGATTGTGCTTACTAAATACTTTTACATGAACAGAGAATTAAATGGATGAAGAGTCCATGGCTTACATGTTGCATTCTGATCCAACATGCCAGGGAAAGGGTGAAGGTGCATGGTCAGGTGACGGAGGAGATCAAACTTGACCTCAAACAGCTGGAACAAAGGGCCAGGTTGGAAAAGCTGACCCTAAACTGCAATGGATGCAAAGTATTAAGCGTAAGTCTGGAAACAACTACTAAAGCTTACCTCCCATGTGATGTGGGGCCTTATCTCTTTTCAGAAGCTCTGGTGCTGGTGGCCCAGGAGATTTCACTGATGTCCAGTTCAACAGGAGCCCACGATCCGACCACCCATGCTAGGGGAACCTGAGGCAAGCATCCACACAGGTCTGCTCTGGCAGGGGTCACGGATGCAAGGAGATTTCCTTACCTGCAGGTGGGGTCCAGCCAGGGGAAAACCCACCCCCATGAGGTATCTGTCTTTGTCTTTCAAAACAGAAGCAGTTTCACCCTGCTCCATCCGGACCCAGGGACCAGTAAGAGCCAGCCTCTTCTCCACTGCAGGCCGTGGTCTCACACCTGTTCAGATGCGCTGTCCCGTGAGAGAAGGAAAACCATCTGCCAAGCTGGAAAACCACGTTCTTTGCCTTTTTTCTTTTCTTCAATTTTCAGTCAAAAGGGTGATGTTGGCTTGTCAACAATTTTTTAACTATTCTTTCCCACAGAAGGAAACTCCTTCCACTCTGGTCCACTCAGCACATGGCCTCACCTGTGATCACAAGGGCTCAGATTCAACAAGTGTGCACCCATCACAAAGCAGGCACGGAGCCCACCCTTGGGGCTGGTTTGCACGACCATCTGCTGTGGTACTCAGGAATGTCTGCTGAACAGACATTGGACCACTGAAAAGCTGACTGATTTGGCTAAAACCAGAGGGCTATGAACATGAACTGTCTGAAACTGCCAATATTCATCTATTTTGGGACCTATACAAATAACAATTTCATAGAGTTCAAACCAATAAGAAAGTAATGAGCCAAGATGCAAGCTTAGGTTTTCTGAATATAAAATGTAGCTATTAATGAGTAAATGAATCTTAAGGGGGAAA